>NC_137467.1:6212646-6812646 GCF_964235325.1 Thermobia domestica | reverse complement strand
ATTGAAACACAACAAAATGTTTAGTTTCATGTTTTTTTTTTTTTTTTTTGTTTTTTTTTTTCAATCAAAAGATCTAATATATTTCAATCAAAATTTTTCTTGTAGGCCTTATATCTGGAGAACTACATATAGTGTAGCCAAACCCAAACTATCACTTAACTCAGTATGATGTTCTTATTCCGTAGAAAATACGAAAATTCGATTTAGGGGCCATTCAAAAATTGTGTAGCCCTGATCCAATACATTTCACTCAATTAAAAATTTTCTTGTACGCCTTATATTTGGAGAACTACATATAGTGTAGCCAAACCCAGTGCTTATTCCGCACAAAATACCAAAACTCGACTTGGGAGCCGTTCAAAAATTTTGTGGCCCCTAATCCAAAATCTAATTACGGCCAAAATTGCAATCTTTTGATCCATTTTTTGAACATTCCTAAAATTCTTGTTTTTCCTGAGTTGTTCAATGCCCTAACAGCATCCTTGGTAGTTCCTATATATTGGACAAAGGTCGGCATAGCTGCGGAATTAGGAATAGAAAACTAAGGGTTAAAAAAGTACATTGGCTCAACGTATTTTAAAGTTATGTTGGCCGGCCAACCATTTACCGCCATTTAACCAACTCTAATCTCGCACTCCCAATCGCTATCTTCACTTCTTTCGTACGCATTACGTTGACAGTTGAGTTGGTTGGGAAAGGTCGGCAAAGCGGCTAATTACAACTTAGGGCCAAAGGTTCCCCCACATTGGGCCTGCTGTCTGGGCTACTTAATATTACCAACAACACGAGGAGAATTCCGTCTCGTAAATGTTATAGAATTTCGTCTCGTCTCGTTTCCTGATAAAACTTTCATCGACTCATTTTGTAAATGTATGTAGAAAATTTATGCCTTGTTTCTTTCCTTAATTTAATTTAGCCTACCAGTAGGACTTATCAGAATTCTATCGTGCCACGAGAGGCCGAAGAGTGTGTATAACGAATTTACAATTTGGAGTATATTGTGTAATAACTTGTATACCTTTAAGCGTTAATAAATGCTCTGCATTATGTTCGTAAATCTCTTTATCAATTTATAGTTTTAAACCGTGATTCAAATATATATATATATATATATATATATATATATATATATATATATATATATATATATATATATATATATATATATAGCGTGGTCCGGAAGTGGGCGTACCCCTAATGAACAATGTTAATGGACATTCTTACCTAAGGATGCTTAATGAGTGGTTGGTACCTCAACTGGAAGAAGATTGTATCAAAGACACTCTTGTGATACAGCAGGATGGAGCCCCAGCGCACTTCGGAATTCACGTGCGCAATTACCTGAACCAGACGTTTCCTGGCCGCTGGATTGGAAGAGGTTGTGCATCTTCACCAGCTCCCTTTGTTTGGCCTCCAAGAAGTCCCGATCTGACGACAGCAGACAATGCTCTCTGGGGTTTCATAAAGCAATCAGTAAGAAACACTCGATATCACAGAACGCAGGAATTACGAGCAGCTGTGTGTGACTCCGGAGTATCTACGCAAAACATCTGCGAGAACTTGGCGCAAATTCAGCTGTGTTACAACATGGGTGGTGATCATACCGATATTTATGATTCTTAAGACTTTTAAGACTTCAACGTAACTATGAACAGACATTTTACCATAACTAACACTAAAGAACTTACATTGTTGAAAGTAAAAGGGGATACGCCTACTTCCGGACCACCCTATATATATGCAGGGTGGTAGATAACTCCACCGAAAAATTTTGGGAGGCGGTTCCTTATACGAGATGAAAGAAAAAAGTTCTAATAAACATGGGTCAAAAAACGTCTCCTATCAGAGTTATGAACTACCGAAAATCCGCAATATCACGTTTCAAAACGCTCTGGCTTAAGAAACTATAGGGCCTATCCCAAGCGGTTTAAGGAATTACTCAGAAACTGGTATACGCTCAATCTAAATATCCATGTTTCAGAATTCATCAGTACCAGCGAAACGAACGCACCATTATGTATTAAAGGAGTATCCCTATACTTCAACTTCCTTTTCACAGTTCCTTTCACCGATAACGGAAGATGGTAAAACATGGATATTTAGATAGAGAACATACTAGTTCCTGTGTAATTCCTTAAACCGCTTGGGATAGGTCCTATAGTTTCTAAGTTAGGGAGTTTTGAAAAATGACTTTTCGAATTTTCAATGGAAAGGAGGCATTTTTCGGCCCATGTTTATTAGAACTTTTTTCTTTCATTTTGTATAAGGAATCGCCTCCCAAAGTTTTTCGGTGGATTTACCTACCACCCTATATATATATATATAATGTACGTTCGATTTACGCTCGTTTCGACCTACTATCAGGATTTTCAGGAATCCCTTCCTTCATGTGGGAAATCCCTTGCGCACGTTCGCAATCATCTTGGTTGTTGCATTTTTGAAAACTAATGGTTGTAAGATTCACCAAACTGCTTTCTCTGGTGCCGGGGTGTATTTGTGTTATGGCAGCCCAAATTTCAATTTTCCCATATTTCGGCTAGTCATAACTACGAAAGAATTCACTCTACAGTATTCTGTTTCTTCTACATAAGAGTTTCTGGCTGTTCATGCATAGATTCACCCCTCAAGCATTGTAAACGGTATTTTGCAACAGACTACACCTACGTCTCTCTAAAAATCTAAGTTTTTACTACCTTCATAAGCTTGATTAAACTTTTCAGACGTAAAATGTAAGTACATTTACTTGTTGTCTTGAATTATAAACAAAAGGTCTGTTAAAGTAATCCTCTTCTATTTTATACTTTGTTTTAAAAAAAATTCTTATATATACAGTATTTCCTATTATTTTTATTTCTTTATATATTTTGAGTTTAGTTGATTTTAAGTTTAACGTCCCTTTTCAGCAGCGAGGCTATATGAGACGTGGACCTACTGATTAACGTGGAATCCGAACCACATGAGCTCCCGCCGGGAATCGAATTTTTTATATATTTTGTTTTGAATTTTTTCTTAAAACTATCATATTGAATGCCTTCATCAATTATGTTCAACAGATCGGTTTACATGGGTAAAAATCTTCCTCCTTTTTTATTAATTAACTGTGATTTTAATTTTGTGATTCTACTAATTTCTTTTCTGTTAAAAAAATAAAAGAACACTTGCTTGGTAATCTATTACACAAGGTGTCTACATAAAGTTGACATTTATATATCATTTTGAAAATATTGAATGAGCTACAGTAATTGTAATTCAAACTACGTTATTTCAGTCTTCGTGCCACAAATAAACAAACACAAGTACCCATTGTACCACACCCGATGATTAAGGCAAGTGAACGATCATGGAAAATTTGGTGTAACGAGAAAGTGGGAGGAAACAGGAGTACTCCTAGAAAACCCACGGACACGATTTTGTCCACCACAAAATTAATTGTCTGGAGATCGAACCAGGGACCTTCGCACCAGAGGTAAGCCCTATACCACTGAGCCAGTCTGTAAAATTCACCACACTGCTCTCTCTAGCGTTATGGCGCCCCGAAATTCATGTTGCCGATATATCGACGGATCATAGGAAAGGACGCACTCTGCAGCATTTCTGTACATAGAATTCCTGGCTTGATTTCATACATAGATTCAGTTCTCAAGTTGTAAATGGTATTTTGCAACACCCTGTATAAACACAGAACATGTATTATGTATGACAACAGTGCTATTGGTTAAAGAGGAGTTGTGAAAACCCACAACGCCATTCATCCACTCACGTGACCAATTAGACCAACGCATTGCAGAGGACAAGAGAAAGAACATGTGATAAATATGTGGAAGTCTGTGCCAGCGTTACTTGTATCTGGATTTCAGACGAACAGCTTGTCCTGGGATCTTCATTCCGTGGCATCAAACCAAAGATTACGTCACGTCGGAATCTTAACCAAATGTGTTGACTAACGATCTCCTACGCACGGTCTTCTAAAGCAGAGATTCTTAAACCTTTTTTCAAATGACGATACTTTGATTACTCTTACGACCGCAACTAAGGAAGGAAAGGGGAGGGCATAGAGACCTGTACGGGCCGAATTTTTCGGCCCGAGCCCAATCCAGCCCGAACATACCTAGGCTCGGCCCAGCCCGGGCCCGAAAAATTTTGGAGATTTTCGGCCCGAGCCCGGCCCGGCCCGATAAGTTTTTTTAAAATTCTTGGCCCAAGCCCGGCCCGGGCCCGATAAATTTTAAAAGTTTTTGGCCCGACCCAGGCCCGATATTGTTTTTAAAAATTAGCTCGAGCCCGAATCTTTCTCAAAATTTATTACTAAATTTGACCTAACCCTCAGAAACATTTTCTAAACTTTGGTTCACAACCTGACGCTTGCCTTCCGAATGGTACCATTGCCTCCTAGAACTTTGCCTGTCATCGAGAGAACAAATACTCCATTCTCTGTAACAAAAATCTAATTTAATTGATTTTTAGCATAAAGTGAAGATGGCAATATTGTTTAGCGACAGGCAAAACATTCCCACCCCTTCTTGTCATATTTTGGGTTCAGTGAAGGTCAAGGTCAGAGCTCAATTTACCGCATAATGCCTGCAATCCTCTATAGTGAAAGTGGAGCCGCTAAGCAACACAAACTGTAAATAGCTATTGCATTCTTTGTAACATTTTTCACGGACACACTTCTTCAACGTTTGGCTATATTCCAATTATCGTTTAACGAAAGTTAATAATTATTAAAGAATTGCAATTGATCGGCCCCAGCCCGGCCCGACCTGAAGAGAAATCAGTGTCGGCCAGCCCAAGCCCGGCCCGGCCCAAAGAAATAACAGTGTCGGCCCGCCCAAGCCCGGCCCGGCCCAAAGAAATAACAGAGTCGGCCCGCCCAAGCCCGGCCCGTGCAGGTCTCTAGGAGGGCAGGGCGCGTGGTTGAAGGGGGTGCCTAAGAGGGCAATATTGATGAACTATGCCGACAAACTGTAAGAGGCAATTCCTCGTATCAAAATAAGAAAAAAACATTCATATGGACCTATTGGGAAAAGTGAATCGTTCCAGAGATACGGCTGTCTAAAACCGTGATGAAACTACACTGCAACACGCGTTACTGTCAACACCATAAACCATCAAGTGGCGGTCCATATCAGAGTCAAACATACGTTCTCCAAAAATGCGTATTTCAGCAATGTATACGTAGGTAATTCTCTACAGATTCATATTGTAAAGTTCTGCCTGTGTAGAAGTAGGTAGAGCAAATTACAGTCCAGAATCGTTTCCCACTACCCGTTTTAATTATAAAATCCTCTATAAACACTATTTTACACAAATATTACAATAATGTAAATTCTTTAATACTTATAAAATAGAGAAATGTCACTCAAAGTCCGGGCAGCCTAGAGCATGATCTTCACAGAGCTCCGAAGCAAGCTAGGTGGAGTGGATTAGGATGCTCTGAAGCTCGCGAAGAGGGGTTAAAAGTAACCGAGATCCGTAGCAAGCTAAGCAAGTGAGGTTAGATATCCTGACAGAGTTTCAAAGCAAGCTACTCGGGAAGAAGGAAAGCGTAGAGCTCCGAAGCAAACTACAGGTTTTGGGTTTGGTTATCAGCTAGAGCTACGAAGCAAGCTAAAGGAGAGAGGTGACCAGTCGCAGATTAATGCTTGTTGCTAAAATTCCCTCGCTTATATACATCCTCCGGGTGAGGCAGGGGGCGCTGCTTTTCCTCGTCGTCATGTGACTGGTGGTGTCATATGACGTCTGCAGCTGTAGTACTCCATAGTAGGGTGCACGTTGTTATTGTTCATAAATAGGAGCACATGTTGGGTGTTTATAAACACAAGCACATGTTGGATGTATATAAACACAAGCACATGGGTGTTTATAAACACAAGCATGTGGGACATTACAATATGAACTATCTCCAGACATGTTCCTGATAGAATTCTCAGATATAATCTGAATTAAAGGTGGATCCAAAATCGGCAAACGGTTAGTCTTGGCTGCAGTGGACACGGAATGCGTAGGCTGGAACTCTCAAGTGTTAAGAACCGCCAGTTCCACAGTTTTTCGTGTTCGGAATAATATGTGTTGCAATGTAATGTTTCACGAGGTATATTTCACGTATTATTATTAGTGATGATATGAACTGTGAACGCAAAATAAAAGCAAGGATAAGGATGGCGAAAGAAGAATTTAGAAGGAGGAAAAGTATATTTTGTGCGTTCTTGAATAAAGAGTTGAGGAAAAGACTCATAAAACGCTTCGTATGGAGTATTGTACTATGGACATTGCAGAACCATGGACATTACGCAAAAATGATGAAAAATGACTGGAAATTTTTGAAATATGGGTGTGGAGAAAAATGGACAGAATTAGCAGGGTTGAGCAGAAAACGAATGAAAGGACATTAGAAATGGTGCGTGAGAAAACAACAATTTTAGGTATTATTAAGAAGAGGAAGAGAAACTGGTTTGGACATTGGCTAATATAACGAAATACTTTAGTTTGTATAATATTTACCTGTACCGTGGGCAAAAAGTGCTCATAAATATGTAATATACTTAGTAGAATGTTCATTTTAAATTAACAGAAAAGAAGAATGTTTTTAATATATGTAAGAGATTATTATGGGATAGTTGTGGCTATGTACATGTTATGTGTTGACCTAGTCAAGTGAATTTATGTATTTTACGGTCTTAAAAAGAATATTTAAGACATATCAAGCAATAAAGGTGAGACTAATAATCTTTGAATATCTGAGTTGATTTTTGCATAAAGAAAAGTAATTATCGCTTCGTAACTGATATTTTACAAGACGAACCAGGTTGACGACGCTTTCCTATAGAGTCGTTATAAAAATTTGGTTTACCAAACCCGGGACTTTTGAAAATTCAGTTCCCGAAGAAGGAAAGTAGGGCTGAATTTACTTGGATATTACCATTTATGAATACGAACTTAACCGTATTACGAAGCGGTAAGGTCATCAAAAGAAAAATGGATAGTGAAATAGTGCAACAGGAATCTAATACCAGTAATCCAGGTGAAATTAGTGCAACACCAAGTTTGTCATCTGAGGATCGACTTTTGTTAGCTGTGCAGCGACAAATTATGCAAATGACGACTGAGATAAAACAAACCATGGAACAGAAGCTCAATGAATCTAACACAAACATGGAACAGAAGTTCTATGAAGCTAACCAGACCATGGAACAGAAGTTCTATGAAGCTAACCAGACCATGGAACAGAAGATAGAACTGAAGTTCTATGAAGCTAACCAGACCATGGAAAAGAAGATAGAACTGAAATTTAACGAAGCTAGCAAGCAGTATGAAGAATTAAGTAAACGAATAGAACGGATAGAACTGAAATCAGACGATACGAAACAAACAATCGTCCAGGTGATGAACGACATATCCTCGCAGTTTGAAGAGAAGTTAAAAAGGTTAGCCGATGAGTGTCAAGAAAAGCACGATCATCAAAATCATGAAATCTGTGCTGTAAAAAAGGATTTAACGTTAATAGAATCTTCCGTTAAACATCAAAAGATCCAGTTGGCTACTATGCAGGAAGAAATTAAAACGTTACAGGCTAGAGACACCATTTATCGCAATAATCTGGGCAGTGATCGCTTCGAGTTTCCCCAATCACCGGATATAAATACGCCTTCGCCGGAATCTGAGGAGGATATTATATTAGAGGAAAATTGTCCGAAGATCACTGATGAACGAAATATAAATGGTATCATGACACAGCACGCTACGGACCGGAACAATCACACCACAAGAACAAGGAGTGAGAAAAGAAAGGTAAAGCTAAGTGTCAAGATGAGCGAAATCAAAGCCATGAGTAAATTTAGTGGTAAGTGCAATGAAAATGCTAGTTCTTTCTTAGAGAAATTCCAAGACGAATGTAATATAATGTCTATCGACCGATCACAATACATGAAATTAATACCCCATGTATTACTCCCACCTTGTTCCTTATGGTTTAAGGCAATACGTGATCACATTAGTACATATGAGGAATTTAAAGCGGCATTGATCGCGAATTACGAAAATGACTTTTTGCTGGCAAACAGAGATGCCACTCTTAGAAATCAACATTTCAATCCTCGATTGCACAAATCTATTGTAGAGTTTGTTATAAATGTCTATAATGAATTAAAGGTTGTTAATCCCTTGCAATCGGAATCAAGAATAATTGCATCGATTCGCAATTTGCTTCCATTTAAATTACAGCAGATCTTATTTTCCACACAGTGTATGAGTTTCAGTCATTTATTAATGCTTGTACAATGCTACGAAACTCAATACCATGCTATGAATCTAACACAATCAGGAATGGGTAAAAATAAGAATAATTCTGATCATTTGGTCCCTGTTCGGAATTTGAATATCCGAAGTGTGAATAATAATGAACCGAACCTAAGACGAGTATACTCTAGCAATCAAAATGAACAAAATAGACAAGGCTATGTAAGGAATCCGCCTAACCTAATCAACCGAAGTAGACACAAAAATAATAGAAATACATGTCGAAATCCTAGAGATGCTATCAATCCTATGTATAGACATAATCATTGTTCACGAGATGGTACTTCGTATCCAAATTCAAATCACGATGAAAGACATGTACAACCTAATGTAGAACCTAACCACGATTGTGCGGTACAATGCACTTTATTAGATTCATATGCCAGTGCGAATGTAACATGATTACCGTTAACGAAATTAGGTTAAACCCATGTTGGTTATAGATTCTTGTGAATTTTCGTTTTAAAGTTTGTTAATATTAATAATGAAAACGATGGTTATAAATATTTGAAATGCATCTAGTTAAAGAGTTAGTAGCACCCAACATTCTTGATCAAATAAATAAGAATGAAAAATAACAATAATAATGAAAAATGTGTTTATTTAATAACAAAAAGGTGTCTTTTGTTTCTGTAAAATAAATTTATTTACTTCCATTTGATTATTCAAACGTAGGTTATGTTTAATTTTTATTCTTTCTTATTAATGTGAAGAATCATAATTCAATTTATAATTAGTTAAAGGCAAAAAAATTACTTTATATCAGATTGATTTGTGTTTAATTATCAAAGATTATGTTAAGAATAAGATCCATTCTATAAAATCAATTATTCAATGACTACTTTGAGTGAAATTCTTCTTTATTTTGGACATCTTAGTGCTACTATGTATACATTACAATTGCAACATCTAACTTATTTGTTATACAATGCGCCCGAAAAGAACAAATATTATTTGTCACCTCATCGTTTGTAATAATGATCTAAACTAGTAATCTTGATAATTTGTGTTTCACCCTCGTTAATTATATTTCTAAGCGACGATGTTTTTAATGATAAAGAATAAATAATAATGTAATAAAAGAGAAATATTAATGAAATCAAAGATTTATTGTAAATGTATTTATGTGAATGATAATAACTAATATTTTATATATATATGAGGGTTAACAAAAAAAGTAATGAAGATATATACGAGGTGTGATCAAAATATAAAGAACATATGTAATGTACGAACATTAATCTAATCAGACCAGTGGTTCTTGAATATAAAAGCCAAGCCTACTCATGACTTTTATATTCAGTCCCTTTGTCGGGCGACATTTTCTATAACGAAATACTTTAGTTTGTATAATATTTACCTGTACCGTGGGCAAAAAGTGCTCATAAATATGTAATATACTTAGTAGAATGTTCATTTTAAATTAACAGAAAAGAAGAATGTTTTTAATATATGTAAGAGATTATTATGGGATAGTTGTGGCTATGTACATGTTATGTGTTGACCTAGTCAAGTGAATTTATGTATTTTACGGTCTTAAAAAGAATATTTAAGACATATCAAGCAATAAAGGTGAGACTAATAATCTTTGAATATCTGAGTTGATTTTTGCATAAAGAAAAGTAATTATCGCTTCGTAACTGATATTTTACAAGACGAACCAGGTTGACGACGCTTTCCTATAGAGTCGTTATACTAAGAAGGAATTGTATCATGAGGGATGTGATAAAAAGTGTGTTGGCAGGAAAAGAGAAAAATGGGGCAAAGGAGACTACAATTAATGGACGATATCAAAACAGAAAAATCGTACATGAAGACGAAGAGGTTAGCAGAAGACCGTGGAGCATTGAAGCTTCTCAGTTGCAGCAAGTGTCCTGCCAATAATGGCAGAATACATACGATGTTGATATTATATTTGAATGATACGGCTGTGTGATAGCAGGATTTGGATATCAAAAATCGATTTATATGAGAAGAAAGATTTCGATATCTAAAAATATCGAGCGATTGATATGTATCGAAATAACTCACAGGCGACCCTCAAATGGTTTTCCCCACTACAAATGAAAGAAAAAGAAATCTTTGACTTTTACGTCCCACGCTTATGCTGGTTAGGCTAAAGGAGACGGGGATGATGAATAATGAATGAAATGGTGGAATGAAGAAAGTGAGAGGAAACGGGAGAATCCCGAGAAAACCCACGCACACGGTGTTTGTCCACCACAAAGTTCACTTGGCAGGAGCAGGGTTTGAACCCGGAACCCCAAGCACCAGAGGTGAACGCTCTACCACTGAGCCACCGCGGCCCCTTTCCCCACTACAGAAACACTAGCAAAAACCCAGGAAAACACAGTCACTACATTACGGTGATTTCTCTCAGCCTTTCAAGAACAAAAAAAAAAAAAAAAAACAAAAGAAGCACATTACACAGTGTTCCCTCTTTCCTTTTATCATGGTCTGTATTTTTTTTTTTTTTTTCAGTTTTCTTGTACACTGAATGTTGTGTAAATAAACGAATGTAATTGCACGGGACTTCCGCTTTTATGCATACGGACGTGAAGAACATGTGAAGTAATCAGAGCGGAAAGAAAGGCAAAAATCCTTCCACATCCACAAATGTTGGCCACGGAAATTACACATACGTACTTATTCTTCAAAACATCAACTACGACCAGATTCAAGCGCACTTCAAGGAGAATGCGATGCAAGTGTATACAGTCAGAACGTCAGAAGTAGGCGTAATTGTGCCTTAAGGAATTAATTCATTGCCGCAGAAACACAAGAATTTCACTGGATCTTGTTCTCTGCAAAACTTGTTCAATAAAAAAAAATCTTAAGAAGCCTAATCACTGCGAAATTAAAACACCGCTAATTTTAAAGTAATTATGTGATATCTTGAAACAGAGAAAAGATAATCGAAATGTGGAACAAGAGCGCGATAGATAATATTGTTTTGCGTGAGGTACCATTATCACAAGTCACCTAGTAGCTTCCCGTTTGCACCCATTTAGAAACGTGAAAATAAATGCCAATTTTCTAAGTAGCTGGAAATCGAAAGCAGATAAGTGAGTCGTGATAACGGTATCTCATGTAAAATAACATTGTCTAGCGAGCTCTTGTTCCACTTTTCGATTATCTAGCTTTTATCTGCTTGAAGATATTACATAATTACTGTAATATTAGCAGTACTTTAATTTCGCCATCGTGGAGCTTTTTTTTTTTTTTTTTTTTTTTTTTTTTTTTTTTACATAGGGCGACCAGGCAATGTCGTGAAGCTCCGCACAGGAAGGGTCTCGAGTTTCAGCATAAGATTCTTTGATTTTTAAAAATATTTATGGTCATAAACGTATTGTGTGTTATTGAATAAAATTCTGAAGTTTACAAAATCCGAATGTAGTAAAAAAAAAAATGAAATGAAATGAGTTCCACGGTTATGCTGTGTGGTCTAAAGGAGACAGTGATGATGAAAATGAACGAAATTGTAGAATGAAGAAAGTAGGATGAAACGGAAGAACTACGAGAAAACTTCGTACATGGTGTTTGTCCACCATAAAGCCCATTTGGTGCGAGGTGTGATCGAACTGTAAACCCAAGGCATTAGGAGAACGCTCTACTACTGAACTTCCGATTTAAGTAGAGGTACACGAATGGTCCCAGAACCCATTCTTGGGATGCTAAACCAATTTTAGGAAACCAAGTCTCACTATGTATCATTGTTTTTGTTCTAATATGTGTTGTCATACAGAGAGATGGACAGACATTCTTTCAGACTTCCCATGAGCGGGCGGTGGCTCAATGGTAGAGAGATTATCTCTAATGCGTGGGTCCCTGTAGGGTGGCCAGATGTCTTGCTTTTGACCGGACAGTCCGGCTTTTGAAAGTCGTGTCCCGTGTCCGGCTTAATAGTCGAGCCGGAGGCCCATTTGTCCTGCTTTACAGTTGTCTCATTATATTTAATTTTCCCTTGTTCGATGGCTCCAGTCTCAGACGGGGGCCGCGGTGGCTCAGTGATAGAGCGTTCATCTCTGGTGCTTGGGGTCCTGGGTTCGATCCCAGCCCCCGCCAAGTGAACTTTGTGGTGGACAAACATCGTGTGCGTGGGTTTCCTCGGGGTTCTCCCGTTTCCTCCCACTTTCTTCGTTCCACCATTTCATTCATTACTCATCATTGCCGTCTCCTTTAGCCTAACCGGCATAACCGTGGGACGTAAAACTCAGATTTCATTTCATTTTTCCAGTCTCAGACATTTCAGAATTTTAAAATTATTCCAGTACATTTTTTGTAAGTTGTAAAGTAAGAAAAGTTGAGAGTTTCAAAGTCGGTTTATATTCTTTACTGCGAACGGGTATTTTTATTAATGAATGCTGCTTGGACAAAAGAAAACAACCGACTTAATATCATCTTTACAAAGTCCGAACTTCAAGTTTGTTCCAACTTTGAAGGAGGAAACGACAGTGGAACGTGCAATCACATATTCAAAGAATTCTTGCAGAACAACCGTGCACTGAAAGCTGCTCGAGGAGCAAAGAAATATCAATGAGGTAAGAATTTTGACATAAAAATGTAACTGTATTTGTAAATGTAGCTTTCTTCACTTGCTTGAGCCAAAGATCCCTAAACACAATTTATGAATTGAAAATGAAATCAAATCTTTAAGTTTAACGTCCCACGATTATGCCGGTTAAGCTAAAGGAGACGGTGATGATGACAAAGGAATGAAATGGTGGAATGAAGAAAGTGGGAGGAAACGGGAGAACCCCGAGAAAACCCACGCACACGGTGTTTGTCCACCACAAAGTTCACTTGGCGGGGGCTGGGATCGAACCCGGGACTCCAAGCACCAGAGGTGAACGCTCTACCACTGAGACACCGCGGCCCCCAATTAATGAAAATTGAACTGTCATATATGGGGAAAAGGTTTGCAAAGTCATAAAAGTCCGGCTTTGTAAGTCCATGTGTCCGGCTTTTTAATCATTGCCTTCTGGCCACCCTAGGTCCCTGGTCCAATCCTCGGACAAGTAAGTATGTGGTGGACAAATATCGTGTATATGTTTTTTTTCGGGGTACTTCCATTTCCACCCACATTATCATTCCACCAATTATTCCACCATTACTCCCGTGCCTTAATCATCCGTCTCCCTTACCCTAAAGGATATATTTTATTTATTTATTTATTTATTTAACAATCACCAGATACAGCTCAGAGGCCATTTTACACTGGATATCTAACAACAACAACAACAACAATGGAAAGGATTTGGGAAAGTATCAGCCAGGGCCTGTTTTACAGGTACTATCCCGGCATTTGCCTGGTAGGACTGAGGAAAACCCTGGAAAACCTCAGTCAGGATGGTCGGCAGTGGGATTCGAACCCACGACCTCCCGAATGCGAAACCAACGCTCCATCACTTGACCTACTTCGCTCGGTAAATATAATCGTGAGATGTTAAACTGAAAGATTTCATTTCATTCTGACTTCAAGACTTTCCATACTTTGCGAGCTTAAGAGGTATCCAAGTGCATAAGAATGTTAATAAATAAATATTTGTGTAAAATAAAATAACAACATGATTAATAATCCAAAAGTGAAACCTTTTTACGCTTTTAACAACGGCAATAAGAACCACGGTCCAAAGTACAAATTTAGATGCAACCTATGGAAGAAACAAAATGTGTTGTGTATGAGTAACAGAAGCAAAATTAGAAATGAGGTGATAATGTATCTTAGCTTTTAAAAGAAACACGCAAATTCTTCCACGAGTTAGCACTTTTTGATATGTTGTTGTACCCTACAGTATGTGAGGAATAAAATCTGAGTCAGATCTTCCTGTGGTGACTCATTTGCACATTAACCACTACAGTGAAGCAAACTTTCAGATAAGCACACTACAAATAGAAATATATTGTTCTTGGAAATAAATAAAATATGCTTGGCAATGGGTACACGTGTTACTTTTGCAGCATAAGAAGAGAGTCAACTATATCTATGAAAACTTCAAACCTATTCTTAAAAAGGTTTATGCACAACATTATCGAACAGAATAAGCCTGGGGTGCCGCAATAGCTCAGTGGTAGAGCATTCACCTCTGGTGCATGGGATCATTGGTTCGATCCCAGATCGCGCCAAGTAAGCTTTGCAGTGGACAAACACCGTGTGCATGGGTTTTCTCGGGATTCTCCCGTTTCCTCTCACTTCATTCATTCCACCATTTCATCCATTCTCATATTCACCGTCTCCTTTAGCCTAGCCGGCATAAACGTGGGACGTAAAACTTTTCAATTCATTTTCAGAATAAGCCTATATTACAAGAGTAAAACATGTCTCTTGACGGAATCGAACGAGACTCGTATAAAATTCAGTTCAAGATATGTTTCCGCTTAATAAAGGTATACGTATGATCCATAAATAATAATAATAATAATAATAATAATAATAATAATAATAATAATAATAATAATAATAATAATAATAATGTACAATACATCCATATAATGAGCATACTGAGAAAATAAAATGTTGTACGTACCTTATCTAATTACAGTATTCATTTCTGCTATAAATTAATACACGCAAAATTTACCATGAATAGAAAAAATACATTGTTCATACGATTTTTTTAATATAAAAGAAAAATCAAGGCGAAGTTTCTATACACGTTTACTGCTTAGCTCCTCGACTTTCTACAAACAATTTGGATCGAAAAACTACGCTAAATAAATTATATTGTCATTTCACCGTAAGGCAATTTTCTTGTAGTATCTTTAAATTTTGACACAATCTTGATAGGTCTTTAGCTTACACTCTTCGTCGAACTCAATGACTTTATGTCTTTGAACCAATTACAAAACGAATTACTGGCATTAGTAAATAACACTATGAAGTTTGCATTTTGTTCAAAGAATCGTGCGGTATCTAGGACCTCGCATGCTAAAACGGACCTGGTAGATAGACTTAAAGATTAAATGTATAAGGTAACAAAAGAACAAAATCCTTTTTCTAGACACTGTAGTGTACATACCTAACCTCTCATAGAATACCTAAAACTTTTCTAAATGCTGCATTCCGGAACTTGAAATTTTCGACTAAAGACTTATTTTGATTTTCGTTGTCCGCCTAACACAGTTTCCGTTTAATGAAGGGGACACTTTTATCACCACTAAATTCAAGGGAACGTGGAATATTTCCGCTTAAGATAAGTTTCCGTTTAATATGAAGTCCGTTTAAAACAATTTTCACTGTACTAAAATACACAAATGATCTAATTTGGACTTTAGTATGTTAAACCTGTATTATAAGTAGAGACCGGATGTTTAGGCACTGAAAACCTGTAAAATAGGCAGGCAAATAGGCACTAAAATGTAACTCGAAATAATGAAGATAAATACTCAATACCATTAAAAAATAGATTCAAGTCATAGATAATGTTCAAAGAATATAGAAACATAGATGTTTGTTAATATCTTCTTTTATTGTATATAGAAAAACGAAGCTTGTTATGCATTTCATATATACTGGGTGAACCTGAAAGATGTGCACATACTTTGGGAGCTAATTCATGACATCAAAAGAAGACAAAAAGTCCTGTTGCATGTTGTCGAATTCTGCGTCGTGTACGAGTGACAGGGGGGCCAACTTGGAATCCAAAATCGAATCCTGACAATTTTAATGAGACATAAAGGTGTTCACATACTTCGGGAGGTGATTCGTGACATCCAAGAAAACATTTTGTCTTCTTTTGATATTACTAATCACCTCCCGAAGTATGTGCACATCTTTGAAGTTCACCTTGTATATATATATCGTAACGTACCAAGTGCTTGTGTTTACAAACACTTAATATGTGTGTATTATTTATGTTATATAAATTATATATTTTCCCAATGAAGGCTTATTTTGAAGAAAATGCATAGAATAGGCAATATTAGGCACTAAACGTCAAAATAGGCAAAATAGGCAAAATAAAATTGGCTTAAATCGAAAGTATAAACCCCCATATAAACTTTAAAACGTTATTTTTGATAATTTCTTTAAGAATAAAGAATATGCATTTTGCCTAACATCCGGTCTCTAATTATAAGATACTAGAATACCCAAAAGTCTAACTGGGACTTACGAATATGCTAAACCTGATGTATTACAAGCAGTTGTTCTTTCAGAAAAAGTGTTCTGGGGGGGGGGGGGACACACGTAGTATTCCGGGGGGGGCACTGCTGGTACTATTTTATTTATTATCATATTATAGACGTATTATTTTGGTCTCGTCCGGGGAGGGCACTCTCAGAGCTCCGGGGGACAGTGCCCCCCAAAAAACATGTATGGAAGAAACACTAATTACAAGACACAAATAGTCTTATCTGAACTTAAAGAGGAGGAACATGGTGACTCAATGATAGAGTGCTTACTTCTGGTGCGTGGGGTCCCTGGTTCGATTCCCGAACAAATAAGTTTTTGTTGGACAATATCGTGTCCGTGGGTTTTCTCAATTCTTCCATCATCATTCACTTGCCCTAATCATCCATCTCTCTTAGCCGAACAGACATAATCGTGGGTCGTAAAATTGAAAGATTTCATTTTATTTTGGAGTTGAGAATATTAAATTTATATCAAATCTATATTACAAGATACCAAAAGGTCTAACTGGGACTTCAAACTATATTAAACCTATTTTACATGCTGCTAAATACACAAACCGCCTTATACAGAGTCGTTTTGACGTATGATTAGCGTCATACTAAAGGCTTGACTACTGCATGAAACATATGTTAATCGAACTCTTTAGTATGGCACTAATCACGCGTCACAGCGACTCTGCATAAAGCCCAAAAGGTCTAATCGAGACTTATAAGTATTTAAACCTGTATGAGAAGATACCAAAATTCACTAAGGTCTAACTTAGGAGTACATAAAGTGATGAATATGGATTTAAACAGCCCATTCGGGACAACATGAGCTTCGTTACGGCTAACCTGATTGCGAAAGATATGGATTTGTTTGTTGGTGGTAGTATATCGGATCCCATGTAAAGTTGTAAATCCAAGTGTTATATTGCTTTACATAACAACAATGACGTGATCGCTGGCAGACTTCAAAACTAATGTTAAAACAGTATAAGAAGTCATTAGATCGTCAAATGCAGAAATCACTACTTATTTATTTATTTATTTATTTATTTATGACTTCTTTTACGTGGCGAAGTTAAGGCTCTGCAGCCTTCTCCGAGCACTTAACCACGTGCATACATTAGATATATTAAAAAAAATACCAATATATAGAAAATATTAACAATTACAAAAGAAGAGTACTGAACTACATAAAAAAACGAATATACTACTTAAGTAAAAAATGGTTAAGCACTTCAAAAACAAAAATTGAAAAATAATATACAATAGAGGAAACAAAAATAACATGGAGAAAACTAAAATTGCATATTGCATATAGCGGTACTAGAAGTATGAACATATAAGAGATTGAAATGTAATGAAATCTTTAAATTATGCCGGCTAGGCTAAAGGAGAAGGTGATGATGAGAAATGAATGAAAATAGTGGAATGAAACGACAGAATCCCGAGAAAACCCACGCACACGGTTTTTGTCCACTACAAAGTCTACTTAGCAAGAGCTGGGATCGAACCAAGGATACCATGCACCAGAGGTTACTTAGAGATTGTTCATTCGAACATATACCAATGCAATGTTACCTTAGTATATAAATTAGATATCTTCCAATGTCTCAAACAGCAACTCAATATTGACAGGCTATTATATCCTTTGGTGCTGCAGACTACAAGCAAGACATTCGATATTCGTGTATTAATGTTACAATGAATAAGTGCGGTCAAAAGGTTTTGAGAATGGTCTAACTGCAGGTTGCTAAACCTAACATGAAGTTAGATTTTTTTATTTTAGGTTTTGCACATGGTGTAGGCTCCAATTTAGCATAAACGTAATTTATAGTTTCGATCTGCCTTAAAGCTCCCGCAATCGATGACTGAAACATGTTTATATAACAGCAGTATTCAATGGTAAGATACTTCAACCGTTACGATACACTAACGCCAAAGAAACACAGCACACAACGTAGCTCTGTCTCTCATACTTCGGTTACTGTTACCAGGGGGCGTAGCTGATGCATGTGATGTGCAGCAAAACTGCATCGCTAATCGTTCCTTGTTCTTCCACGCTCCTCACACACTGTAAATTCAGGCTGCAGCATTGCATGGTCTAACTAACAGATTACATTACGGAAACTCCCCATACACTACCGTTTTCGCAGATGCCAACAAGATTTTCGTAAACATTTTGTGATTACGCTCGTCAACTTACGGTAGTGTATGTCCTGCATAAAGTAATAGATTGGCGACTGTAAGATCTGTCTGTCACTAGTTCCGATCTCGGTTAGGGCATGGGCGTTGCGCATTGTCCTTTTATGAATCTTTTCATTATCACTGTTCTTCTTGCATCGTCTCTTTTAGGGTAAAGGATAAATTCGTTAAAAGTAGGACTTAAAAATACAATACAAAATATCGGGTCGATCGGATCACTCCTTCTTTCTTGGTATTGAAATTACAATGCCCAGTGTATAAAGAAAAATCTTAAGGCACTAGGTTTGTAATAAGAATATTAATAGGAGTTACATACGTAGTATAAGACCTAATAGTGATTTTTTTGGCGTTAAACCCAGGAATAGTTTAATCCAGTGTTTCTCAAAGTGTGGGTCGCGACTCATTGATGGGTCGCGAGCCGTTTTTAGGTGGGTCGCAAGAAGTTTTTTTTTTCTTTTAATTATGAAAATTTTATTTTGATATAGAAACATATAAACTACTATTCAGAAAATGAAGATTGGAAGTGTTTGTTAATGAGATGAAGAGTAGGGCCTAAAGTGATTACTCAGAGCCCTGCCCTGTTGTACAGTCATGGGGTAGAGCATTGGTTGGGAGTATTGTTAACTCCATGTTACCTTTCTATAGAAACACTTTAGCCCTTTCTGTGCATGCCCACAATTTCATATGATACAGTTATTCAGAAAGAAATTTACATTACACTTACTCGATCGTCACTGACTGATATTTTCGTACCAAAAGGGAAACTATGTTCATAAATTTACATTACAGTTTAGTTTGAAAGTGAGATATTTACGATAGACATGAAAGAAACCAACTAAATTTTGATTTATTAAAATTTAAGCATCGAACTCTTACTTTGTAACATTCGTGGTCGCTCGGGGTGTTCATAACATCCCCAATTAAATTACATGTTAATCACTCATACGAACTGTTATTGAACGAACTGGAATTAGAGATATGATTTACAAAATCTAATTGCTTTGAAATATACCATTACGTAGAATGTGAATGTGTATTTGAATAAAAGTAGATGGGCCACAAAATACTTTTTATTATTTAATGTGGGTCGCGGTAACAAGTTTGAGAACCACTGGTTTAATCTATAGAGATTGCTTCTGCATAATATATATATATATATATATATATATATATATATATATATATATATATATATATATATATATATATATATATATATATATATATATTCTACTGGCAAAATAAAATAAAGCTGGCCTGACAACACTGGTGATGAAGTCATTTCAAAGAATTTAGAATAATGAATAACCATAAACCCGCCTAACCATGCGAATAAATAGCTTCCAAGAATTAAATGAATTTCCGACAAAAACTTATAGAAATATTCTGTTAACCATTCCGTACCTATGTCTACCAATCTCCATAGTGCCAGAAACAGATCTTGGGGCTGCTTTCTAAAAGCTCACGCTGAATTTTGTTATTTTCACTTTGTCACGTACACTAGACTACTTTTTTCTTTTAATGACAACAGTGCAAAGTAGCGCTAATACTCGAAAGCAGAGTTGCCAGATACACAAGAATTATTGTACTGTACATAGAAAGAGTTTTTGGGCTTTACATGAAGTAAGACCGTGAAAGTTGTCTTTAACGTCTGGTTACCCGAATATATATTAACGTTCCACGATTATGTTTTCTAGGCAACAGGAGACGAATGATTGGTGAAAGAAAATGAGTAAGAAAGAATTGATTAAATAATATGAGAGGAAACGGGAGAACTCTGAGAAAACACAGACACGATGCTCACAGACATATGAAAACACAGACATATGCAAAACTGATATAGTCTGGAATCGAACCAGGGACCTTCTTGTACCTGAGGTCAGTGCTCCTACCACTGAGTCACCGGCACCCCGCGTAAATACATACTTCAGAAACTACATTGAAAATGGAGGTTGGTGCCTGAAGCAAAATTTACATTAACATATTATCGTCCGGACTGAAGAATTCTACTAATTGAGCCCTCCCCCCCCAAGCCTATTTCAGTACTAGAATATCCTGAAAAATTTCCATTGACGTGCCATGAAATTCAAATAATTATGAGTAAAAATATGGATTTTTTTTTTCTGCAGATGCATGCATGAATTAAAATCTTCATCATAAGTATTCTGAAATTATTGGCAAGCCACTTGCCGCAACTGAGAAGCTTTCATCGTCTTCACGTACGATTTTTCTGTTTTAATATCGTCCATTAATTAAAGGCTCTTTCACACGCTCCCTCTTTTTCCTGCCACCATACCCTCTACCACGTCCCTCATGATACAATTCCATCTTAGCCAATGTCCTAACCAGGTTTCTCTTCCTCTTCTTAATAGAATTTAAAATTGTTCTTTTTTTTCCTTACCATTTCTAACACTCTGATTCGTTTTTTGTTCGACCTAACTAATTGCCTCCATTCTTTTCCAGACCTTGCGCGGTGGCTCAGTGGTAGAGCGTTCACCTCCGGTGCTTGGGGTCCCTGGTTCGATCCCAGCTCACGCCGTGTGGACTTTGTGATGGACAAACACCGTGCTCGTGGATTTTCTCGGGGTTCTCCCGTTTCCTCCCACTTTCTTCATTCCACCATTTCACTCATTTCTCATCATCACCGTCTCCTTTAGCCTAACCGGCATAACCGTGGGACGTAAAACTTAAAAGTTTCATTTCATTTTGTTTTCCACACCAACATTTCGAAATCTTCCAGTCGTTTTTTCATCATTTTTGCGTAACGTTCATGTTTTCTGACCCGTACTGTACAATACTCCACACGAAGCCTTTTATGAGTTTATATAGGGTGATTTATATACGAGGCTGGTTTAATATAATCTGGCTACCAACGTCATCTGTGAATATAATCATAAAGTTTGCTTTCTATGCATAAATAACCTGTGGTAGATTATCAAGGCATTCTGACACTACTTTTTTGCTTAACTGTTGATTAAACGGACACATTTCCAAATATTTTTTTTTTCAGTTGAACATTCCACGATTATGCTCTTTAGGCTAAGGGAAATGTCCGTCCATCACAACCTTACTTGGGCGGAGATCAAACCAGGGACCCCATGCAGAGGAGGTAAGTGCTCTACCATGTGCCACCGTGCCCCAGAAGTGTCTCGAGTAACAATGAAAAATTGATAAAATTGGAATTAATGGTGTGATTCAATTCTTTTCTCTGGAAGATAAAACAATGAACAAAATTCATGACAATGTTTTACCTACATTGCATGACTCTTGTTCTTCCACTGAAACTATCAGACTTCGGCTAAATCAATTTAAGTATGACATAATAAGTATGAAAGATCCATCGCATTCTGGAGCCCCTAAATCAGCTCTCACACTCGAAATTATCGATAAAGTCCACGATCTTTTTCAGCCGACAAGCGAGTGAATGTGCTGGACTTAGCAGAGGCCGTAAGAATCCAACTGACTGGGTTCACTTCATTTTGCATAATGAATTAGACATGAAAAATACACTTTGTGGAAAATGAGTGCCGCGTTTGCTCACTCTTGATTCCGGAAACTCCCGCGATGCTGAGCAAAAATTGCTCTAGCTGCGATTTGAACTGCTTTTGCATCCTGTTAGTTCATCAGATCTAGCACCTTCGGACTACTATTTATCCTGTAACTCAAAACTTTTCTGGCAGGACGAAAATTGGAGTCAAGTGTCATATTAGAAGTAAATGAGTATTTTGAAAACCTCGAAGAAACTTATTTCCGCGGAAAAAAATCGCGAAACTGGAAAAAGGTTGGGGCAAGACCGTTGGACTTTGAGGGGACTATGTCGAATGATAAATTAAAAAAAAAAAAAAAAAACTTTTACATCAAATCAAGTTACTTATCAAATGAACCTCGTATCACAGCTTCTGATTTGTGCTTATCTAATGTTAAAACCGGAAGAGGTGAAATTTACCACTTCCGGTTTAAATAGAAGAATAAGGGATAGGTATTTCTATTTTTAAGGCACTTTTTTCGACTCCCGGTGGGGTCACTCGGTCGAAAAAGTGTAAAACGCTTTTTCAGGCCAGCCATCCTGAATGAAGCTTTTCTGGGTTTTTCTCATTCATACCAGGCAAATGCCGGTGTGGTACCTAACTTATAGGTCCCAGGCCGCTTCCTTCCTTCCCCAATCCTTTCTTCCTTCCTTCTCTCCGGATAGTATGATCGCCGAGAGACGTCATCCCTCAAACGTGACGGGCTAAATGGCCTTAGATGCCGAAAGCCCTTCACCGTTTTTCTCTAAGGGACGGAGACAGACCTATCCTATAAAACTTCTCATAGTGATTAAGTCTAATCACGAGAAATATGGAAGTTTTGAAATGAATATTCGATTATGCATGTTTGGCCAGGCTGCATCACAGAGAAAGAAGAATAGAAAATCAAATCACGAGAAATATTGAGATTTTGAAATGGGTATTCCATTGTGTGCGTCTGGCAACGCTGCTTCAAAGGGAAAGAAGAAGAAGAAGAAGTCTAAGCCCTTGCTTTTATCCTATATTATGGCTCTCCTCCGCCTTTTAAGTCTTCAAGGATTTTACTTGGTCATGCATTCGAGATTAAATTCCATCTTATCTTCTGTTGTCGACTGCCAGGAATGAACGAAATCACTTCCTCGTGTTTTTAACATTGTTTACGTTTTGTCAACGCAAATTTATATCCACCCCCGGCAACTGTTGTCGGTTCAGTACATTGTGTAGCGAAGCTGGTTGCGTTTATCTTATCTTGGATTAGGGAGTATAGTTTCTTAATATCTCTGTTCTTCTATTTTAAAAAAAATGTATATACATAGTATGTGGATACGTCACTTACACGACGGAAATATATTTTAATTTGTTTCAAAAGCTTTTATCGTTGCGGAAGTGTTTTCAAGTTATTTATAGAATTTTTAACATAAAAGAAAGCTTACAAAAGCGGAAATGTCTTCTTTTTTATTCACAAATCAGTACAAAATGTATATATAAATGCTTCTTGGTGTATATATATTATATTTGAATCTATTTCAGTGATAAAATGAAATGAAATCTTGGCATATTTTTTGGAACTGGGGGAGGGGGCAGAATATTTTACTTAAATTTTGTGCTTTCTTGCTATAATTTCTGTATTTTTTGATGGTTTAGGTAGGTTAGGTTAGGTTATGTTATTACTTACACTTATATACAATCAACTCATTTCTCCTGTAAACATAGTGATTTTATCTGATTTTGCCCCCCCCCCCAGTTCCAAAATTATCCCGAAATCTTTCAGTTTAAAGTTCCACGTTTATACCCTTTAGGCTAAGGGAGACGGATGATTAAGGGAAGTAAAGGATAATGAAAGAATTAGTGGAATTAGGTTGTGGGAGGAAAACGAGTGTTCCGAAAAAACACAGTCACAATATTGTGACACCACAAACTTACATGGCAGGGGATCAAATCAAGGACCCCACGTACAGTGGGTCAGCGGTAAAGAGCTTACCTCTGGTGCATGGGACCCCTGGTTCGATCCCAGCTCGCGCCAAGCGAACTTTGTGGTGGACAAACACCCTGTTCGTGGGTTTTCTCGGGATACTTCCTTTTCCTCCCCCTTTCTCATTCCACCAATTTTTCTATCATCACTCACGTGCTTTAATCTTCGTCTCCCTTAGCCTAAATGGCATAACCGTGAGACGTTAAACTGAAATATTTCATTTCCAAAGATGACTTTCTTTTTTTAGTCACATTTTACCATTTTAGGGAATAAATACATGCATATTTTCAAAATTTTTACATCATAGGAATCCGAGTAGTAATTATAAGGATTTCGCTCCCTCACAAATATCGTAAGCAACATTGTATAACATTCCAGGCAGTGGCGTAGCACACTTTTGCGCCCCCCCCGTAAAGTATAGAGTAGGGGCCCTAGTTGTAAAGCCGACAGAAGTAAGGTTGAAGTTCTACTTCTTTAAATCTTTATTCATCGCAAGACTTCGGGGCCCTCTATATGTCGGGGCCCCCCGCACTGCGGGGGTTGCGGGGGCAGCTGCTACGCCACTGATTCCAGGCTATTGTGGTGACGTTAAAATGTTTCCCTGTTATACTGAGGATTCTACCAGAATTCGCAAATTGGTTCAATCAAAAGACAAATCATTCATTTTGTTGTTGCAATGTACTTAATACCTACATTTTTTGGGTAGTCACGCATTAAAAAAAAAAAAAAAAAAGGTTTTCTTGCGTTCTAGTTCCTTTTCAACTGAAAAAAAAAAAAAAAAGACGGGGGAATAGTTTGACTGAAATATGTAAACAAAATATTCTTCCGTCCAATACCCGACATTGAATGGAAGCTAAACAAGTCCACGGCAAACATTTTTCTTTTTCTTATCAGTCAGTGTCGGACATTGAATGTCCTTTCCATCACCTTGCGAAACACGGAAATTACATTATTTAGCTAACATTACTTTGACCTTTCACAAAATGTAAGCACTGTATTAATATATATATTTCAAACAATAGAAAAATATAAAGATTACATAAGCAACTATGTTCATTATAGAAAATTAACGTCTTTTGCTGAAAATCGAAATAATTAGTATTGTTTAGATGTAATTATAAAGAATGTTCATATTAACAAGGAATTTGAACATTATTTGCTTTTATTTCTTTATACTAGTTGAAATCGTGCTTAAGATGGACTTTAGAAGTCCCCATGTTCAGAATACACATACGAGATTTACGTGGGTCGTTCAATATATAATTTTCTTTAAGCTGTAAAATATTTACTTTTTAAGGTATATTTGTAAACCATGCATACATATGTAGCTAGGTCCTTCTTCACCTCTCCACATAAATAATTCTATAAGATTTTAGTTTAAAAAATTAAGATGAATAATTTAATAAGCTTTTAGTTTTTTTAAAAAAGAAAAAGACAGGTAATATTTTATAAGCTTTTAATTAATAAAATTAACATGATATTTGTTAAGCTTTTAGTTTTGAACTAAACGGAGAATAAACACGAGGATAGAAATTGACAATGAAAAATTAATGATGGAACTTAATTTTATTTAGTTTTTTTTTAAAGAAATATTAGAATAAGCATGAGTGTGATAGCATACGTACACTACGTGGAGATTAACTTGGTTTCTGGTAAACTAAACCCATTAGAATGCTAGATATTACTAAGTCTAGGTTTAAATATAGCATTTTACCTCGAATTAAATATATTTTAAGATTAATAAATATTTAAAATAAGTCTGTCGAGTAGAAAGTCATTTAGTTTTTATTTTAGCGTTGTATTGCACGGATACATTATTTCCTAGTAGCAGAGATAGCTTGCATACCGCTTGCTGTAAGCTTGCACTGCAAGTCGGCCAAGCTTGCATCCAGCTTGATTGGAAAACGTGCAAGCATGCCGCAAGCTAAATTCCAGTAACGAAGCTACATGGGGCAATCTTGCATTCACAGTTCCATTCAAGCTTTTTACAAGTCAAGTCAAAAACCAATGAACGGCCAGTGATCCTATGGTGCTATGCGAAGGGTCTACAGCATCGCTTGCAAGTACAACAAAAGGCAGATTGTATGAAAGCATCCGTCTCAAGTGCAAGCGTAGAAAGCTTAAAAGCCAAGCACGCGCCTACTGGGCGAAAGTTTTCTTGCCACTCGGGTTATTTTGCATCCTAAGCATTATACTAACCAGCTAGTCTCAACAGTACTACGGGTAGTAGATCGAGCAAGGATGACATTCTTAATTACTTGTATAAAAATATATGGAGAACCGATTTTTGATTTTCTATAATTTGGGATCAACTGGATGAATCACGTCCTTCAACGAATTCAGCTCCTAACGTTTGACCTTGTATATATAGTCTGGTCAAATTTGATGATGATCCATCAAGTAGTTCTCGATATTTTGAATCCGGACGGACACACAGATAGAGTATATATATAAAGGAGCTTTTGGCCAACAAAACTCTTTAAGTAATTAGCATAATTTTATAAGTTTTAGTTTAAAATAAATAACATTTAAAATTAACAACCTTTTATTTAAAAAAAAACATTAACATGTAATGATTTTATAAGCTTTTAGTTTTAGAAAATATAAACATAAAATAATTTTATAAGATTTTAATTTTAAAATATCGAAATAGTTTCACGAGCTTTTAATGTTTAAAAAATAGTAAACATGAAATTATGGTACAAAGTTTTAGTTCATAAAAATAACATCATAAATATATTGATTTCACGTCGTCATTTTTATTGGTTTCATTGTATTTGTTGTTACTTTGTAACATGTATATATACTGAAAATACGCTGTTAAATATACAGGGTGTCTCAAAGTCTCCTGACATAGGGTAACTCTGTTATTATCAGAGTTACAACAAAATGTAAGAGGGAAAACCGTCTCCAAATATGACGTTTTCAATCTAAAGTGAAGATTTTTTTTTTTAATCGAACGAGCCGTTTGGGCTGTACGCTCCTTAAGCGCCCAATGTTAAACAAAAATAAAACGTTGCCATTTACCTGGACCCACAACATAACTGAATGAAGTTACTGTGTATTATGCTAACGTGTCGATGGCCATCCCCCATTTCAAACAGTAACTTCATTTACTTATGTTGTGGGTCCAGGTAAATAGCAACATTTCATTTTCATTTAAGATTGGGCACATAAAGAATGTACAGCCCAAACGGCTCGTCCGATTAAAAAAAAAAAAAACCCTTCACTTTAGTTGAAAACATCATATTTAGAGACGGTTTCTTCTCTTACATTTTGTTGCAACTAAGATAATAACAGAATTACTCTATGTCAGAGGACTTTTGAGACACCGTGTATATACTGTTATTGTGTACTGTTTTAATGTTATTCATTTTGGGTTGGGACTTATTCTAAACAGCAGACTATTTTAAATAACAAAATTTGAAGTCGAACTTATTTTAAAGCATTTTATATTAAAGTGACAAAAGAAAATGTCTTTTTATAATTGTTGATAGCCTATTAACCTGATAGTTTATTCACTAAGTGGAGGTGAAAAGATCATATTTTATAACAGAAAGCAACCGAGATAAAAACTTTTATATATAACGTAGATGGTTCTTTCTTTGTTTCAAAGTCGGCCTTTCTTTTAATTATTACTAATAGAATGTCCGTTCTTCAGACGGGGACAACATGTTTCATTTTTGACATAAAGGTCACCAATTAGCTTAGGGACCTCAAAAACTATGAATTGGACACTAGTATCGGTCATTTCCAGTTATTTTTATATGTCACCATCCCTCCCCTTAGAAGTACTGATGGGGGCTGAATTTGGATTTAAACGATATCGGAAGTGTCACTATTCATCTCAGCTGACTCGACAACTACGGATTCGACACTAATATCAGTCATTTTCGATCATATTTACATGTCTTCTCCCACCATTACGTTGCACCATCAAAGTGAAATGATAAAAACCATCCCAAGCCTGAATATGTCATCCAGGGGGCGATCTCCCCCCCCCCCAGAAGAGGAAACTTACTTATTTTATATATATATAAATAAAACCCATCCCAAAGTTTGGAGCCCTTAAAAGTAGCAGTATGACAACCCACCGCCCCCCAGAAGTCAGTTCTGGATCCGCCCCTGACGTCATCTCATGTTGAAAATTTGATCGAGATCTATCACGTGGCTCAAGAGTTATTAAGTTACAAACAGTTACTTTCATTTTTCTTTATATAGAAGATTATAGGCTACGAAACCTTAGACAATTCTTGTATAATACTGGACAGTGATAAAATAATTTGAAGGTTTTCTTGCTTTTAAGCTTTTGATTTATTTACGTATCATCTTTATTGAAAAGTTTTTGATCAAGTATAGAATTAGTGTTTTCAATTTTAGTTGTTTCCAGCGCAGGTAAAAGACTTAAATCTACTTTTAGGGTAAGTTGTGGCTTATCCTCGCGATCATTTTCGCTGGAATTGTACGAAAAACTAATGGTGCAGTTAATAGAAGCGAGAATACAGATCCATAGGGTACTGAAGCAGAAGAGGTTTGAGAATTATTGCCTTAAAATATTGACAGTGGCGGCTCTAGAGGGAAGTCAGATCGGTAAAAAAAAATATATCGCTTGAAGTTAAAGGAAGAAACTTTCAAAAATCTGTACATAAAAATAAGTACATTAGATAATCTTTCTTCTCTTAACTCGTAGCGTTAAAGTTCTGACCGATGTGATTCGTCTCAAAAGTCGCTACTGCTTCTTGATGATTCAAAATAACAGTTTAAGGCATTGCTTCTCAACCTGTGGTACGCGAGACGTTGCTAGGGGGTAAAATAATTTCACAATTTTGATTAATCTACATAACATCTTCACTTGTAGAATTTTGAGCAAGTATAGCGTACATAACGACTTATGATGGTATAGTTCGTTTCTTCAACCGAAGTGCATAAAGAATGCCGCCTTCTACGTATGGTGGCTCGTGCCATAAATAAGTCATCGTCTGCTCATGCGGAAAGGAAACTTCCGGGGAAAAAAGCACCCCAGATGGGTTGCCACGTTAGAAGTACTTGTAGCTATCATAAAAAAAAAAATCTTGAAATCCTACCATATTTCACCGTGTACACATAGTCTTGAAAGAGTCATAAACCATTTTTTCCATCTTGCAAGGAGTTCAACCGTGTCCAACTTTCTGGGACGTCTTGCTTGCTACCTGGTATCGCCCTCCCGCTGACATAAAGGAAAAACCAGTTTCGCCGCTTCCGAAACAACGGATTCTTTTGGACAGGGAGGGGGAGTGCGCCAAAATACACGTTTTTAATGAGGAGGTTAATTGTTTGTCCACTAGATTGCAATGCTGCATGGGTGGTGATACCTTTCTTGCTTACAAGAAGTTGTAAAATCTAAACAGTAGATAGAAATATCGGGTAGCAAGGTATTTTTTTGTGACAGCTACAAGATTCATGTAAAGTGGAAACGTGGTCTTAATGGCCAACCAGAACGTTCATTTCAAACAATTGACAGTTGCTTGTCAACTCTACGTGGAGTCTTAGCTGCCACGGTTCCGATGATAAAAGAAGTTGGGAAAAGAGACTCCTGTATAACCATTGACCAGCATTACATATTAACCACTGCTGATACATACATAAGCAGAGATTCTTCACAAGTTATGTACATTATATATTAAACAAAAATTACAGATTTGCATTATTTCACTTTTTTAAAAAAATACATGTTCCCAAAGGCCAGCTTTCTTGGTCTTACATTCCGAGATATCTATTTCATATTAGCCATAGTATTGGGAAGTAAGAACAGACACAATGGGTGTTAAGACGTTGTAATCCCGCAAATGTTAAGAGGGATGAGAACCCCTAACTTAATGACTAAGTGAAGAAGTGAACATACCTGGAAGAGACTGGCAGTCAGTTCCTCGAGTTCCGCTTCCACCTCTTCTCGGATACGACTGAGTCGGCTAACCTCTTCGTCCCTGAGACGCAGTTCTTGGTGGGCCTTCTTCAGTTCCTCCTGCAGCCGCGAAAACGCCAACTCTTTCACTTCGGCCACTGTTCTGCCAGGGTCCCAGCTGCTGGGCAAAGTCTCTGCGTTCGACAGTGAACTTATGGAAGACAAGGGTGTTGACTCAGCGTCAGAACCAATCACCCCATCTCGACTATTAACCGGTTTTACTGGAGGACATGAGTTAGCGCGAATGGCCACAGGACTACAACAATTACCGCTCGTGACCTCATGAATGCCATGAGGTCCACCGGACACTCCGTTTACCGAAGACGGAGCTGCAACACTTTTATGGTCGCCATTTTGTATGGCCGTGTTCTCATGAAGAGAACCATTCGTGGTAATTATTGAGGAAGATTTCACTTCATCGTCCACTACGTCACCATTGTTGATGTGATGATTGTTGGTAATTGGTTGCTTTACCATACCGTTATGTTGCACTGTAACATGGCTGCCATTCACGTGATTATTGTGGCTATGGTGGTTGGGGGAATGTCCGTTCATGAAAACTGGTGTTGGATTTGTTGTTGATTCTTCAATGAAGCCATTTTGTTGTTTCAATGGAAGGTCGTTTTCCGACGATGCAGTCTTGAGCGACGCATCGCCGGAAATGTCCATCGCCTTCATGGCGACTACCCAATCAATGCATCTCCATTATGTAACCTGCAAAATAAGAAAAAGAAACGTTGTTTTAAAATTATATCAATACAAAAAGAAATACATGAAATTAATAGAATATATGAAGGGGGATCCAAGAGAAACCGAACTTTGGTTCTAAAAAAAATAATTTATTACATTTGTTTACAAAATTCTGTTCAAAATACTATCCATTACGTGCGAGGTACTTCTCCAATCTTCTTTTCCACTCTTTGAAGTCTCTGGAACTCTTCAATTTTGATATCACCCAGTGCCCCCTGCGAAGCTCTTTCTACCACCTCCACATCAAAATACTTCTCTTTTAGATTTTTATTTTTCATTCTCGGGAACAGAAAAAAAATTGCACGGGGCTAGGTCTGACGAATACACAGGGTGGGAACAATAGCCCACCCCCTAAGAGCCCAAATAGCGGTTCACAGACAAGGCTGTGTGTGCGGGGACGTTGCCATGGTGAAGGAATCAGTCACCTGATCGCCAGACTTCCGCACATCTTCCCGCAAATATAATAAAACTTCTGGTTAACAGTTGGCCAGAGCGAACAAATTCTCCATATACAATTCTACGAACATTTAAAAAAAAAATGATTATCGTCTTACATTAGACCTCACTTGTCTTGTTATTATTGATTTATTTTGTCGGGATGTTTATTTATTTATTTATTTATTTTTACATGACTTCACTGACTAGACCCTGGCTTGGTTTCGGCGTCATGTCCATAACCAACTCTCATCACCTGTACTGTCTTTGATCAAAGGGTTTGAGTCACTTTCAACCTGATTTCTGAAGTCCTGGCTCAAATTCAGACGATTTTTTAAAATCCTATATGAGTGGACGCTATATTAAACATCAAATACTGTTTCTGTCTTCTATGAAATAATACAAATCGTCCCAACAGAGGTTGAATGAACGTGGGATCGGTGACTTGAGTTTTACATAAGTACTACTTCGTTAGATTCAAATTACTCGATATGGTGTCCAAAATATCGAAGTGGAAACACTGATGTAGCTTGACTGGTTTGCACATAATCTCTGCCTGGTTGCCTGAGTAAACCGACTCACCAGATTTTCGCGGAATTCTGAAGGACCATGCTTTAGTCCAAGGGTCTTCAAACTAAGGCTCGCGGGGCGGCCCGCGAGCACCATCTGTATACTTCGATTAACCAAGCATAATTGACATTTTGCGTAGTTCCGCCGCTCCCGGAAAGATGGCGTTGGGGCTACATTATGTTAGTGTTATGAGTTAGCTAAGTCTTAGTCCTTGGGATTTAGTGGAGAAGTCAGTGTGGTCATTAGGCTAAAAAGTTTGGAGACTCCTGCTTTTGGCGAGGAAATGTGGGCTAGATTTGATATTTAATGAGAACCCATAGCACATTCGAAGCTACATTAAACTTCATTTGATCAACGTTGATTGATTCATTGCTTTGAGGTTAGTGTCTCTTTCAGCAGCGACCATATATGAGACGTGGACCTACTGATTAACGTGGAATCCGAATCACATGAGCTCCCACCTGGAATCAAACCCGGGTATCCCATGCCCAAGGCAGGTACGCTAACCGTTTAGCCAGAAGGGAGCTCACAATCAAGTTATAGGGCTATAGGCTACAAAGGAGATGGAAAAAAAAATACGGTTTAACTCGAGATCCGAATTAGATGTGCTATCTACAAATGATTGTACCCGGTACCAAACATGTTAAGTACGTATAATAAAGTCATATGAAATAGAGAAATAATAACAATATCTAACAAAGGTATACACGTCTTCAACGTAACACATCTAACACACACAATTAGACGCGACTCTCACAGAGCCAGTTCGGCTAGCCAGGGCCGTAACTTGTAGGGGGGGGGGGCTCTAGGGAAGTTCCTCGCCGTTCAAGGGGAGCCCACTTTAAGGCAAAATTTTCTTATTCCATATACGATACGAACATGAAATTATAAATGAAGCATCAAACAGGGTCACTACATTACATAAACAAAACAACACATAAAATATCAATAAAACAAAAATGAGTCGAGGGCTCATTTCAGTAAAAAAAAAAAAAGTCTACTATTAGGGGCCCTAGAAATAATATTTATTCGTATGGCTTTGAGATTTGTCAATTTTGTCCCCTTAATTAATTTGTCTTGTGTGAAACGGGCCCAGGGGCGGTCCCGCAGACCTTACCGTGCGGGAGGGCCCAGAAGCTCCGGGGACCCATAAAGAGTAAGAGAAAGATGAAAATAAGGGCCCAAGAATTAGCAAAACAACTTTTCTAGGGGATCCAAATACGCGTATTAATGCTTGCTCCCCTCCCCCCAGAAAAAATCTAAGTTACGGCGCTGCGGTTAGTGTACACTGTTACGATAAACTGACATGTCTTGCAATTAAAACTAAACTACCAATTATGTATTCTATTTACTAAACTCAATCAATACCAGGAATAGACTATGGCAATAATTAATTGTTATTATTATTAATCTGAATCCTGTTAATTGATACACTTCTATAATAGCCTTCACATGTTACTGGGCACAATATATTGCGTTCCGCCTAATCCGTCATTCATACAGAGTTTATCTGAACTTGGACTCCCTCACGAAATTCGAACGCCTCGTACTGGCATCTTAGTGAACTACCCTCACCCCTTTTTCTTCCATGTTAGGTCAAACACCTAAAACCGCTTTTTTTTTTTAAAAAAAAAAGTGTTCAATAAATTAAAATGAATAGTCTAAATACCGAAATTTATATCACTAACCTTCTAATCAAGGAATTCCATCACGTCAACACTTTATTATTATAATTATAATCCTACATGTTTTTCTTCCTAATTCTTTCCTTTCCTTCTAGGACAAATATTAGAAAACGGATACACGCGCTTAATTATTTGAAATGAAAAATCTAAATATTAAATTTCGTATCTCTAACCTTTTAAGAGATTTCGAGATATAGATATAATAATTACAACCTCCAACTCTCCGCTCGCACGCCGAATTTACAAAAATCCCTCCTTACCCTAACAGCACGAGATGTGCTAGGCATGTACCATTTAGGTGTCCCAGCTACTTTTTAGGTACCCGACACCTGGCACATATGACAGTCATGTGTTAAGTATGTACTTCAGCTACCTACAGTTTTAGGTACTGGTTACACCTAATTGATATTTGCAACTAATATGTACCACAAATATAGCATTTATATACCTGGCTCAGTTTCGCACTCTTACAGTCATTTGTTTTTTATGTCGTCACTTGTAACATATATCTGTTATGTTCTAGGTACATCCTTTAGGTACAGTACATACTGTTTCAGATACTCTAACAGCACAAGATGTGCTAGGCATTCGCCATTTAAGTGTTCTAAATTTATCTCCCACATTTGATGCATTTGTTGCTTCTTTTTCTAAGCAATTTGTACTAGAAGCAACAAACGCATCAACTTTATTAAATGGCAACTGTCGCCGATCATTTGAAAGTGAATATGGAAGAACCATGAATAAAGTAAATAGACACTCGTCATTTTGTTATAAAATTACATGGCGAGCAGATTTTATCTGCTCCCAATCGGTTATCGTCGAATATACGCAGAAGGAGCACTCTGATTCACCAAATTCAAAAGACCTCAACGATTTATCCCTCTACAAACGATATTCTCTTCATCGCCTCTGTGGCCAAGTTGGAAGAGCACACGGCTAGCAATCCAAAGGTTGGTGGTTCGCGCCCACCCTGGGGATTTTTTTCTTTACTTGTTTAAAGTGTTTTTTTAGACTCGCCTTAATGTAAACACATTACGCTTATAGGCGATTTAACATATTTTGGGGGGAGTAATTTTGTGATTCATTGACGCTTACGACATGGGGAACAAACCTAGAACATACTAGGCACATTCCCCAGGTACATGTCAGGCATGTGCCTAGGGGCGGATATAGACTGTGACTATCACTTGCCATCCATGTTATTTCTCTCTCCGAGTTACATAAGGCACATACTGGACACATTCCCATGTATCTGAAGGAACACGATAGGTATATGCCTGCTATGTAATTGCACTGTTCGGGTAGTGGTACTTTACGTCACTAATCCTATTGCTGTCCAAATTTGGGGCGTTGATCAGTCAATCAACAAGGACTTCTTACATGAGATGTTATAGAAACCTAACGTTTTGAGTAACAAAATCCTATTGAAATTTTCTGTGGAAAGCCCTACGGGTCAACTTGACCCATGTCATGTATTCTAGGGTAAACAGTATTGTCTTACCTTTTGCAATTCACCGCAGGGCCACGAAGACACACACACGCACATGCAAGAAGAAGAGTTGCTATGGGAAGGTATTTTCCTACTCGCACTGAAAGTAACGTGAACAGAAAACACTCGCAACACAAGAACTGCCTCCTACCTAGTCCCACCAGAATAGGCTTTTATGGCGTTGGGATGGACGTGGTTTTCTGTTGATGAAGAATGACGTATTTAAGTGCTTTTAAACATGACTGTGATTGCTTTTTCAAGACTTCATACAAAGTGAGGAATCAAAAAGGAAATAAAAAGTCATCCATTCGAGTAATAGCAGAAAAAGTTACGTCAATGTTATGTTCTACTGATAAAAGAAGGGGTTGGTGCTTGATGACGATAGAAAAAAAAATTCAAGGCTTGTTCTGGCATCACTGATATCCTCACATAAATGTCCAACCGACAAGGTTGTCAAATTTAAACTACTGCTCTGAATGTAGATATTTTTTAACGACCCAAGATAATAACTTCCGCATAATTAATAATGGGACAATGTTCTCTTTTTCAATTAAACCTTCCAATATGAGTTCATTCTTTGAGAATTTCTCATGGTTTTTTCTACTTCAAGATAACGTCATTTATTTACACGTATTCTGAAAAGAGCTGACGTTTGGATCTTTTAGTATATCTACATTCGAGCAAGAAATATGGAGATTTCTTATTTTTTATTTTTTTTTATGTAAGAAGGAGATCATGAAGGAGAACGGTAATGGCTAGAGCTTGAATTCACTTCAGTCAGTGGTGATTTTAAATTCTTCCTGGGGGAATATTCAATACACAAGGGAGGAGTTAAGTAGCACTATAAAAATACTGAATACTGACGTTAAGCACGATCGAATATATAGGGTGTCGTCACGCCCGTATTTATATATTGTGCGCCCCTGTGCTCTAAATAATTTGCCGCCCCAACAGGGCCGTGCTGTGGGGGGGCGAGCGGGGCGTAGGCCCCGGGCGCCGAAGTAAGGGGGCGAAAAATTCGGGGAAAAGGGGGAAAATTACTTGGAATATATATTTTCCACGGCACGGCCCTGCGCCTCACACAAAGTGTGTCGCCCCCGAAAACGACCAATATTAGAGTTGAATTCATAGTTTTTGGGGTCACTGAGATGAATAGTGACAGTTTTTATCCAATTCAACTTCAAGGTCATACTCCACTTCCTAGGGAGGGGGCGAGATTTTAAAAGTAATCGGAAACGACATATATTAGTGTTGAACTCATAGCTTTCGAGATCGCTGAGTTTAACGGTATCAGTTTTCATGACGTTCAAGTTCATCCTCACCCCTTGGGGTGGGGGTGGAAGAGAAAGGATGACTTTTCAAAAATAATTAGTTAAGCTAGCTAATTAGTAACCACTGTAATTAGAGTGAATTAAACACATTAACATGTTTTCTCGCGCTTGCGCGGGACTCTGCAGATTACTAGTTTTAAATATTACTTTATTGTGAATGTCAAAAAAGAATTCCAAAATTTTGCCGCCCCCTAAATTCTGCCGCCCTGTGCTCGAGTACAGAATAACACTTACCTAAATACGGGCCTGGGTATTCCATAAACAACGCAACTTTTGAAATCCCGCCGTTTCTGCTCTAGTAAGTTGGCAGCAGAGATGGCGTGGGTCAATGAAAATTTGACCCACGTCCTACTGACTCACCATCTACCGTGACCCACTCTGGCTCACGACCCACCACCCACTCGTGAGATACTCAATTTTTCGAAAAAATTCGGACACCACTACCCCTTAGGAAATATTTTACAATGAAGGCGATATGATAACACCCCAGTCGGGATTGGGAGCCAAACTATATATACACCAACTGTTATTTCATTTGGCTTTGACATTTAGCCGTGATGATCACGTACACACAGTTGCCTTCAATTTTTTTAAATACAATAATTAATATATTAGTGGTAACTCTTTTTTTTTTGAGTAGTCAGCTCAGGGGTGTCATTTAGGGGGGGGCAGGAAGGGGCATTTGCCCCTCCTGAGTTTGAGGTGTATATAGATTTTATCAATAGAATAGTAGTAAATCAATGAAAAACGCGAAATTTTACTTATATCAAGGGGTCTTGCCCCCCCCCCCAAGCAAAATCTGAAATGACGCTCCTGAGTCAGCTCCACAAAAAACGCACAGGCCAAACCAAGTAGTAAGTCATATTGCTATTATTGTAATTACAAATATCAACATCCAAAAGTGTCTGAAGTTCCTTTTTTACTTAGATATACTCATTTCAGGTAAGTAAATAGAAACAAATGAAAAAGGGAAGAAAAATGGAGGTCTTGAAAGCAAAACGTAGATAAATTCTCGTATTCAGATGTTATCTACAATGCACTGAACAGAGTGGGTCGGTGGGTCAGAGTGGGTTGCAGTGGGTCACATCCTGTTCACCCAGATGAAAATCATGTAACGTTCAGTGCTGCCAATTTAGTAGAACAAAAATGGCGGGCATTTCAAAATACCCCCCCCCCCCAGGTCTGAAATAATCACTTGGTGTATTTGGCAAGTGAACAAACTATCTCCACAAAATCAATCCTTAGCACTTTACGTCATTCTTTACCACATTATCTCCGGGTTTGATTCCCGGCGAGAGCTCATTTGGTTTTAATCCCGCGTTAAGCTATCGGTCCACGTCTCATATAGCCTTGGTCCTGGAAAGAATGCTAAACTCCATTCAATCAATCAATCAAACGACACGATCTCACCTCTAAGAAAGCTTGATTAGAGGACATAGCACCACCTCCCCCCAGGGGCGTCATTTAGGAGGGGAAGGAGGGGGCAATTATCCCCCCAAGAGTTTGAGGAATACATATATTTTAATCCATTGTCTAGTAATATACTAGTACAAAACGTAAGTCTTATGTCGGTGATGCTCTTGCCCCCTTAAGCGAAGTCTGAAATGACGCCCCTGTCTCCCCTCCCCCTCACAAAAAGTACGGGTGGACTTCCAGAAGATTACACAGTAGTAATTGCGTTACTATAGGAAAATTTGGACTTTGACCCCGACCTTTGTGACGTCATAGGTCAAAGGTCAATGACCTTGGCCCGGGGTCAATGACCTAGGGGTACCTAGGACCACCCCCTCTAAATTTTGGCAGGGGTACCTTGGCCCACCCCCTAAATTTTGGCAGGGGTACATAGGACCACCCCCCTTAAATTTTGGAAATTGCCAAATTTAAAAATTTGGTATGGTAGCCTAGGACCATAGTATGTACCTCTATCAGTATTGGGTGTCTATGTCGTTCCCTTTTATGGGTAAAAAATTGCCAAAAATTTAAATTTCGGGGATTTTTGACCTAATTTATCCCCTTGGATGAGGTGTTATTACCCTATATAGTTATATGGGCGTATACAGGGGTCCATTCCTTTTCATAAGACATGGGTATATTAATGCACCCCTTGAAAAATTTGGGAGGGGTACCATGGCCCACCCCTTAAATTTTGGAAATTGCAGGACCCTAATATGTATTATGATAAATTTGGGTGGTCCACCTCATTTCCTTCTAGGGGTACAAAATTGCCAAAAATATAAACGTAAGCAATACGTTATACCACGTGTTTGGTTTTTGGTCGATTTTATCCCCTTTGATGAGGTGTTATTATCCTATATAGTTATATGGTCATGTATAGGGGTCCATTCCCTTTCATAAGATATGGGTATATTTGTGCATCCCTTTAAAAATTTGGGAGGGGTACGTTGGCCCACCACCTTAAATTTTGGAAATTGCCCAATTTCAACATTTGGTATTATAGTACTGGACCCTAACATGTATTATGATAAATTTGGGTGGATTACCTCGTTCCCTTTTAGGAGTACAAAATTGCCAAAATTTTAGTACAACCACGTGTTTGGTATTTGGTACATTTTATCCCCCTTTGATGAGGTCCTATTACCTTATATGGTTATATGGTCATGTATAGAGGTCCATTATCTATCATAAGACATGGGTACATTGGTGCACCCCGGGAGGGGTACTTTGGCCCACCCCTTAAATTTTGGAAAATGCTCAATTTAAACATTTGGTATTATAGTACAGGACCTCAATATGTATCATGATAAATTTGGATGGTCTACATCGTTCCCTTTTAGGGGTACAAAATTGCCAAAATATAAACGTTGTACCACGTGTTTGGTTTTTTGGTCCATTTTATCCCCTTTGATGAGATTCTATTACCTTATATGATTACAGGGGTCCATTTCCTATCATAAGACATGGGTATATTGTTGCACCCTTCTTAAATTTTGGCAATGGGGGTCCACTGAAATTGTCCAATTGAAGCATAGTACAGGACCTCAATATGTTTCGGTGGTCCTATTGTCCAAATTTTAAGTACAACCACGTGTTCGGTTACTGACTCAATGTATCCTATTTGATAAGGTATGGACGGTATCTCCTTTCAATTTGGTAGTACCCTTCGGGTGTAGTACGGTCACGTGATCAATGATTTGGTTTTGATGCGCGACGAGGTCCCTGGTCAATGTTCTCTAGGAAAGATTCTTGGCATTTAAAACTTTTTTTTTTCAACTTTTCAAACTAAAAAAAAATGAAAACAAAAATTGAAACGAAAAAATTTCGAAACAAAAATGTTCAAACAAAAATTTTAAACAAAAAATTCGAACATTTTTTAAACTTAAATTTCAAACAAAAAGTTTTTTTAGTTTGAAACAAAAAAAATTTTAAACAAAAAAATTGGAAACGAAAAATTTCAAAACAAAAATTTCGAACAAAAAAAAATTTAAACAAAAAATTTTGCAACAAAAAAAAATTAAAAATTTTCAAACGAAAAAAAATTTCAAACAAAATTTTGAAACAAAATTTCAAACAAAAAATTTGGAAACGAAAAAAAAAATTGAAACGAAACATTTTCAAACAAAAAATTTTGAAAGAATAAATTTACAAACAAAAAAATTTCAAACAAAAATTTGAAAAAAATTTGAAAAAAAAATTTTCAACAATTTTTGAAACAAAAATTTCAAAACAAATTTGAAACGAAAAATTTTCAAATAGAATTTAAATCAAACAGTGATCAGCTTTCACGGTTAACCGTTAAACTTTATCCGGTTTTTAACTATTCGATTAACAAATAAACGGTTTTCAACTATTCGATTAACAAATAAACGGTTTTCAACTACTCGATAAACAGATCAACTGTTTCTTTCCTTTTCACACCAGTGAGTGCAAGAATTTACAATCTAAAACAAAAAGAAAATTTGTACTCGCTTTAAATACGCATCATTTTTGAAACAAGGTGTTAGTGTTCATCATGGATACACAGTGGAAACATCCATTTACCTGTATTCTCGCAGGGCCTAGTGGGTGTGGAAAAACGTATTTTGTGAAGCGATTACTGTCACATCTCCCAACCATGATCAATGCAAAATTTCGTAAGATATACTGGTATTATGCAGAATGGCAAGACGTGTATGCAACAATGCCAGTTCCAGTAGAATTTCACGAAGGACTTCCACGAATGAAAGATTTTCAGCCTCACGATGGACCACATTTGATTATTATTGATGACCATATGCGAGAAGTGAATAGTGATATTGTTGATATGTTCACAAAAGGATCACATCATCGAAATATTAGTGTGATTTTTATAACACAAAATGTATTTCATCAAAGTAAAGCAAATAGAAATATGAGTTTAAATTGTTCGTATTTGGTGTTGTTTAAAAATCCACGTGACAAGTCACAAATCAAGCATATGAGTTATCAAATCATGCCTGAGCATCCACTGTTTCTACAAGAAAGTTATGCAGACGCAACAAGAAATCCACATGGTTATTTACTGATGGATCTTAAACAAGATACACCCGATGAAATGCGATTTCGTACAAATATTTTTCCCGACGATTTGCATCATTATGTTTACGTACCAACAAAACATGTTTAAATTATTGTGCATGTGAAAAGAATGATTTAGTCTGTCACGATGTCTCCTACAGTGAAACACGCTGATCTGCTACGTGCTCTGCACAAAGCTAAACCAAGATTGCGTAAAGCTATTATTGCCAATGCAGACACTTCATTAATTCATAGTATTTGTGAATGTTGTTATAATGTCTTAAAAGGCAATGTTCCACTGACAAGTGCGCAGAAGTCAAGATTAAAGCGTTACAAGAACACGCTCCGCTATCTCGTAGACAATACAAAATCATTGGATAAAAAGAAGAAACATTTAGCCGTACAACAAGGAGGATTCTTACCTGCATTACTTGCACCTATTGTAGGAAGTGTGTTATCCAGTATTTTGTTTAAACAATAAACATCATGGAACATAGCAAGAAGATGGTTTTAGTGCCACCAGAAATGCTTCAACGAATGCATGCATCATCATCCCGTGCGAGTGAAAATCGAGAATCTAATCTTGATCGTGAAATGCAATCCATATTGAATACATCGTATCCAAGTGATGAAGAAAAATGGAATCAGTACAATAGAATATTACAGAAATATCTTTATGTGATACGTAAACAAGAAGAACCAATACCACTTACAATTACATCAATGAAACCTGATGGTGACGTCCCGAATGTTGACGATAGCACGAAACAAGAAATTTTAGCCGCAATACCACAAATGTATCGTAAGAAAGCCGAACTACTATTCCGTCGTTTAAAACAAGATGACGCAATTACGTGGGATCATAAAGGAACAGTGTACATCAACGACAATAAACTACATGGATCCAATATTGTAGATTTAATGTGCGATGTGACTCGACCGAGGAAACATTCTAATCCTCAAGGCTGGGAATTGTTTTGCAACTACCTTGCATCGTCAAACACACCTCAAGAATTGATTGGTAATCCACGGAGATTAAACTATATTGTCAAGCATAATAGTACAACAGCATCTGAAGGATCTGCACCACCAAAACCGGCACCTGAATTATTTTCTTCCGGAGAAGAAGAAGAAGAAGAAGATGATGATGATGTTTTAGAAGTCCGACCAAAAAGAAAACGTATCATTCCACAATGGTCAACGTACAAACCATGAACAAAAAGTTGAAATCCATTTATTACAATCCAGCACACCCTGCATCATTTTCTACTGCAAAGAAATTATGGCAAGCCACAGGAAAATCTATACCTCTAGCCAAAATAAAACTTTGGTTAAACAAACAACCTACCTACACGTTACATCGTCCTGTACGTCGTCGTTTCCGTAGAGATTTTTATCTTGTCAACAATATTGATGATCAATGGGAATGTGATTTAAATGATTTACAATCACTTCAAAACTATAATGACAATTACCGCTATATTCTTACAGTGATTGATGTGTTTAGTCGGTACGGGTGGGCTGTACCACTAAAATCAAAAAGTGCCGAGGATATAGTGAATGCATTTGAAATGATTTTCCAGGACAGGAAACCAATTGTACTACGTAGTGATCAAGGAACTGAATTTACCAACAAGACAGTACAAAAGTTTTTCAGGAAACACAACGTGCAACATGTTACAACAAAGGATCCAGATATTAAAGCCAGCATCGCAGAAAGATTTAATCAGACATTGAAACATCGTATGTGGAAATACTTTACCAAATATCAAACATACAATTACATCAAAGTATTGCCTTTACTTGTAAAAGCATACAATGAAAGTCGGCATTCCAGTATTAAAATGGCACCTGCAAACGTTTCTCAGGACAATTTACTGGAGGTGTGGCATAACTTATACGACAAAAAGCTACAACGTTCAAAACAAGATACGGATTTATCTGTTGGTGATACTGTTCGTATAAGTAAAACAAAACGTATCTTTGACAAGGGTTACCTCGAGAACTGGACTTGGGAAATATTCAAAGTAAAAGCCATTGTACCAAGAAACCCACCAGTGTATCGACTAGAGGATTTAAATCATCAACTTATCGATGGTGTTTTCTACAGAGAAGAATTACAACCAGTACCGCTCCCTTCGACGTTCCTCATCGATAAAATATTACGTACAAGAACAAAAGGTCGCAGAAAGGAGTATCTCGTCCAGTGGAAAGGATATCCTTCCTCATTCAATTCGTGGATCCCTGCAACTTCATTGAAGAAGAACAAGAATGGAACCTGATCAAGATTTTTACGTTACACTTCCCAGTAATAGTTCCATGGATTATTTTCCAGAAAATACATTGACTTCATATATTACGAAATTACAACGACGTGTAGAGTTTCGCCAGAAATGGGATGTGGCAATTGTAGAGATTCATTATCCACATTCTTTGCTGAACATTAACAGTGAAAACAATAAAATATATTACAAATCATCAAGTAGTAATGATCAAGAACCGTGGAAGGTTGTAACGATCCCTGTACGCTATTATAACAATATACGGGATCTTATTCATGCAATTAATATACATCATAAAGAAACCAATTTATTTATATCTCATGACGCAACTAATAATATATGCCTCATAAGACATCCCAAAAAGGAAATCCATACTTCTGTACAAATCTCACCAAGTGTTAGTTTAATGCTTGGATTTGAACCGAAAAGTGATTTAAAAGATATGGAAAAGGGACAATATACACCGGATGTACGATTAGGCTTACCATCACAAATGTACGTCTATTGTGACATTATTGAATCTGTCATTGTTGGAGATACAATGGTACCCTTGCTACGAATTGTCAACATGGATCCTGTGAATCATACTTTTGGAAGTCATGCAGTACAAATCTTTAATCCTGCACATTATGTTCCGGTGGAAAAAATGAATTTTGAGCAAATACAAATCGATATAAGGGATAGCACAGGTCATCGTATGCCATTCACCTTTGGAACGGTGTGTACAAAACTACATTTCCATCGTCGTCGTCATGACTGATCCGTATTTGCAATACTACCAAAAACAAGCGTTGTCCGGTATCGGCAACGTCTATGTGGGAAGTCCCTATCAAGCAGGACATGGCATTGGAAGTTTCCTTGGTGGCTTATTTCGTTCAGTGTTACCACTTGTGAAGCAAGGCGCTAAAACTGTGGGAAAAGAATTATTAAAATCAGGTGCCAATATGATTAATGATGTTGTGATCTCGAATCAACCGCTGGAAGAATCGTTTCATCAACGTATGCAAGAGGCAAAATCAAATTTACAAGAAAAAGCTAAAAATAAGTTGAAAACTATGCTGGGAAGTGGATATCATAAACGAAAATGGGATGACTGCTCTCAGTTTGAGGTTGACCTTCCAACGATCAACAACACCATCAATCCTACAAAGAGACGTAAATTATCACATAAGAAGAAGAAGAAATCATTGGCATCGTCACCAGATATTTTTGATTAATTCAACGATGGCTTTCTTACATCATCAATCCTGTGAATGTGTAAAAAGTGAATTGGACATTTTTTCAACGTTGCCCACGCAAACCAGTGTTCTGGACAATCGTATTATAGGCTACAAACCAATTAGTTCAATAGCTGAAAATTCACCAATAGAATTTGTAGTGAGTGATAGCAGTGATGAATATATTGATTTGCCACAAACCTTATTGTACATCCAAGCACAAATTGTGAAACCAGATGGTTCCTCCTTCATCAATACGGATAAAGCAATTGCACCTGTCAATGATTTTCTAAATGCTATGTTTAGTGAAGTACAAATCTACTTGAACAATAAACTGATTTCATTTCCGTCACATAATCATCCATATCGTTCGTACATGGAAAAACTGCTCAATTATAGTGATGAAGCTAAAAATACACATTTACAAACAGCAATGTGGTTTCAAGATACGGCTGGTCATATGAACGCAACCACAAGTGAGAACAAAGGATTTCAACAACGCTATGAACTGACAAAACAAAGTATGAAATTCGATATGATTGGACATCTTCATTGTGACATTTTTAATCAAGATAAATTTTTAATTCATGGAGTGGAATTACGTGTGAAACTTATTCCTGCAAAACCAAACTTTTGTCTCATGGCCGGTGAAAGTGGTGTCAGTGCAAAAATCAATATTCTAGATGCATCGTTGCAGGTGAAAAAAGTCAACATTAGCCCTAGTGTTAAATTGGCACACAATAAAATTTTACAATCTACACCGGCAAAGTATCCTCTGACAAGGGTTCAAATGAAATCATTTACCATCCCGAAGGATATACAATCCAAAACTATTGATAACCTGTTTATGGGAACATTGCCAAATCGTATTATTGTAGGATTTACATCGAATGAAGCATCCAGTGGAACTATTACCACCAATCCATTTGAATTTCAACATCTAAACATTAATTTCTTTACACTGTACGTGGATGGAAAAGCTGTACCTTCAAAACCATTGCAACCCAACTTTGAAGAAAATCTCTACATTTCATCGTACCACACATTGTTCTCAGGCTCTGGCATACATTTTACCAATACTGGAAATACAATTTCAAGAGCCGACTACAAGAATGAATATACACTGTTTGTATTTGACCTAACTCCCGATTCTTCTGCTGGAGATTGTCACTATTGGAATTTACAACGACATGGAGCCATCCGATTGGAAGTTCATTTCCAAGAGAAATTAGCAGCACCTGCAAACTGTATTGTGTATGGAGAGTTTTCCTCACTCCTAGAGATCGACCACCAGCGCAACATTATCCTGGACTTTTAAATTACAAGGTACGTATACGTTATGTATCATTTCCATTCACGATGTTGAATACATTACAATTAGCTAGTGCTTTACACGGTAGTCCGTTGTTCAGAAATCATTTTACCGGGGTATTTGCAAGCGATGAGTTGCCCTCACGGATTTCTCTTCCTCTGGCAATCATTGTAAATACAGATCCATCCACAAAACTAGGAAGTCATTGGATTGCAATTTATATTGATAATCGCGGTGTTGGAGAATATTTTGACAGCTATGGCCTTCCTCCTTATGTACCACAACATGTTGCATTCTTAAAACTTCATTGTATGTACTATAAATATAATAATAGCCAAATGCAAAGTCTTGGTTCATCCGTATGTGGCTATTATGCTTATTTTTATTTGTGCTGTAAAGCCCAAGGAAAATCTCTGCGTGAAATTCAATACTTGTTCACAACAGTACCCACGGTTAATGATCGTAGACTGCTGCAATATACCTTCCAGGTAATTTTATCATATTTATCATTGCAAATGTATTGTTTAATCATCATCTATTTCTATACTAATCATCTTTTTCCTCGTTCTTTTTTACAGAATTCACAATACGAAGCTTTGCAAACGGGTGCTATGCTGCAAAACATGGAAACAAATCATTACAATCAAGAAGAGGAGGCGGTCTAATGAAGAAACCCAGCTCAATATACAAACATTGTCAATAAGAAAGAAAAAGAAGAAACCAGAAATATGAATAAAATACAATTTATACTTATTTATGTGTTTTTATTGTTCATTCCATATACAACGTTATCAGATTCTCCTAAAGAACTGTGCGATATAAGACGAGAACCCTGGACAAAGTTTCCACCTAATTCCTAGAGAACATTGACCAGGGACCTCGTCGCGCATCAAAAACCAAATCATTGATCACGTGACCGTACTACACCCGAAGGGTACTACCAAATTGAAAGGAGATACCGTCCATACCTTATCAAATAGGATACATTGAGTCAGTAACCGAACACATGGTTGTACTTAAAAATTTGAAAATAGGACCACCGAAACATATTGAGGTCCTGTACTATGCTTCAATTGGACAATTTCAGTGGACCCCCATTGCCAAAATTTAAGAAGGGTGCAACAATATACCCATGTCTTATGATAGGATATGGACCCCTTGTAATCATAGGATCTCATCAAAGGGGATAAAATGGACCAAAAAAACAAACACGTGGTACAACGTTTATATTTTGGCAATTTTTGTACCCCTAAAAGGGAACGATGTAGACCATCCAAATTTATCATGATACATATTGAGGACCTGTACTATAATACCAAATGTTTAAATTGGGCAATTTCCAAAATTTAAGGGGTGGGCCAAGGTACCCCTCCTGGGGGTGCACAAATGTACCTATGTCTTATGATAGGGAATAGACCCCTATACATAACCATATAAGGTAATAGGACTTCATCCAAGGAAATAAATTGGGCCAAAATACCAAACACGTGGTTGTACTAAAATTTTGGCAAATTTGTATCCCTAGAAGGGAACAAGGTGGACCACCCAAATTTATCATAATACATGTTAGGGTGCAGTACTATAATACCAAATGTTTAAATTGGTCAATTTCCAAAATTTAAGGGGTGGGCCAAGGTGCCACTCCCAAATTTTTCAAGGGGTGCACAAATATACCCACATCTTATAAAAGGGAATGGACCCCTATACATGACCATATAACCATATAAGGTAATAACACCTCATCAAAGGGGATAAATTGAGCCAAAAACCAAACACGTGGTATAACGTATTGCTTACGTTTATAGTTTTGGCAATTTTGTACCCCTAGAAGGGAATGAGGTGGACCACCCAAATTTATCATAATAGATATTAGGGTCCTATACTATAATACCCAATGTTTAAATTGGGCAATTTCCAAAATTGAAGGGGTGGGCCAAGGTACCCCTCCCAAAAATTTCAAGGGGTGCATTAATATACCCATATGCTATGAAAGGGAATGGACCCCTGTATACGCCCATATAACCATATAGGGTAATAACACCTCATCAAAGGGGATAAATTAGGTCACAAACCCCCGAAATTTGACTTTTTGGCAATTTTTTACCCATAAAAGGGAACGACATAGACACCCAATACTGTTAGAGGTACATACTGTGGTCCTAGGCTACCATACCAAATTTTTAGATTTGGCAATTTCCAAAATTTAAGGGGGTGGTCCTAGGTACCCCTGCCAAAATTTAGGGGGTGAGCCAAGGTACCCCTGCCAAAATTTAGAGGGGGTGGTCCTAGGTACCCCTAGGTCATTGACCCTGGGCCAAGGTCATTGACCTTTGACCTATGACGTCACAAAGGTCGGGGTCAAAGTCCAAAGTGAGACCAAGTGGGGCGATTACTACTTACACCTTCTTTCTAGTTAGCAATTTGTGTGCATCTATACATAGGCTGGGCATTTTGCAGTGAGCTCGCCCGCGCTCGTGCTTACTTCTTTCAACTGGGCTCGCACTCACTCAGGCTCAGCTCACTTCTATCAACTGGACTCGCGCTCAACAATCTAAAGTGGGCTCGCACTCACTCGGGCTTGCACTCATTTCTTTCAATTGGGCTCGGGCGCACTTCTTTCGAATGACCTCGCACTCACTTCTCTCAACTGAGCTAGCACTCACCTGTCTCAACTGGGCTTGCGCTCACTCGCACTTGCGCTCAATAATTGTGCCCGAGCCCGGTTGAGCGCGAGTGTCGAGCTCGCGAGTTTGGACACCTATGGTATGTATACATGGGCTGGGCACTGAGACGTGTGCAGTGTATTCATATAAGATATGATCTATCTGAAGCAGGAACTCTCAGCACAATGACTGAGACTATAATATAACACAAAAAGTCAATTCAAGGTCCTTCTATCAACGCTCGGAGATAGACATTTCCTCTCAACAACAGACAAGAATTAACATTCGGGGGAGGGGGGAGAGGAAGGGGTTTGGGAAGAAGAGGAATGGCTGGTTAATCTCCTTCCTATTGAAGCCATCTTGTGCTGGCTGAAAGACATCATAAATGGCTGCCTCAATGATAATACAATTTTTGTGGTGAGTGAAGATGATAAAAGAACTTCCGTCCGTCGAGCATTGAAGAGTCAGTCTTTCATTATAATAGCACCCGGCTTCCAGCTAAAAGCAGAGTTAAGAATGGAACAAGAAAAGTGGGAAGCTTCATATGTAAAAAAGATTTCAAGCTCTTTTTGGTCACACAATAAACTAACACTCATCCTACTGTAAAAAGAACTCACGCTTGGATAAATTTGTAATTGCGGTTTTTACACTACAGGGGACCAACAATTATCCGAGTCCCGGTTAATCGAATCTCTGAATTAACTGTCTTTTTTTTAATGCAGATTACAGTTGTTGACTTGTAAGAGATTATGGACATGCGTATTAACTGTTGCTAAACCACAAGTCCCAAATGAAATGAAATGAAATCTGAGTTTTACGTCCCACGTTATGCCGGTTAGGCTAAAGGAGACGGTGATGATGAGTAATGAATGAAATGGTGGAATGAAGAAAGTGGGAGGAAACGGGAGAACCCCGAGAAAACCCACGTACACGGTGTTTGTCCACCACAGAGTTCACTTGGCGGGGGCTGGGATCGAACCCGGGACCCCAAGCACCAGAGGTGAACGCTCTACCACTGAGCCACCGCGGCCTCTCCCAAGTCCTAAATCTTCGGGCTGGCATTATGGATCGATATAGCATCAAAGAGACGTCAAAAGATGTTCCACAGAAAACAAGTACTGAAAATAAGTTTTGTATAATATGATACTGTATGTTTTTTTTATTTTATTATATTGTAACGAAAATTAATGAAAATGAAATGAAATCTTTCAGTGTAACGTCCTACGTTTATGCCTGTTAGGCTAAGGGACAAGGATGATTAAGAGTCTTCATTCCGGCGAAATTAAAATACCGCTAATTTTACAGTAATTATGTGATATATTCAAATAGATAAAAGATAATCAAAATGTGGAACAAGAGCGCCCTAGACAATATTATTTTACATGAGAAACCGTTATCACGACTCACTTATCTGCTTTCGATTTCGAGCCATTTTGAAAATCAGCATTTATTTTCGCGTTTTCTAAACAACTGAAAATGGAAAGCCGCTAGGTGAGTTGTGATAACGGTACCTCACGCAAAATAATATTGTCTAGGGCGCTCTTGTTCCATATTTCAATTATCTTTTGTCTATTTGAAGATATCACATAATTACTGTAAAATTAGCGGTATTTTAATTTCGCCGGGATGAAGACTCTTAAGGCATGAATGATGATGGAAGAACTGATGGAATGAGAACGTGGGAGGAAACGAGTACCGCGAGAAAATACACGGACACAATGTTGTCCACCACAAACTTACTTGGCCGGGGGTCGAACCATGAACCTTATGCACCAGAGGTAAGAGCTATACCACTGTAGCCGCCTATACTATAATAAACAATTCTTGTACATAAAATAAATAATTTTGTCATTTATACTACATATTATTGTATCTAATAACAGATGATCTCCGTATTATCCCAGTTCCTTGCATATCCCAGGTAGACTCGGTCCCAATTAACACGGACAATCGGGAGTTTACTGTAGCCTGAGGATGCTAGATCTACTAATACTTTAGTAGTCCATGGGGTCATGAGAAAAATAACTTCAAAGCTGAGATATAAATAAATGTCCCAACGTTATATCCCAATATCCCAATGTTATATAAACAAATATCCCAATTACAAATTTAACCAGGCGTGGGCACTTTTTACCAGAAGCATGAGAGTTAGTTTTATTTGTTTGTTTATTGATGTTCCGTTGAATTTCTGAATTACAAGAGGCAACATATTTAAATGTTTAGAAAGAAATAATTACGGATAATAATAAAGATATGCCAGGGCGCCGATCCTGGGGGTCAAGGGGGCCCGGGACTCCCCAAAGCTCATGTGGGCCCCCATGTATTTTTATGAATATATATTTTTATATGATTTTTTATTGTTATATGTATTGTTACATGTATTTTTTGTATGAATGGGCCCCCCAAAGTTACAGGGAAATTGACGCCCTTGAAGATATGAGGAAAGACAACGCTGACTAGCGACAAGGAATAAATGACACTATTCTGTGCAAAATAATCAAAGTGACCATATGCTTAATTTGTAGCAACTCTTGAGTTCGTAGCTCCTCTTAGAAAAATGTTTTGTGGTAACTAAATACAATTCCATTGCGTTTATCCTTTCAATTACGCCTTTATTACTGACAGGACAAGTTACACTAGGTTCAAACTTTTACCTTGCTATTCTCCTTGTTAAATTACTTTTATTTGTAGTTAGATGCGTTAAGTTTAACTTTCTTCATTTATTTCCATTTTCACTAAAACTCTACATCTGAACTTTGAAGCAAGAACGCTACTCCCACATCTTTCTATAGCAATATTGCCAGATCAGACACGAATTCCGTACGACGAAAATTATCACTAAAAAAACACATTCCAGTGACAAAAATTTGCGTCCCACAAAACAGTTATACCAAGACTGTTGGCCCAAATCATGTAGATATTATAAATCTCTGTTTGTTATTGGCTCCTTTCCAAGCCAAGAGGGAGTTTCTTCATAGGATAACAAGGCGTATCTGATGGTGAAAAGTAACAAAACACAGGCCCACATTCACATGCTGCGAAAAATTACTCAACAACAGTTAACACTTGGTATGTGATGATAGGTTTTGTGTTACAGGTCAGAGGTCGACACATGTATCTTATTAAGGCATCTGTCGTATGTAACACAAGGACTCATGTGTGCAAAACTACAATGTGATTGTCGGTGTAACTCTTTCACAATGTCAGGAATGGCTTATCAGTAAATATTACGGTTTTAATGCTACAAGATAAAGAAAGTTTAACTAGTACCCTAATGCTTCTATACAAGAATTATAATATTAGGAAATATTCTTTCTTTAGCTTAATGTTGTCCACGAAAAAGAGACGAGATAAAACAAGAAAATATTTTTCCATCTCGTCTCGAAAATGTTATTGAACTCTCGTCTCGATGATAGAATAACTGTTTCTCCTCTTCGTCTTGATTCTCGAAAATAAGCTATCGTGGCTCAGCGAGCATTTATCTGTGGCGCGTGGGATCGTAGGTTCGACCACAGCTCACGTCAAGTGGGATTTGCGGTGAACAAACACCGTGTGAGTCAGGGCCGTGCCGTGGAAAATCAGCGCCCGGGGCGAGAGTATACGACGGCGCCCCCATACATATATTCCAATTATTTTTCCTTTATTTTGCCTCTATTTCTCCCGATTTTTTCGCCCCCCTTAGTTCGGCGCCCGGAGCCGTCGCCGCGCTCGTTTCCCCCACGGCACGGCCCTGGTGTGAGTGCATGCTTTTTTTTCCCCTCGGGATTCTAATGTTTTCTCCCACTTTCTTCACTCCACCATTTTATTCATTCTTATCATCGTTGTCTCTTTTAGCCTAGCGTGGGACGTAAAACTGAAAGATATTATTGGTCGATTCTCGAAAACCTTTTCTCGTCTGGTTTTGAAAATTCATGATCAAAATTTATTCCCTGATTTCTTTCTTTATTTAATTTAGAAGTTATCCGAATCCTTCTGTACCACGAGACTGTCCCAACCGCACGAAGGGTGTGATAGTACATTTAAACTATATTTATTATTTAAACTATATTTAACTACATTTTAACCATATTTACATTTAACTATATTTTTACATTTAAACTATATTATTACCTACATTTAAACCATATTTATATTTATTAAACTATATTTATTGTATAACGACTTGCGTATTTTTAAACGTTGATAAATGCTCTTCATTGTGTTCGTACAATAACTTTATCACGTAGTTCTTCTACTATGAATCATGCAACAATAAAGCAGTGTTTGACATTCAAGGCTTGGGTGTTAAACAACACGAGAATTTTCATGTTTGTCGTGTTCTTTCGAACTTAAAACTGTATTTTCTCGACTCGTTTTTGAGATGAGTAGGGATGCGCACGAGACGAGTCGAGACAGGATTTTCCTGACAAAATTCGAGTCGAGACACGGCTCTTCCAATAGAGAAATATACGGTACATTTTTAGAGTCGAGACATCACTTTTACAGCACATTTTCGAGACGAGACAGCCACAAATCTTGTCTCGTGCGCATCCCTAGAGATGAGACGAGAAATTCCTCGTCCCATTGGCAACACTATTTACGAGGTATGATCAAAAAGTAAGGTGAATCATTTTATTAGAAATAAAGTAACAAGCTTACATGGAATTTGCTTAAATCTCCTTCAAAGTACTATCCTTGGCTAGCAATGCACTTTCTCAAGTCCATGACTGGAAGCATTTCTAGAAGGCTTCTTTTGGAAAGGCGTTCAGCTGCTCTGTCGTGGCTCTCTCAATGTCAGGAATGGTTTTCCTTTGAGCATGGTTTTAATTTTTGGGAAGAGCCAGAAGTCGCATCGTGTTAACTCTGGTGAGTAAGGAGGATGTTGTCAGACAGGAACACCTTTCCCGGCCCAAAACTAGCGGATCAAAAGCAAGGTGTAGCACGGAGCATTTTTGTGGTAAAGAAAGAAGGCATTTGCCTATTTAATCGGTGGTTAAAATACATTTCACAGACCCATACGAGATGTTTAATTCTTTGGAAAACTCTCGAATTGTCATTCGCCTGTTTGAACAAAAAAAAAAAAAATTGTGCCAGTTTTTCGTAAGACTCTTTGGCACTTTTTTTTCAGCTTAGAACAAAACTTAATGTTGGCGCGCTAGTGGCAATACCCTCTTAACATATCCTTACTCTTCTGCCTCTGAAAGTCAACTGACATGTACTCGTTCAAACTCGACACTGACTGTACCAAAGGTTTAGGCTACTGGGCTTACTAGCTGAAATGAATATAACGTCGATAGATGGCACTGTGCAACTACATTCACCTTACTTTTTGATCACACCTGGTATAGTGATATGTTTGTAATTTCTTCCAATGTGACTTCTCTCAATATACCACTTGAAAGAAACCGCATATTTTTTTAAAAAGAAATTTTCACAATAAGAGAGCATAATTAAAACAAAAAAGCAATATACAATACTTGTGTGTTTATTTATATGTTGATAACTAAAATACATCAACGTTTTGAGAAGTACAAAGATCATCGCCGCAGAAATGGAAGTTTAAGTATTGGATACTATTATGTGCCAATCGAACCCAGTGACCGTGTTTGTTACTCATCTCTCAAAATGGCTAGCACGTGTTTCTATGTTCGTTGCTCCAGGTTCGATTCCCGTTGGGGATATTTGACTCGGATACAAACGCGAGTAGTGGTTTGGATAACGGCTGCCAACTTTTTCCTTCGTGAAAATCATCTGTTGCCCGGTTTGAATTTAGGCAACCAATAAAACATATAAATCAAGATGTATAACTTTCTGGTACTTTGAAAGATGGTTAGACAACCAAATCGATCCCTGTGCTGTGGTGGGTTGCATAACTTCGATTTTCTGACAACTACTGCAACTCCAATTTGAAAACCATCAAGAGAGTCACACTCGAAACTGAACATAGTAGGCTATTTATGACTGAGAGCTCCCTAGTAGCTAAGCGATTAGCGCACGCACCTTTGGTGTGGGAGACCCCGCGTTCGATTCCCGGTGGGAGCTTGTTTGATTAGGATCCCATTTTAACCTGTAAGTTTTCATCTCATATAACCTCGCTGCTAAAAGGAACGCTAAACTCAAAATCAAGTCAATTCAAATCACAAGTCCTGAATGTTGTAAATGCACTTTCTTAATTGTAGAATTTATTTCAAGGAAAGAAAAGTAGTACTTGAATAACAAATTCATAGGAAGCCAAAAAAGCAAAAATTTCGTTTTAAAAGATCTTCATCCCCCTCGCTTTTTATCAAGAGAAAACCTCCGTCCAAATAAAATAGGCTTTTTTTTATTTGATTAGAGTTTAACGTCCCTTTCAGGAGGGAGGCTATATGAGAAGTGGATCTATAGCTTAAAGTGAGGGACCGAATCACAAGAGCTTCCGCCAGGAATCGAACTCAGGTTCCCCACGCCAAAGGCGCGTACACTAACCCCTTAGCCAAGAGGTAGATCTGAAATATGATTTTATGGAGAAAACGCACGTATCTATTGGATTCGAATGAAATGGGTTTTTATGGGGGAGGGGGATAATTTCAACATATATCTGTTGGATTCGAAACCCGGTCATGATTCTGGTAGATGTTTTCCTAGAGTTTTTCGACTCGTATATGGCTTTAGTTCATTTAAACAAAGTGAAATTCTTGTCAATAGAAAAGAAGAAAAAATACTTAAAAAAATAACCATAGTATAATTTCATAACTACCGTTACACTTCAGACGAATTACGGTAAACGATTTTCTATATAGCAGTAAACTCAAAGGTTTGTATTTTACAGAATATTTCTAGTTGCTATTGAATTAAAAATAATTTTGAATGTTTGAAGCACAGAGTATTTATCGACCTGTACTACTTTATTCAATGTATCAGTTAGTAGAAACATGGCTATTATTGACAAAGGACCACTGGAAGGTAGCAAGTTTCCGTGTAGGAACGCTTGGCCCCAAAACTCCCCATAACTTCGCCACTGATCTTAACACAGTTTTCTATACCTCTCAAGTGTTTAGCAGGAAAGAGCTATGGGAAAACGACACGACTGAAGTGGAAAAGTGTTGCTAATTTCCATGCAAAGTTGTGTGACATTTCTGGGGGAAAAAACAAAAGCTACAACCTACTGTCCTATATGCAAATTTACAACATCGTGTTAATGTAAATCTTAGTGTGAGTTCGCAAACATAATGCAACAGAATTTGCTGCCTGTCGTGATAAATGGAAAAGATAGGTGTTAACAGTCTTTTCATATATTCCTAAGCACGCAATGGTTTTGGGAATATCAAGATAATTAAGGTTTATTAGAGGGAATAAATTAGAAATGGGAGGTTAAATGACAAGAAGCTGCTTTCGATGTTTATTTGTTCGTCGCTAATTGTTCCTTAAGGATACAGAGAATAAGTTCTTCCGAATGTTTGGAGTATCGGCTTCCGAGCTTGAGTTTCGGGTGGGAGGACCTTTACCAATTTAAAGTGTATGCCGTCTCAGGTTCGATTGTTTAGTCGAGAATATAAAAGAAAAAACTCTCAGTTTAACGTCGCACGATTATGTTCTTTGCGCTAAAGGAGACGGACGAACTACGGCAGTTGAATGATAATGGAAGAATTGGTGGAATGAGGTTGCGGGAGGAAACAGAAGCACCCCGAGAAAACCCACGGACACGAGGTTGTCCACCACAAACTTACTTGGCAGGAGAACGAAAGCAGGGAACCTACGAACCATAAGTAAGCGCTCCCACTGAGACATCATGCCCCCAAGCCTTGAATCTCAGATGAATCTCCCATTTCCAAAGCAAGAACCGTAGCTATTTGTTTACGACCAAGGATTTAGGATTCAGGATTTAGATTTCTGGTCTTTCGGCATCTGAGGCTATTTAGCCCGTCACATTCCAGAGATTACGTCCCTCGGCGAGCACACTATCCGGGAAAAAGGGAAGAAAGGAAGCTATATAAGTTAGGTACCACCCCGGCATTTGCTTGGTGTGAATGAAGAAAACCCAAGAAAACCTCATTCCGGATGGCTAGCCTGAAAAAGCGTTTTACACTTTTTCGACCAAGTGCCCCCACCGGAAGTCGAACCCGGGACTTTACGACCAAGGAATATCGTCTCCCTGACAAATGAAGAGAAGTTGCTAAGGGTCTCTTTTCTTTCCGTTGTGAATGTTTCCTTGTCACAGTGAAAAGGAATCTTTCAATGAAATGCAATCTTTCATTAAACGATTACGTCCTACGATGTTTGACCTTTTAGGCTAAGGGAGGCAGATGCTTAAGGCAAGCGAATGATAATAGAAGAATTGGTGGAATGAGGTCGTGGGAGGAAACAAGCATACCCCGAGAAAACTCACGAACACGAGGTTGTCCACCACAAACTTACTTGGCGGGAACCGAAGCAAGGACCTTACGCACTACAGATAAGCGCTCTACTACTGTGCCCCCGTGGCCCCAATTGTGGAGACAAGTTAATATTGTCAAGTTCCTTGTTGTATGACTTATCCAAACAGCCATTATTTCGTTGGCCCTAAAATTTTGCTGGCCCCCTCTAAACTTTTCACGGTAGGCTTTGCAAATGAACTGTAATATGATTGGATCGGGGCCCCCCTAACTTATACCGGGCCCCCGTACATTTTCGAGCTGGCTACCGGCCTGTTCTCATGGCCGAAACTACTTCACCAACGTCTTAGATTTGAAACCCTGTTTGGTGTTACGTGATTCACCTAACTATAAATTGATAAAATGATTATGCGAACATAATGGAAAGTAATTATCAACGTTTAAAGATATGAAAGTCACTACACAATATAATTCAATAATAAATATGATATAAATGTTATGTCATATCCTTTGTGGCCATCTTATGGCGCAGAAGGATTATGATCAGTTCAAGATGAAATTACGAAGAAAAAAATCAGGGCATAAAGTTTGTGCATAAATTTATAAAACGAGACGAGAAAGGGTTTTTTTTTTGAGAATCGAGACGAGACAAAACACAAAATTTATAAAAATGAGATTAGAAAACCATTTTTTCGTCTCGTGGTCAACAGTATTTAAAACAAAACATTGAAATGTTGAGCTGCCTCTTGATACGGGGGAACAGGAAGAAGTCCGGTGGTGCCACATCAGGGCTGTAGGAGGGTAAGGCAACGTGGAAACGCCGAATTCGGTCAGGAGATCCCTCACAATCCACGCCCAATTGTTTTGAAACACCCTGTATATCATATAGTATGCATACCTAACATTACTATACTGTACTAATAATATGAACATTATCATATGAACTTGCTTTCCATTTTAATTTGAACATGCGACAAGTTTTTCTGAAACACAACACCAAATTAGGTACTTTTATATCAAACATTATTATTATTATTATTATTATTATTATTATTATTATTATTATTATTATTATTATTATTATTATTATTATTATTATTATTATTGAGCCGCAATGGCTTAGTAGGTTCTCTTGCGGTTCTCCCAGTTCCTTCCACATTCTCATTCCATCAAGTATTTCATGAAATGAAATTTTCCATTAGGATAATTTCGCCCTACGATTATGTCTGTTAGGCTAAGGGAGGTGAGTGATTAATGTAAGTAAATGATGATGAAAGAATCTGTGGAATGGAACGGGATACTCCAAGAAAGCCTTCGGACACGATGTTGTCCACCAGAAACTTACTCGATTGGGGATCGAACCAAGGACTCCATGCACCAGAGATAAACACCCTACCACTGAGCCACCATGTCTAATTATTTTATAATCGAACATTTTAATTAATAATTTGGATGGCATTTAGAATCTTCCCCAACTCGTTTCAAGGCTCCAGAACCGAGTACCTTGGTTTTGTCTAAATTGTGATAAAGGTAGAAAACAACGAGCGCTGCGGGGCTTCTAACACCCTTTGCTCGCTCAGCTATATTTTGTCAGTAACATTGGAAATCTTGTATGTGCAAAATTGGGGGGGAAATTAAAAGATACCCAATAATTTGTCTTATTTGGCTTGTAGGGCATAATCATAGGACGTTAAATAAAATAACAACAAGAATGAAATAGGTGGTTTGATACTTACTATGTTGAAAAAATTCCTCTCGTTATTAAGAATCAGACACTAAAACAGTGGACGTAACCATTAACGCTAATAGGAAAATTTTCACCATCTTTCAGCACTAAAAATACACTGTAGTGTACGAACAGCACATGATGCAGAAACACAGCACAGTACACCACTAGTACACTTCATATCACACACACATGCATGTATGGTGTTTTGTCGCAATCAACAACTAACGAAAATGACCTCTACCCGTTGGAAGACTGTGGATTATTACTGTTCGTTGAAGGATACGAGAGGAGAAGGTTGCCCTTGAAAAGTGCACTTACAAAAAAAAAAAAAAAAAGTTACGTCAAAGCGTAGAAACCCAGCTGGCTGTATAACCCGAACGATCACAGGTTAAAAGAAAATCAAAACAACGCCACACAGCAGTTCATGTGAGATGCATGTTTTAAAATCTAATAATCTAATAATCTGAATAGCATTCCATCTCTCGCTACAGATATAGATAGAGTAGATCAAACTCTAGAAGTTTGTTAATCGGATTTAGTTCGTTCACTGTGAACGCGCGAATTGTTAGAACTAATAAGATAATATTAACAGTTTCCGACATTGAGTTGATAAGATTACCAATAACTACTTGATACCATTGTATTTTGCATGAGTTTACAACCATTGAATTACAAGAATTCCAAATATTTTCTGCTTTTTCTTTGTTTTTAATTTTTTTTAAAAAATCATTATTTTTCTTCAAACCGTAAAGGTACGAGGAAAATGTTGAAATCCTTTGTATTTCAGAATTCCATACTATTATTGGTGTTGAACCAAAAAAAAAAAAAAATTGATAATCTTAGTGTACGGCTTTTCAGTGTGTTCGCAACGCGTTTTTATGGCCCATGCGTACGCTTGGAATATGCTAACCATGTACAGTGGAGTCTCGTTAATTCGAACTTGGATAATTCGAAATATTGGATAATTCGAACAAAGTCCATTCCAGTGGCGAAGGGTGGTAAGAGGCCCTGAGGCCCGGCCTACCCATTTACTTTAAGAAATTATAATTTATAATTAATTCATTTGCCTTAAACAGAATGCATGATATTTTCTAAGTTGAAAAAAAAAATGTTCGATAAAGAAATCGTGGTTGGCACCACTGCTGGGAGACTCACCGAGCAGTGTCTCAGGCGCAGTAGAACTACCGCCAAGCTACTCAGAAAATCCTGCGAGAGAACGTGTTGGAAATGACGTTTTCTTCACCAGCGTATAACCTGCGAAATAGACCGGCCTCAGCGCTTATCGACTTTCGTTTCTACCTACTAGTTTCTCTCGAGACCTTCGATTTCGATTCGATATATCAAACAAATAAAGAGCAAGATAACGTGGGCTCCATTCCGTTCCAACTTTGCTTAATTTTGCGGATTCAAACGCAACGCAAAAACTGGAACAAGAAATTCTAAAGGCGCTACGCCTATTATCGCAAACTAATGCCCGTTTATTCCGTTGCGTTGGCGCAAACCTGTACGAAATCAGACTCGTTGAGCTCATTAGAAAGAGTGTGTGTTTTGAGATTTGAGTGATTTTTTCTTACATTTGCAAAAGTGAATGAGAGAAAATGTCAGTATGTGGAGAATATGAATATACGTAATATAATTCCTATTAAAGAACCTTCTATGTGAGTGGTCTTTTGGAAATTAATGTGTTATTAAGGAACGATAACGCCTGTGTTGAAAATAGAACAAACAGAGGGCAAGAGAGTTCTGCATGCATTGGTTTATATAAATCTGATTATTTAAGTCTCATTCTGTTTTTAAAGGGAATTAAGTGACACACAAAATATCTTGATTGAATGCTTATCATGTGTTTTGAACAATATAATTAAAGACAAAGTTTTACAAGCAGAGTTTGTCTCAGTACATGTAGACTAAACAACATATATTTCTTGTGAAGCGCAGATAATGTGATAGTCCATCATCCCCACCCGATCACGCCAATTAAAACAAATTGCATTATGGCGAATTAAGATCATCTATGAGTCACATACGTCATTTTCATTATGAAAATTGAGATCCGGATCGAAGAAGTGCTGTCGATGAACTACAATTGCATTAAATTTATGTGAATTCGTCTTCTTGTATTTCTGTAGTAAAATATTTATGTCTAATCTGTTTCATTTTATTATTATTATTATTATTATTATTATTATTATTATTATTATTATTATTATTATTATTATCGTTATTATTAGTAGTAGTAGTAGTAGAACATTGGGCCTACCCTCTTGAAACTATCACCCTTCGCCACTGGTCCATTCCCCTTGAAAACTGTATTGAAAACAATAGTAAAAAATCGTGGATAAATCGAACTTTTGAACCTATATTTTGCATAATTCGAAGTAAATACAGCAGAAAATTTTTAATGTTGGACAGATGTAAACAGAGATATACAGTTTTAACGTGTTTTCAGTTATCCAGATGCAGCCATAAGGAAGAGTAATACAAAAGATAAATAGAAAATCTATGTAATGATAAAGATGAAGGTGAGTTGGGGGAAAAGTAAAGATAGAGAACGTGTGCCAATCTCATCTTGTTTCAGAATTGGTTGAAAATTTAAGATGAATTATTGATAAAGTCAACCAAATGTTATTAATATCGTATTCCACACAATGCATGAAATTCAAGATTTATTGACCGTACAAAAACAATCAAATTTAAGCAAATGAGGTTTACGACTTCTTAAAAGTGAGAACAAAATATTCAAATTGTTACTGGTGTGTAATTGTTTGGGCTATTCAATGTATGTTGTAGTGTTGTACATAAATATATTTTCCATTGTACACGTAGTTTGAATTATGTGAAGTCAATGTCGTTTGTTAGTTTGCGGTATTCGATCACGCAAATAATAAGCTGCTTTAAAGGTAAAGTCTACACCATATGAATAGTTTTTGATGCACAGTACTTTGTTTTGTTTGTTGTTATATATGTGAAAATGAATGTTGTTGGATAATTCGAATTTTGGATAATTCGAAGTTTTTTCGTGTCCCCTTGGACTTCGAATTAAAAAGAGTCCACTGTATTTAAATGTGAATATCTAATCACAATGTGCTACAAACGTGAAAGCAATAAAAACGAGCAGAATATGTCGGCTCGAGCGTATTTGGTGTGTTTCGGTACAATAAACCGCCTGCTGTTTCGGAATCGGTAGAAAATATCTAAAGGAAGGATAAAAAGGAAAGAAGTGTTGCCAGACAAGGATATTTTTTTTTAGCAAGACCTTCCTTCCTATCTTCTCACAAGAAATCAACTGAAGCAGGTCATTCTGATCTACCTTTCCGGCGCGGGAAATGAAAAAAACAAAAAGACCTGGAAACCCTGATTGGCTCACAGTATGATTTATAACTCTGGCGAAAGTAAAATTACCGATTAGCCACCTAGGTCGAGTGCACTGCGGGGGGGGGGGGGGTAACTCATCGAAAACGCATCCACGTAGACCCCATAGCCTAACTCACAAGATAATACTGTATGTGTCAATGTAAAAGGTCATGTGTAGTTTTTGACACGAGCGCACAAATATTTTTTTTTTTTTGTTCACAGGAAGGGAGTGTGGTGGCTCAGTGGTAGAGCGCTTACCTCTAGTGCGTGAGCTTCATTGGTCCGGCCCCCGGCCAAGTAAGCTTGTGGTGAACAACTTGTGAATGGGTGTTCACAGGATACACTCGTTTTCTCGTGCATTATCATTCCACTAGTTCTTCCGCCATCATTCACTTTGTTTCAACATCCGTCTCTCTTTGTCTAACGGACAGAAAGTGGGACGTTAAACTGAAAAAATAATGTTGGGAGGGGTTCAAACTGGTGAAGGTCTGATGCTACAACAGTACGTCTACGTGGTATGAACTGGTGTTATTCTGTACCGTAATTGCCAAGTACAAACACTTAATTTTTCAGGAAAACAAGAATTTTAGGAATAATCCAAAAAAAAATGGATCAAAAGATTGCGATTTTGGGCAAATAAGTAGTTTTTGGATCAGGGGTCAGAAAAGTTTGGAACGGCTCGCCTTTTTTTTTTTTTTTTTTTTTTTTTTTTTTTTTTTACGATATAAGCTAATTATAGTGAGTTAAGTGATAGTTTGGGTTTGGCTACACTATATGTAGTTCTCCAGATGTAAGGCGTACAAGAAAATGTTTGATTGAATGAAATATATTGAATTTTTTTGGATGAGGGGCCACAAAATTTTTGAAAGGCCCCTAAATCGAGTTTTCAATTTTTTTTTTCTTTCCACGGAATAAGCATATCATACTGAGTAAATTGTTAGTTTTGTTTTGGCTACACTATATGTAGTTCTCGAGATACCAGGGAAGCAAGAAAGTTCGTGCGCTTTTATACTATGGAAGAAAACTGTCAATTACAGGGTTTTAACGGTTTGTTTATTCGGCAAAATAGCCTCCATTTGCTTCTACAACCTTCTCCCAGCGCTCAACAAGCTTGTAAATGCCAGTTTTGTAGAATATTTGTTCCCGAGACTCGGAAAACTCAGCAACTGCATTTTTGACGTCTTGTTCAATCTTGAACTGCCTGCCACGCATAAAATTGTCTATGGCCAAGAATAAATGGCAATCCGAAGGGGCGACATCTGAGGAGTAGGGAGGATGAGATACAAGCTCCCAAGCAAGTTCTGAGATTACTTCCAGTGCCTGTTTTGCGGTGTGAGGGCGCGCGTTGTCCTGGTTATAGAGCACACCTCTTTTGTTCACTAGTGCTGGCTGTTTCTGGGTCAGTTTGGTGGCTACCGTTCTCAGTTGTGATGAGTACACATCTTTGGTAATTGTCTTACCACGTTCCAAGAATTTGTAGTGCACGATACCGTTTGTAGTCCACCAAACACAGAGCAAAACCTTGTGTTGATGGATGTTCGGTTTTGCAGTCAAAGGCTTTGGATCATTCGGTGATAGCCAATGGTATCACCGTTTCTTATTGTCATACATGACCCACTTCTCGTCACAAGTTATTATACGGTCCAAAATTGGACAGATTTTGTGTCTCGTCAACAAAAATGAACAGATATTCAGTCTTAGAACTTGGCTTATAGCGGTCAGCTCGTGAGAGACCCATTGACCCAGTTTTCAGGTCTTCCCCAAATGATGCAGACTTACCCGAATAATTTTCCTGCTTACCTCGAATCGGTGAGCAAGTTCCTCACATGTTTGACTGGAATAATCTTCAATAGAGGCCTTCAGGTGGTCCATATCCACTGATTTAGGCCTCCCAGAGCGAGGCTTATCTTGAAAGGTCTCATCACCAGTTGAAAAGGTCTGGAACCATTTTTGTGCTGTACATTTACTTATTACACCCTCTCCGAGCGCAACACATATTTTTCTAGCTGCTTTTGCACAATTTGTCCCCAATTTAAACTCGTAAAGCAAATAAGCTCTAAAGCTCTAAAAACTTCATTTGACACTGACATGATCACGAGCGATTTTTACACCCTACACTGACAAATGCGTTGTTATATTCATCGTGGCTGATGCGTCAATGAATAAGCTTTCCCAAACAGTCAAAACTTTCATGCTACGGGGACAGGTGTCGCCGCAGCAGCCAAATGGAAGCGGGAGTGGTTCAAAAGCGCACGAACTTTCTTGCTTCCCTGGTATAAGGCGTACATGAAAATTTTTGCCTGAAATATATTGCATCTTAAGGTCCAAAAAAGGATTCAACTGAGAGATTGGTTTTATAAGAAATGAAATGAAATCTTTCAGTTTAACGTCCCACACTTATGACCTTTAAGCTAAGGGAGACCATGATTAAGAGAAGTGCATGATTATGGAAAAACTGGTGGAATGAGAAAGTGGGAGGAAACGGAAGATCACCGAGAAAATCCACGCACACGGTGTTTGTCCACCACAAAGTCCACTTGGCGCGAGCTGGAATCGAACTAGAGACTCCATGTAGGCCTACCTGAAGTGAACGCTCTGCCACAGCCACCGCCACCGCGACCCCTCGATACCCGGTGGATTCCAATTATTATCCTAAAGGACATGACCGACGGACGTTAACAAACAAATACAATTTAAATAGTAGGATCAGTGTCGTCCACAAAGGAGAGGTTACCGATTTCTAACCCCGCACTTCCTCCAGGATCTTATGGAAAAGTATAGATTTAACATATTAAGATTTGATAAAATATTGCAAATATCCTGCAACGAATGAACTTGGGTCAATTGAACTTCTCCCATTGATTTTGTGCTAATTACGACCCGGGTTCGATTCCCGGCGGGAGCTCATGTGGTTCGGATTCCACGTTAATTAGTAGGTCCACGTCTTATATAGCCTCGCTGCTGAACGGGACGTTAAACTCAAAACCAACTTAACTCAACTGTGCTAGTTACGATTGTTGAGGAATTGTATTAGGGCGTTTTACCATTTCTTTGAAATCAATTTCGTGTTTGTGTTCTATATCTACACCTGTACATCCCGCCTTTTTTTTGTGAAATGCGTTTGTGTTTCGTCAACTATTCTCCTCTTTCTTCGAAGTTGCTGATGACCACCTCCTTCGCAGTGATGCCAACCTTAAACGTTCCAAAATCTCATATCGAGAGGAAAAAAATTCCATTTTGCTCTTGAATTTCCCAGGCTCTACAAAATTTCAAATAAAATATGGAAGGTAAAGCTAGTGTATGTTACTCACACTCTTCAATATATGAGTGAATTCAGACCTATGTTAGTCAAACACGTTATGAATAAGTAACAAAGAGACAGAATTGAAAACGTTGACAAACATAAGTACATTTTGTTGTTAGGAATTAGTATTTCTGTCACAATCTTTGATGGAACGTAACGATGCTAGATGAGACAAACTTTATGCCCTATTCTCCAGTAATTTCGTGTGGAACGTTTAGGAAAACGGTTTTTCTCGTTTGGTATCTTTTAAATACCATATTTGTTCATATGTTCCATGGTGCTTATTTTTTGAGATTCTCAAGTCACTGTATAAACCACATCCATACTACTATGCACTTTACAGTAATCAAATTTGACAAGTAGCACTGATTCAGCATTTATTGAAAACTGATTAGTTTACTTCCCGCCCATAGAGAAGTTTATTGACTTCGATATATGCTGCTGATTTCAACGAAAATTTCCTTTATCCCTATTAGAGAAATTAATATTCAAAAATTCCACCAAATGGGATTTTTCCCACGGGTTGGCATCACTGCTTCTTCGTCGGTTGCACCAAAGCTGCACGGAATGTTGAGTCGAGTGCTGCTTAATGAAGAAACTCGTAACTATCAAAGACTTAGACTTACGGTTGCAAAGTGACTGCAAACACTTTTCAATAATACGAGAAGATAGGAACGATGAAGGTGGAAATATGTTTTCCACGCAAGGAAATACCAACTTGCTTCTATATGCTCAATGTTAGAAGGTTTGGTTGCAGCGCTTGTGCAACCGTAGACATGAAACGCTCTCTTTTTTCTGTCTTTTTTTTACGTAGGAAACCTCAAAAGATGTACCGTCTTGGAGCCATCTTACGCTGGTTTAGTTCTTAGTGCCCGTACCTTTGCTGCACACAGTCCCAGGTTGTATTTCGAATGGGACACCAATATGATGATTCGGATTCCACTTTAACTCCACGTCTAATATAGCTTCGGTACTGAAAACGGACGGAAACTCCCCATCGTGAGGGGTGTAGAAATAGGGTGTTACGCACCCTTGCAACTTAAGGCACCATCCGCATCTGTCATAACCCTTCTACGTGCTAAAGTAATAAGACCTAGTCAAAACACAAATACCTTCTATACGGGTCACTAGCCACAACACTAGGACAGGGGGAGCCGACACAGTTTTTTGTGTGTGTGGGGGGGGTTAACATGAGTTCACCTTCCATTTATACATACAGTACACACCAACAAGAAACTAAAAGTTTCCCGGAAACGGAAGGTGGTCGGACGAGAAGTAAGTCCTCATGATCTACCTAGCTACAAGCCTAATGTTCTAATATAATCTAAAGTAACATAATCTATTTTCTTCATCTTACTAGGATTGCCGACAAAAGATTAGGCTGTCTCGTCTCGCAAAGATGTAGTGAATCTGAAGTCTCGTCTCGGAAAGGTATAAGTTTCAATTGAAAGAGATCACTTTCGTCTCTTCATGTGCCCAATGCTGCTTGCTTGTAGAAAGTGGACCCATGCTAAGCTATTACGTCGCAATCTATCACTCGCGCTTTCTATGCGCATAGCGCGGTGGCCCAGTGGTAGAGAGCTCACCTGTGGTCCATGATGTCCTTGGTTCGATTCCAGTTCACGCTATGTAAATTTAGTGGTGGACAAACACCGTGTGCGTGGGTTTTTTCCGGGTTTTCGCTTTTTCCTCCCACTTCCATCATTCCACAGTTTCATTCATTTCTCATCATCACCGTCTCTTTAGCCTAGCCGGCATAATCGTGGAACTTATAATGATTTCATTTCTATGCGCATAGTTCCAAGTTCGGATCCCAGAGGATCGGGGCCTTACGTTAAATCTCATGTACCATTTTGTACAGCCTTGACATCAATTCCTATCAAACAAGCCATAACAGCTTCCATATCCTGTTCTAGTCATGTTAGATTTATTCCTTTAACTTTTGGTTCTTATGATGGTCCTCATTTGGCTGCACAATTTATTTGTCAACCAATTTTCTGTCATCATCCCTCCTACATGCGTCGGTTGCTACACCCCCAATGTCGAGCAGCCTTCCAAAGCAACCCACTGGCCCTGAGCCAAATGGCACGACAACTAAATAGTGATGCAATGTGTTGAAGAGGACCAAACCCTCACCAAGGTCGCTGGTGTTTATAATCTGATACGCGTTTAGTTAATGGGACTTTTATACCTACAAAAATAAGATCAGTCAATTGTTACAATGCAATTGCTGTTATGTGAGTAAAGAGTTGGTCATTGTTCATTCTTTTTATGAGGAATTAACGGTGCTTTTAAGCACTGAATGTACTGACTTTATAAAGAGCAGCATAATATCAGATTATGCTTGGGGGGACGGACGGGGATCACGTTTCTAATCGGTATATTATTATTTTATTGATTAAAATGTACATAAATTTAACGTTTAAGATAGAGAAGGGGGTAATTGCCCACAGGAAGCCCGAAATTACGCTCCTGACTTCAATCCTTTTCTAACTCTATGGCTGTGGTCAGTTCAAAGGCTCGAGTAATACCAATATAGATGGCAGCACGTTTCTCCTTTCTTTCCAACGTATTTTGTAGGAAGCGACAACATTCAAAATAAGATAATGAAGCTGATGAGGTGAGTATTCAAACTTTGTCCAAAGCTAATAAATAAATATAATCCATAATTTGTTGTTATGTAAGTATTTGGTTTATTTTATGGGGGGAGGCAGGATGGCTCAGTGGTAGAGCGCTTACCTCTGGTTCGTGGGGTCCCTGGTTCGATCCCCGGCCAAGTAAGTTTGTGGTAGACAACATTATGACCGTAGATTTTCTCGGGATATCATCGTCTCCTTCAACATTCTCATTCCACAAATTCTTTCATCATCATGCACCCCATTAAGAAGTCGCGGTCGGAAAGAGGAATTGCCGCCGTCGACGATGGTGGGCCGCCGGAGGCAGCCGGCACCCGTCCGCGGCGGCACGACGATCTACTTGTTCTAAGTTGCCGACAATTTGCCGAGGCGGCAAGCGGTCGAAAATCGTAAAATAAAATGCTCTTTGCCGACTGTTGCCGACCGTCAGAGTGGACAAAACAGTCGGAAAGGTCTCTTTCCGAGACCCTCTGCCGACTCCTTATGCCGGCCTCTTTTCGACGGCAGCGCCGACGCATTTAATGCTCATTTCCGACTGTTTGCCGACTGTCCGGCACCGGCAATCCGACCACGATATCTGGTCGGCATGGACAAATTATCCGACTGTAAGCGGCAGTATCCTGATGGGGCACTTCCCTTAATCATCCGTCTCCCTTAGCCTAAAAGACATAATCGTAGGACGTTAAACAGAAATATTTCATTTCAGTTTTTTAACTTAAGTATTTCAAAATGGGTAGCAATGGTACTAAATGTGTATATGCGTTTCTGTTTATTATTAGAACAAAGCCCAAAATCATATTCAGATTTGAGCATTAGTATTAATATTAGTGTAACCGCATTTCGGTTGGTGGGGGAAAGACTCCAAAAATAAATTGGTCAAACGCAATCAATTAGAGATTTTAATTGGACACTATTTTCACCTATTGAACTGCGGGACGAGACTTGGGTGCAACAGCTAGTAATAGTAGAATATAACACATAAAATCAAAAAGAAAAATCCCCAGACATTGTCATCTACTCATATCTCAACTGCATGAATAAATTGAACAATTCGGATACACACACACACACACACACACACACAAATATTATTAGGTAGTCCTGAACGTTCTTTAAGTTCTGAGTATTCTCGGTGTTCTACGTTCTTTAAGTACTGAGTATTCTGAGCACTCTACGTTCTATAAGTTGTGAGTATGCTCGGCATCCTACGTTCTTTAAGTTCTGAGTATTCTGGGCATTCTACATTCTTTAAATTCTGAATATTCCGGACAGCATACGTTCTTTAAATTTTGAGTACTCTGGGCATTCTACATTCTTTAAGTTCTGAGTATTCCGGGCAGACTACGTTCTTTTAGTCTTGAGTACTCTGAGCATTCTACGTTCTTTAAGTTCTGAGTATTCTGAGCATTCTACATTCTTTAAGTTCCGAGTGTTCTGGTCATTCAACGCTCTATACGTTCTGAGTACTCTGGGCATTCTACATTCTTTAAGTTTTGAGTATTCCGGCGGGTAGTCTACGTTCTTTAAGTTCTGAGTACTCTGGGCATTCTACATTCTTTAAGTTTTGAGTATTCCGGGTAGTCTACGTTCTTTAAGTTCTGAGTATTCTGGGCATTCTACAATAATGCGTTGAAAAACGGGAAGAGAATGTGGAAGGAAACGGAAGTACCCAAGAAAATCAACGCATACGATGTTGTCCACTCCAAACGTACTTGGCCAGGGTCAAACCAGGAATCCCAGTGATATACCTGAATCCGAGAACACACGTACTTATTGCTACTTGGACATATATATACGAGCAGCAATCAAAATTATTTTACCTTCAGTCCAAAGGTATTCGTTTATATCCACCTTTACTTACCTCTTGGACTATTCCAATTCTTCTCTTGAAGAATTCTCAATTAGAATTTTAAATTAGTTGAAGGGACACGGTGGTTCAGTTCTAGGGTGATTACTTTTAGTGTCTGGTTCGACTCCAGGTTACATGAGTTTGTGATGAACAACATCGTTATCTGTGAATTTTCTCAGAATTCTCACGTCTTCTCCTACGTTTTCATTTCACCAATTGCTTTCAATTTATTCACTTTTATTAATCACCTTTCGCCTCCAGGCTACGGGATATAACGTTTGGAGAAATGACGACGCTATAAGGGGGCACCCAAACAAGGGCGACGATCCTGAGGGCACCCCTAATGCTCATGTGACTCCCCTATGTATGTTTATGAATATGTATTTTTTATTTATATATGCATTTTTATGATTATTTGGCGTAAATTGAATTCAAAAACCTTGTCTGCAACCAAACACACACCTGATTGGGCCCCTCAAAATTACAGAGAAATCCACGCCCCTACACCCCAACTGCAACCAGACGTGTTATATTGTAAAGTACGTCCAGTAATATTTAAAAAAAAAAAAACTTTTAGTTTAACGTCCCCTATGATTAAGGCATCATCGGTGGAATGAGAAAGTGGGAACAGACGGGAGAACCCCAAGAAAACTCACGGACACGTGCACTACGAACTTATTTGGGAGTTCCTTCGTGGCTAAGTGGTTAGCGTACGTGCGTGGGAGACCCGGATTGGATTCCCGGCAGGAGCTCGTGTGGTTCAGATTCCATGTTAAGCAGTAGGTTCGAGCCTTATATAGTCCGCTGCTGTAAGGGACGTTAAAATCACCTCTCCTAAAACTTACTTGAGCAGGGATCGAACCAGGGACCTCATGCACCAGAGGTAAGCGCTCTACAATTGAGCTACCGTGTCCCCCCCGTAATATAAAATCATTATTTTCAGTATACAAAAAACAGCTGACCCCTGAAAAAAATGTGTCTTTCTACTTACTGTTTAATTTGTTCCGTCCGTGTTCTTGATATATTCTTGTAATCATCATCTTTTTTTTTTTTTTTTTTTTTTTTAAATCATAGTTACGTAATTTTGATTTTGCAATACTGCACGTACGGATTCTAATATCAACACATTTCTTCACTAGACACTAAACTCAATGATGAGTGCATACATATGCTACGGTATAGACAATAGCAATATGAACAACTCTAGCTAATTATCTTCAGGGTGTATACTGATGTATTGCTGGCAAGGATTTCCCCACATCTCATCAATTGTGAAAGAACGGAAAGATTTCGCAGGTAAAATGGTGCAACGCTCGAGGGAAAAGAACGTGATTATCATTCTATAAGGAAATAGCACTGAAACAAATTCGCCTAAAGCACGTCTCTTTCTATTCTTATTGAGTACTAAGAATCATAAACAAGGAAAACGGATTTATTTATTTGTTTACAGCTGATGAGTACAAAAACTGAAAATACAGTAGAGTACCGAAAACTCGGGCTAATGTGAACCAAAGGTGGCCAAGTTCGTGAAAATGCAGGATTATCGCGAATGGGGTTAAAAAAAGAATAAGTACGAGTGTTTCCTCAGAAAATATAGTATGTATTAGTTGCTTGAGAATACAACAGAGAATAAACTGCCCAATTACCCTTACAGCGAAATTAAACCACCGCCAATTTTAGAGTTTTTTCTGTAATATCTTCAAAACAAATAAAAAATATTCGAAAAACAGAAACGTAGTGAACTAGATAATACTATTTTGTATGTGATATCGTTATTACAACTCAGCTATCTGCTTTTGATTTGCAACTGTAGATAGATTTAGCATTTTTTGCGGGTTCTGTAAATAGCGGCATATCAAAAGCAGATAGGTGAATTGTGGTAAAGGTATCACATGCAAAATCGTATTGTCTAGTTCACTACGTTTCTGCTTTTCGAATACTTTTATTTGTTTTGAAGATATTACAGAAAAACTCTAAAATTAGCGGTAGTTTAATTTCGCTGTAGTGAAGACCCTTAACAGGGAAATGATTGATGTAGCATGAAAATTTGATCTTACACTTCATCTGTACTCTTTCTCTTATAAAAACAATCTAGTTCTATCATTTAAATATATATATTTCAGTAATAAATATGTTTCAAGTGTTGTTATATCACCGCAGGTGAAATTAAGAAAAAGTCAAAGCATAAATTTTATACATAAATTTACGAAACGTCAAAAATTTCGAATCGAGACGAGTTTCCAACGAACTTTAAAAAGTTCGTGAGTGAATTCTGTCTGTCTGTCTGTCTCTCTCTCTCGCGCGCGCGAGATTTAAGGACCGTAAGTAATAGAGAGATGATATTTTGCATTTTTTTTTTTTAATTTTGAGCCCTCCATTTATGAGCATGTGTTTTCGTAAAACAACATATGGTAGAACGTTTTAACAGAACTCTTAAACAAAACACGTGGAAAAAATTTAGTACTCCAGGAAATTATAAATAAATATATATATTATAAGCATTGTTTAATGAGTATAGTGATAAACTATATAGAACAATTAGTTATAAAGCCTGTAGATGTTAATAAGAAAAAAAATATTCTTTTTAAGTTCGTTCTGGCAATGCACTTGGAGCATTCTCAATTGGTTTGTTTTTGAATCGAGATTAGAGAAGACGATATTTCTACAAAATTTATGAGACTACAAAACCATATTTATCGTCTCATAGGCAAAATCAGTCATGAATCCACGAACAATGTGTCTACGTCTTATTTCCTCTTTTAGCTCCTTGTGCGTTCCGTGTAGTTTACTAAGAATAGAAGCAGAAAACTTTTACGTCAGAGAGCTTCCAATTGGAAATGACTGTGTCAGAATAATGACGTTCCTACAAGATACAATCCAATTTTTGTTTCTACGGCGATCGTCCTTCAAGTTTGTTACATCACAGACTCAAAGACAACCAAAAAAGCTGTAGTAAAATCAGCCTATGCACTCGAAAGGTGATTATTTTTTGTTGACAACTCTACAATGATACAAAGTGAAAATATGTTTCCTAGATATTTGTTGATTAGTGATAGGCTAATCTCTTAGTCATTTATGAATCACAGATGGATGACGAATAATCTGCCATCCATTTCGAAAGCACTTATCACATTTACTACACACACTCTGTTTCACTGAAAGACTTTGAGAGCATCTTAAAAGATTAATTTGTGATTGTCTTGATCTCTCTTTTTTTTTTTTTTTTTCCTGTTTAATGTCTCAACTACAGATATGCATATTTCAAGTTCTATTAAAGCAGTGATTCTCAACCTAATTTCTATGACAACCTCCATGTAATCACATCCTCTTGTCAGCGACCCCCTTATAATTTCTGGTTTGTAATAAGCTTGTGTGAGATTTTTAATATACCTATTGCGGAGATCTCACGATATCCATCTATTTCTATAATAATAGAACAGTGTGTTGTCATAGTGACCGACATAGTTGCCCGTCGTGAAACGTTCCTTCCATTCCTACCCGTACAGAAAACAGATGACGATCATGTGATATTCGGCATTCTGTGGATCCACTAACCACAAAGACAACAAATGAAAATCGTTAAGTTCCAGTACTCATTCATACGGAACAATATACTGTATTGAAGAACATATCCAATGAGTGTTCGAAGTGGAAAAAAAAAGCAGAGGCGGTATGTTCTATTACGATTTTGATTTGCCATACTGGCTATCTAAATGTTGAAATACATTGAGGGTATGTTGCCTGAAAAATTGCATTTATATTTACTTAATGACTGAAAACCACTGGAGAGCTTATCTTTAGTTACGGGGGGTGGGGCATAGAGAGAGAAAAATCCCCTTATGTTGTATTATAGAGAATTATAAACGAAAGTGCTTCAAAATCGACTTTTTATATTAACAATTTGCTGTGGGAAAGCTCCCGGACCCACCACTCGATTGAAGGCTGTTCCAAACCCCCGGAAGAATCACCCCGCACAGCAGAAAACCCTTATATCTGCTCATGCTCAAAACACGACATTTATATGAATTAAGACAAGAAGATACACATATACACACAAGAAACAAACACTTCAATGTGGCACATCAAAATATAAACTTTAACATCTTTGAAGACACCTCATTAAAAAAAAAAAAAAAAAAAAAAAAAAAAGGTAAGAAAAAGATAACAAAAATGTCGGTGTTGTCAACTTAGAAATTATTTCTACATAAGAAGTAAAATATTTTTACGTGCAAACCTATTCGTCAATTACTGATACTTAGCATCTACTTTCCCGTGACAGTATCTCTTGATCACTGAAAAATCAGAGGCGGTATGCCTTCAATACTGAAAAACCAGAGGCGGTATGCCTTCAACACTGAAAAACCAGAGGCGGTATGACATACCACCGCATACCATCTCACTTTGACCATAGTATCCAATATCAAGAAAAGAAAATGTTAATTTCTATTAACTACCAATGTGAAATAGTCACGTGTTCAGGTGATACATTTTCAGAGTTGGATATAGTTTTCGTGGTTCCGAAGAAAATAATAATATTTGTATGTGCAGAGCAGAAATCTGGCAGTTTACCCGTATTTTCTACTTCGAAAATACTATTCCATTATTGTTATAGATTTTACGTGACTTTAAGCCTTTTTCAGTTTTCATTGAACTCTACGAAAAGAAAATGGTTTTCAGCGTGCTATTCCGATTCTAACCATCTATTAGTCCCTGTCATCGAAAGAGGTTTGGTCAAGATTGATCGAGGTCATTTTGACAATAAGGGCAAATATAGTCAACACGCTCTTGGTCTAGGGTTGCCAGATTTTGTAAACGAGAAACCGGGACAACCAATCTCAGGCTATACATAAGGTCAGGGTTCCTACTCATTTGATCAGAATCAATTAATTGACTGTCTTTTCCCGGTTACTACTCACAATTTTTCAGTTCATTCTATAAAAGTTAACACAAATGAAGACACATGTGGGTGTATAAAGAATGTGAAAAGTTAGCTTAAGAGCTGCCTGGCGTTCCTTCTTCCGAATTTCGATTTTTTGAGTTTAGCAAGTCCTAAAATATTGCGCCAATTACGACACAACCTCCTATTTGTGATTGAAGAGATTTTTTTTCCCTTCGTTGCGTCATCATCTGAGTCAGAAATTACCATAAAAGAAATACAAATTTAGCATTTAGCAAGAAAAAAAGATATTTGCAGGGGGCGCGGTGGCTCAGTGGTAGAGCGTTCACCTCCGGTGCTTGGGGTCCCTAATTCGATCCCAGCTCGCGACGTGTGGACTTTGTGGTGGACAAACACCGTGCTCGTGGGTTTTCTCGCGGTTCTCCCGTTTCCTCCCACTTTCTTCATTCCACCATTTCAATCATCTCTCATCATCACCGTCTCCTTTAGCCTAATCGGCATAAGCGTGGGACGTAAAACTTAAAGATTTCATTTCATTTTCCAATATATTTGCAATAAATTCAGGACAAACTACTACCAATATTACTACTACTACTACTACTACTACTACTACTACTACTACTACTACTACTACTACTACTATTACTACTACCACTACTACTACTACTACTAATAATAATAATAATAATAATAATAATCTTTAAAGAGTTACGCAGGTTCTTCAAAAGTTTTAGGTGAGACGTTCCAGTTCTTGAAGGTTGAACTTTTTCAATCTGTGGAAAGAAAATCAGGACAAACAGGCTTCCCGAAAGCCTTTTTCTGGGACAATTAATTCTTTCATTGAAAACTGGGACTGTCCCGGAAAACCGGGACATCTAGCAACCCTATCCTGGGGTAGGCCACGGTAGGCCATACCCCAATCCAAAGCTTCATCGCCTGGAAGTTTAGCTTTAGTTTGAATTCATATTGCAGACTATAGACAAAACGATTTGTTCTAACACGGCTGTGAATTTACGTCATACTTTCTTTGTTTTTTAAGTTCTGTACTCATCAATTGATAACCTCAAGGCAAGTGCAGATAAATCTTGTGAAGAGTTTCCCTTCTTAGAAATGGTTACAATAATCTCCAATCAGAATTGCAGTTTACTTTTCACGACCTATAGTTTTCTCCCTATCTCTCTTATAAGGATAGTTTATTGCAATATGACTTCTTTACCCAACGACCTTTTCCTTCATTGTTGATTGACATTAAAGAAAGAAAAATATAGAAGTCAAGTGATTCTCCAGACGGGTAAAGAACATTCTGAAACTTCTATCAAAGATAATACAATCAATTATCAAACGGTCAAAGGGTTTCTCTGTGATCAGTTTTTCATACTTTAAAAAAAAAATCACGCTAGTTGCTTAACAATGTTCTTCTTATTGGAAGAAAATTTCCCTCATTGAACAGGATTCTAATTAAGCAATCAATTTAGACATGACCTTTTCGAAATAAAATTTACTATAACAGGAGAACTTTTGCCACAAAATTGACTTTAAAAAGGGAGCTTCCTCAGTGAAATTTACTTTAAAAGGACAATTTTTCAACAAAATTTACTTTAGAAGCAGAATTTTCCAACAAAATTTACTTTAAAAGCAGAAATTTTCCAACAAAATTTACTTTAAAAGCAGAAATTTTCCAACAAAATTTACTTTAAAAGAAGAATTTTTCCAACAAAATTTACTTTAAAAGCATAACTTTTTCAATAAAATTTACTTTAGAAGCAGAATTTTTCCAGCGAAATTTACTTTAAAAGTGGAATTTTGCAACAAAATTTATTTTAAAAGAACTTTTCCGATAAAATATACTTGAAAAACAGAACTTTTCCAACAACATTTACTTGAAAAACATAACTTTTCCAAACTTTAAAAGTGAAACTTTTTCCGACAAGATATTTCTCTCCGACAAAATTTATTTAAAAGCGAAACTTTTTTTTTTTAAAAAAAAAGTTTATTTTGAAAGCAGAACTTTTCGAACAAAATTCATTTTGAAAGCAGAACTTTTCCAACAAAATTTACTTTAAAAGCAGAATTTTTCCTTCTCCCCCCCCAAAAAAAAAGAAACTAAAAGAAGAATGTTTCCAAGAAAATTTACTTTTAAAGCACAACTTCCCAACAAAATTTTCTTTAAAAGCAAAACTTTCCCAATAACATTTACTTTAAAGGCAAAACTTTGAAAGCAGAACTTTTAAAACAAAATTTACTTTAAAAGTAGAACTTTTCCAACAAAATTTACATTAAAAACAGAATTAAAAAAACACAAAATTTACTTTGAAAGGAGAAATCTTGTAATAACTTACTTTAAAAGGAGAACTTTTTGAATAAAATTTATTTTAAAATAAGATTTTCTTCACAAAAATTGATTTTAAAAGTAAATTCTTGTCATAGTTTTATGCCTCTTCAACTTAGGCTACAGAAAATACTGAGAAATGAATTATATGACAAAATTAATGACAAAAGGTGAACCCAAACTCCATATCCTGAGCGAGTTTCGAATTCGCGAAAGATTGATCTTACAATCAAAAGGCATACCCATTTTTTTTAGAAAGATAGGTGGAAAGTGATTAAGTACTCCCAAATAGCTTCTCTAAAAATAATTGTGCATGTACCGGTGGTTCTGAAAGATGGATATTTGGATAGTTCATACAGTAGTTCCTCGGTGGTGTCTTGACCCTACTACGATAGGTCCCATAGTAGTGGAAATATGAATTTCTAAAGTTCACTTGTTTCACGTTATCGGAACCATGTAACTCTGAAACTATCCACTTTTGAGCATAGGTCCATTTGAACAACTTTTCTTGTTTTGATATCCGTTCCTAAAATATTGTGTCACATTTATTTAACGCCCTGTATATTATTGAATGTAGATGTGGTATACGGTTTGAAAGCTAACTTTTGTTTCGCTTAAAGTGGAACCTCATGCTTCATCGGTATGCTTTCAGTTTTAACTTAGGCAAAAAGAGGAAGTTGCTCTCGCCATCTCTGGCAACACTCGGATGAGGTCAGCATGCTGGTCTAATATGACAAGTGTTTAATTTACAGTATGTTCAGAGTAGCAGAGTTTAAAACGAAAATAAACACGCTATATTTCCTTATTAATTCTACGAAATAAGTCTCGGCTCGCAATAACGAAGTTCACAGTGTTAATTGAACTTTATAATGCAGTTTCCTCTAGAAATTTTTAGTTGCGTTCTCATCAAATAATAATAATAATAATAATAATAATAATAATAATAATAATAATAATAATAATAATAATAATAATAATAATAATCTAAGGAATTTTTAAAAGCTGTTATGGGGTACTAATTCATCTTGGACAAACATACGCCAACTAATCCTGAAATAATGTTTGATGTCCATAAAAAAAAAAAAATCTTTAAAAATTCATGTTTCATTACTTTAAGGCATTTACACACGATCGTATTTTTCACCATACAAGTATAAACTGTATCAAATATTGCATCAAACTGTGGTTTGAAGACTTACGATATTAAGTTGTATGCAGATGCGTACCCAGAAATTTTTTGAAGGGGTCCAATAATACAAAACAATATGTTTATGTACTACCGAACAGGTATCATTCTACAACCGAAAAAAAATATAAGTAATATTTAAATAATGACACCTATATTGTCACGAAAAATAAGAAAATTAGTTTGTTTTTTTTTTATCAGAAAAGAAATAGTATAGATCAATGGTTCTCAAAGTGGGGTACGCATGACCTAGCCAGGAAGGTCCGCGACACCTAAAAATTGAAATGTGGTGTACTAAATGGAACTCAGAGCTGTTATGCAAGAAGTATTTTTTTTTCAGATACTAAAAAGAAAGCAATTGGAAATTATACCTAGATACGTTAATAAATTTAAATGGTTTCTACTTTACTAAATTGATTTTCAGTCTTGAAAGTTACTGTATGTTCAATTCGTTCACTAGGAAACAATCATGTATCTTTAGAATAAATCACTTATTGCATTATTTTTCTTGATCTTTTTCTTGTCAATGATAATTCTAATTAGTATAATTTTTTAATACCATGCGAAATTTCAGATAGCATTGCAAGGGAAGGGGGTGTAAATCACTTCCTGAATGAACAGGGGGTCCACGTTATCGGAAATTTTGAGAACCACTGGTATAGATGATGAATAAGATCAAATTTTCAGCCCGTATCAAGTATTTATCTGCTAAACAAGTACAGTTTTGTATACATTTGACTCAATGTTATTTATTTTTCATCAAATATTGCTTCAAAGGAAACAAATGAATATCGAATGAAATGAAATCTTTTAGTTTAACGTCCCACGATTATGCCATTTAGGCTAAAGAAGATGGGATCATTAAGTCAAGGGAATGATGATGGAAGAAATGGTGGAATGAGGAAGTAGGAGGGAACGGAAGCATCCCGAGAAAACCCGCGGACACGATGTTGTCAACTACAAACTTACTTGGATGAGGATCGAACCAAGGACCCCCCATGTACCAGAGGTAAACGCTCTACCACTGAGCCACTGTGCCCATGGGCACCCAAAGGGGAGGGCAGGGTGAGATCCGGGGCCCCTCCCTGGCTCACGAAAATGTATACGTATATAATAAACCACGTATATTAAATACTAGGCGTAATATAGCAACCATGGAGATGGGCCCCCCTCTAGAAAATTTTCTTCGGGCGCCCCTGGCTGTGCCCCATACAAACAATCGAACAATGAAATACTGAAAAGTGGCCAAGTAGCATAGATTGTCCCTTCGACGTTCAAGGGACATTTGTCCCTGATGTCATGTTGTCCATGAGATTAGGGATGTCCAGAGGCATGTTTCAGGGCGCAGTTTGTGCACATGAGAATATTTGGGGGGAGGGTATAATATTACATTCAATATGGCAAAAACAAACTGAAGAAAGGTAAATTTGGAGGGGAATGCATTTGCACAACCAGAATGGTAAATTTGTGGGTTTGCACCTAAGTACTTGGAGGAGGACACCTTGGACACCCCTGTACAGGACGTCCCATTTTTTTCGACAGGAGGTGAATCCTGTGGAAATTCAGATGTTCATGCTTGTCCCAGAAACGAGATATCCTGTAGGACAGTTTGGCCTATTTCTGGGATATTCACGGACAAAGTTTGGACAATCAAATGTTTACCCGTAACAGTCACATTCCATTGAAATCCGCCACTGTAAGCTCATTTCCACAAAAGACTACAAATTTAAAAAATCCCTGTATATTTTTTGTGGAAATGTGGTGATGATATCCCATGCTTACGTGTTTGGTGTAAACGCAAGCAGTAAAACATTCTTTCGTGAAGAGGTGATATTATGAAACACGTCAAAATGTTAGTCGAAGCATACATTGTGTATGTACCGGTGTATATGTGACATGTTGAATAGCATATGTCATTAGTAACAGCGTGAGAAAAATCATTACCGACGCTGAAGTTGCGTAGGTGTAATAGGGATTCGTGCTCATAACTCACCTTAGTCACGACATAAGTGATAAATTAAAGTTTTACAAAACAAAACAACAGGAGATGAATCGCCAAGATAAACAGACTAATATAACGCTTGTAATCAACATACAAGCTTGTAATAAACTTTAGATTCAAATAGAACCGTACACGAGAAAACAACTTAATCAATATATACAGGGTGTAAAAGAAAATACAAGATGAAACCTACAGTTTTGTGTCGAGTAGGCTTTTAGGCAACATCTTAATGTTCTTGCCTCTTCAAATATAAAGTTTCGTGTTCGAATTCACCTGCTGGTTATCCAAATAGGACTTTTTCACGACTTTTTAAGACTCCCCAACTATGCTAAGTATAAGAAATCAGTTTACAAAACTACAGCCATAAATAACCAGTTTTAGTATGATGTTGGTTTAACGGTAGTAAAAGCTCATTATTCACAAAATTCCTTATTTCTTTACTGTATAATATCGTGTCAACATGTTTTAAATAAGACATGATATCGATATAAAGTTTTCTTCCTCTCGAATTTCAACGGCCTCAATATACAGGGTGGACATAAAGTTTCTCCCTGATAACAAACATTAATAACAAGAAAACAAAGAATGATAGAAGCGTGCGGTTAAAGTCTCTCCCTGATAACAAACATTAATAACAAGAAAACAAAGAATGATAGAACCATGCGGTTAAAGTCTCTCCCTGATAACAAGCACTCTTCTTTGTTTTCTTGTTATTAATGTTTGTTATCAGGGAGAGACTTTAACCGCATGGTTCTATCATTTTTTGTTTTCTTGTTATTAATGTTTGTTATCAGGGAGAGACTTTAACCGCATGCTTCTATCATTTTTTGTTTTCTTGTTGTTAATGTTTGTTATCAGGGAGAGACTTTAACCGCATGCTTCTATCATTCTTTGTTTTCTTGTTATTAATGTTTGTTATCAGGGAGAGACTTTAACCGCATGGTTCTTCATTCTTTGGTTTCTTGTTATTAATGTTTGTTATCAGGGGGAGACTTTAACAGCATGCTTCTATCATTCTTTGTTTTCTTGTTATTAATGTTTGTTATCAGGGAGAGACTTTAACCGCATGCTTCTATCATTCTTTGTTTTCTTGTTATTAATGTTTGTTATCAGGGAGAGACTTTAACCGCATGCTTCTATCATTCTTTGTTTTCTTGTTATTAATGTTTATTATCAGGGAGAGACTTTAACCGCATGCTTCTATCATTCTTTGTTTTCTTGTTATTAATGTTTATTATCAGGGAGAGACTAACGAGGATAATCGCGGAACGTTAAACTAACATACAGTATTTTAAATTGTTTTAAGGAATATTTCTTCAGAATGTAGTAATTAAATATTTTTCGTGATATAATGGAAACAATAATTTTAAGAATGATCAAAAAGATTGCGATCTTGGCCAAGAATTTTAGGAATGATCCCAAAAAATGCATCGACAGATTTGCGATCTTGTTCAATAATTAATTAGTTTTTGGATCAGGGGCCACAAATTTTTTTGAACGGCCCCTAAATCGAGTTTTCGTATTTTCTAAGGAATAAGCACATCATACTGACAAGTAAAGGTTCTCTCCCAAGAATCGGGGATCCGGAAACTGCGCATATATTTAGATAGAGGAGGGCCACGAAGGAATACTGGTGAAATATGCCGGGCCGACAGCAAAGGATAAATCCAATATGGCCGCCCGAAGGTCATGCCAATCGACTTTTGCAAGCAACCTCTCATCCACTTCCCATGGGCAGATTGACTTTATGTTTTGCAGATTGATATATGTATGAACACTACACATCTATTCGTTTGAAATTTCGCGGACGTTCACGTATTGAACCCAATATGGCCAATCAAAATGTCAATGTGTCAACGACTGGTGTGTGAAAATGAATTGTACTATGGAAGTAAAGTATCACTAGACGTGTACGAAAAGCATTAAACGGTTCAAAATATCGCCATCTGAAAACCAATATGACCGAACAAAATCCTGAACCAAACAACTCGTACTACAAAAACGAAATATGGTGTGAAGGTCCATGACCACTAGTAGGTAAGGAAAATAATACAAATGGATCACAATTTCTACATCGTGTATCCAATATAGCCGCGAAATTCGTATTTAGTTTGCTGTAACAACGTATAGAATAATTAATAATTATGTAACGAAAAATATAATTTTGATTTGCGCCGGGTTCGAACAATGGACCCTTGGATCGTAAAACACGATGTTACCTGTGTAGCCACGGTGCCAGTGTTGACAAGGGCGATTTTTGTTATATATGATATGGTTTGCAAACTTTAAGACGCGTATTCTAGGGCGTTTGTGGCTAGTGGGTTCTAAACCTTCCCAAATGAACAGTATATGTTTGCATGTGACACTGCAAACAGATAACACAGGCACTGGCAACATTTTTAACTTACTGGCATTTCACCTGCAGAATCTGTTCCAGTGAATTGTAGGTGATTTTCACGCGAAACCACCTGAAATGTTTACAGTGTATATTTTATATGCGTATTTCGCGGCTATATTGGACACACGATGTAGAAATTGTGATCCATTTGTATTATTTTCCTCATCTACTAGTGGTAATGGTCCTTCACACCAAATTTCGTTTTTGTAGTACGAGTTGTTTGGTTCAGGATTTTGTTCGGCCACATTGGTTTTCAGATGGCGATATTTTGAAGCGTTTAATGCTTTTCGTACACGTCTAGTGATACTGTACTTCCATAGTACAATTCGTTTTCCAGACACGAGTCGTTGACACATTGACATTTTGATCGGCCATATTGGGTTCAATACGTGAACGTCCGCGAAATTTCAAACCAATAGATGTGTAGTGTTCATATATATATATATCAATCTGCAAAACATTAAGTCAATCTCCCATGGGAAGTGGATGAGAGGTTGCTTGCAAAAGTCGATTGGCATGACCTTCGGGCGGCCATATTGGATTTATCTTTTGCTGTCGGCACGGCATATTTCACCACGGATAACCTTCGTGGTCCTCCTCTATCTAAATATATGCGCAGTTTCCGGATTCCCGATTCCTGGGAGAGAACCTTTACTTGTGAGTTAAGTGATAGTTTGGGTTTGGCTACACTATATGTAGTTCTCCAAATATAAGGCCTACAAGAAAATTTTTTGCCTGAAATACGATTGGATCTTTTTATCCAATAAGAAGATGAAATATACTGTTATGTCTCCGCTAAAATTTAAATATTAAAAAGAAAAAAAGGTCAGAATTTCTCTCGGATGAAGACGTCGATTTTTTTTTTTTTTTTTTTTTTTTTTTTTAATAAAGCCCTGGGATCTTTTACTAAAAGTATTGTTGTTGAAAAGACGAGATCGTTTCTATCGTTACGTTAACTTTTCTCTTTTTGGATCCAAAAGAAGAAGAAAAAAGAAGAAGAAGAAGAAGAAGAAGAAGAAATCAAGCTGGAAGGAAGCGAATGGGGAAATAAAAACAAAACGACGAACCCTCGCCGCCTCCGCTCTGTAGTTGAAGGGAACTCGAGAGAAACTAAATCAGGGAAGGAGAGATCTGTTACTGAAAGGAAATCTCAACTTCTGGCGAGGAAAATCGAAAATACTGTATATACCACACAGCAAAGTTTTCACATTTTATCCCCTCAAAGTGTTCTGTTTAAGTTGCTATAGTAACGGTTAGTTCTACGTTTTCACACAGCTACAGAAAGAAAGGAAAAAAACAGAGATATTGGATTGGTTTGTGAAGGAAAGAGCTAGAATTTAATCGTCCCTTCTCATACGATACAAATTGATTAGTTTCTCGCTTCTGTAAGCAAATAAGCCCAGTCTATTATACCCTGAGGTGGATAATATACAATGCTTAACTTCATATTAAAATTTATAAAGGGAAAATACAGAATGGGCACGAATTAACTCATTAAAAATCGTCGATAACCCTTTAAGAGACCCTATCACGGTGAAATTAAAATACAGCTAATTTTACAGTAATTATGTGATATCTTGAAATAGATAAAAGATAACCGAAATGTGGAGCAAGAGCTCGCTAGATAATAATATTTGACATGAGACACCGTTATCACGACTCACTTATCTGCCTTCGATTTCCAACCATTTAGAAAATCGGCATTTATTTTCGCGTCTCTAAATGGCTGCAAAGGAAAAGCTAATGGATGACTCGTGATAACGGTAGTCATGGAAAATCATATTGTCTAGCGTGCTCTTGTTTCACATTTAGACTGTCTTTTGTCTATTTGAAGATATCAGATAATTATTATAAAATTAGCGGTGTTTTAATTTCGTAATGATTAGGCCTCTTAAATCATTAATCAATTTTAACGAAACAAAAATCATTTTGTCCATTGCAATGGTAGAATTCACTTAATAACTCATTAACCTCTCAGTGACGCGGGGGTTAAGATTACCAATTGAACATATGGACGGAAGGGTATTAATATTTAGCACTCTTAACTCTGGTCCGCTTAAATACGTTCTAATTTAGATTTTTTTTTTTTTAAAGATCGTTTCAAACATTCCACTACAAAAGTCACTACGACGTAGCGGTGTCGGAAGCACGACGTAAAAAAGGGAATACCACTACCACGTAGGTGGATCAGATAAATATGAAGAAGGGGAAGTCACTAACCACTGCCTATGTAGGTCGAAAGGACGTGAAAAAAGAGAGGACACTATCACGTAGGTACATCGGAAGCATGTGAAGAAGAGGCTGTTCTTATCACTTACGTAGATCAGAAATATGTGAAAAAGAGTATGTCCCTATCACTTATGTAGATCAGAAGCATGTGAAAAAGGCGATGTCCCTAGAGCTTAGATCACGAATCTCTGCCGCGATTCTAATTCTTTTTTGCCGTCAACCGCGGCAGAGATTCGTGAACCAAGCTTTTACCACTTACGTAGCTCGGAAGCATATGTAGAAGAGGATATCCCTACCACTTACGTAGATCGGAAGCATATGTAGAAGAGGATGTCCCTACCACTTACGTAGATCGGAAGCATATGAAGAAAAGGATGTCCCGACCACTTACGTAGATCGGAAGCATATGTAGAAGAGGATGTCCCGACCACTTACGTAGATCGGAAGCATATGTAGAAGAGGATGTCCCTACCACTTACGTAGATCGGAAGCATATGTAGAAGAGGATGTCCCTACCACTTACGTAGATCGGAAGCATATGTAGAAGAGGATGTCCCTACCACTTACGTAGATCGGAAGCATATGTAGAAGAGGATGTCCCGACCACTTACGTAGATCGGAAGCATATGTAGAAGAGGATATCCCTACCACTTACGTAGATCGGAAGCATATGTAGAAGAGGATGTCCCTACCACTTACGTAGATCGGAAGCATATGAAGAAAAGGATGTCCCGACCACTTACGTAGATCGGAAGCATATGTAGAAGAGGATGTCCCGACCACTTACGTAGATCGGAAGCATATGTAGAAGAGGATGTCCCTACCACTTACGTAGATCGGAAGCATATGAAGAAAAGGATGTCCCGACCACTTACGTAGATCGGAAGCATATGTAGAAGAGGATGTCCCGACCACTTACGTAGATCGGAAGCATATGTAGAAGAGGATATCCCTACCACTTACGTAGATCGGAAGCATATGTAGAAGAGGATGTCCCTACCACTTACGTAGATCGGAAGCATATGAAGAAAAGGATGTCCCGACCACTTACGTAGATCGGAAGCATATGTAGAAGAGGATGTCCCGACCACTTACGTAGATCGGAAGCATATGTAGAAGAGGATGTCCCTACCACTTACGTAGATCGGAAGCATATGTAGAAGAGGATGTCCCTACCACTTACGTCGATCGGAAGCATATGTAGAAGAGGATGTCCCTACCACTTACGTAGATCGGAAGCATATGAAGAAGAGGATGTCCCTACCACTTACGTAGATCGGAAGCATATGTAGAAGAGGATGTCCCTACCACTTACGTAGATCGGAAGCATATGTAGAAGAGGATGTCCCGACCACTTACGTAGCTCGTAAGCATATGAAGAAGAGGATGTTCCGACCACTTACGTAGATCGGAAGCATATGTAGAAGAGGATGTCCCGACCACTTACGTAGATCGGAAGCATACGAAGAAGGGGAAGTCACTACCACGTAGGCAGATAGAAAGAATGTGAAGAGGCTGAGATCATGACTGCATAGGTAGGACGAAAACTTACAAGGAAGAATACTGTCCTGAAAAGGTTAAGTATTAATGGTCTTTATTTTTAAAAAAATAATTTTTTAAATGATTTTGTTACGAATGTTTAGGTAAAATTGTTTTCTTAAATCTGAACAATCACTTAAAACCAGAAGAATCATTTCATGTCGTGTGTAACCTTGCAAATTGGCGACCCGCAGGACAAGGACAATACACCAATAACAATACATGTGGGTCATACGTATTTGCTTTGCTTTGTTTCTTTCGCAGTCAGGGTCATATGGAATCGGAAAGTATTGTAGTATTAGGTTTTCTAAAAAAAAAAAAAAAAAAACTATTTATTAATTTATGTTTTAAGAAGAGAACTTAAATATTTTACACAAGGTCAAGCTGAAACATGTGTCACAGACTGTGGAAAGGCACCGGGATTGATCTTCAAATGAGTTGACATTTTCATCTTACATAATTATCACAATAACTCACTTCCTACTAAAAAAAAAAAAAAATACCTCTGGTGCATAAAGTCCTTGGTTCGATCGAGCTCGTGCCAAATGGACTTTATGTTGGACAAACGCCGTGTGCGTGGGTTTCCTAGAGGTTCTCCCGTTTTCTCCCACTTTCTTCATTCCAGCAGTTCATTCATTTCTCATCACTGTCTCCTTTAGCCTACATGGCATAATCGTGAGACGTACAACTGAAATATTTCATTTCATTTCAAAAGAAAAAATAGGGGGTAGGTTGAAGAAAGTACACAGCCTCTTGTAGTGTGCAAGAGGAAAACAGAGCAGACAGCATCATTTATTGTAATTTGCTAACTACTTCCCAGGCATTTATATTCGTTTGGCAATAACGTTAAAAAAAAAAAAAAAAAAAAAAACGATCAGCATCCCACATACTACCAAGTTCCTTGGAAGCCACTTTCGTGATATTGGGACATCCACAGACCATGTCCCGTTTGGTTGGTTGGTTGGAGTTTAGAGTCCTTTTCAGCGCCTAGGCTATGTGAGACATGGACTTACAGTTTAAGGTGGAATTCGAACCATGTAATGCGTACAAATTTCAAAGCGCCCCACCGGGAATCGTACCTATGACCCATTCACCAAAGGAACACGTTCTGGCCAGTAGTCCATTGGACAAGAATTTCCATTTTAGCCTATAGATGTCTATGCAAGAAATCCTGCGGGAATCCAAATTCCTCATTTTGGACACCTAATACTGCCCCGTGACAGGCACATTCCATTGAAACCCAAAGGAAATCCCAAGGATATTTTCATTATCCTTAAAGTTTCTACTGTAACAGGTACATCCTATTGAAATTCTAGGGAAATCTCCTTAATATTTCCATTATCCTTACAGTTTCTATGATTATAGGCGCATCCCATTGAAATTCAAGAGAAATTCCGTGGATTTTCTATTATCCTTCAAGTTTCTATTGTAACAGATACATCCCATTGAAATCCAATGGAAATCCCGTTGATATTTCCATTACCCTTAAGTCTTCTATTGTGGAAGGTATAATATTGAAATTCTAGGGAAATCTCGTTGATATTTCCATTATCCTTACAGTTTCTATGATTATAGGCGCATCCCATTGAAATTCAAGAGAAATTCCGTGGATTTTCTATTATCCTTCAAGTTTCTATTGTAACAGACACATCCCATTGAAATCCAAGGGAAATCCCGTTGATATTTCCATTATCCATAAACCTTCTACTGTGGCAGGTATAATATTGAAATTCTAGGGAAATCCCATTGATATTTCCATTATCCTTAAAGTTTCTACTGTAACAGGTACATCCTATTGAAATTCTAGGGAAATCCCGTTAGTATTTCCATTATCCTTGAAGTTTCTACGGTTTTAAGCGCATCTCATTGAAATTCAAGGGAAATCCCGTGAATATTTCTATTATCTTTAAAGTTTCTACTGTGACAGCCACAAACCATTGAAATCCTAGAGAAATCCCATTGATGTTTCCATTATCATTAAAGTTTCTATGATGAGGCACACCCTACTGAAATCCAAGCAAAATCCTATGGATATTTGAATTATTCTTAAAATTTCTACTGAAAGACACATCATATTGAAATCCAAGGGAAATCCCGTGGATATTTCCTGTACCTTTATACCTGAAAGTTTCTGCTAGGATCGTAGAATGTCCTAGGGACCTGTGGGGCGTCCTGCAGAGAGTGGTGAAATTGGAGGGGGGAGGGGGCTAAACTTTGCGGAGTTACTCTAAGTTCTTGGGGAAGATTAGTAGTCCTGCTTTCATCCACACCTCAGATCTCTTTCGGTCTGTCCTAAATCTGTTAAACACCTTTTACTAACTTCAGAAGTTAATGAATTAACTGAATTTGGTTCCCAGTAACTAACATACAAAGAATTGGTTTATTTTTGCGTTGGGAAAATAGCGGGCAAAATTGTGGGAATAGTTTGAAACTTATTGATCCCCTCTCTTTAAAAAAAAAATGAAAGAAAGAAAGAAGAAAGAAAGAAGAAAGAAAGAAAGAATTGAAATTTCTGGCTTTACGCCCCACAATTATGTCCTGCAGGCGAAAGAAAATGGATGAATAATTAAAATTAATGATTAATGGAGTAACTGTGGAATGAAAATGTGAGAGGAACCTTGAGAAAAACGCTTGAGTACAACGTTATCCACCACGAATTCACAGAGTCTGGAATCTAACCAGGGACTCTTTGCACCTGACGTTGATGGTTTTACCATTGAACCACCGTTCACTCCTTTCCGAAACAGAAAAAAAGAAAAGAAAAGGTAGAAAACAGGTTCCAACTTTTGCTGTAAAATATATAAGAAGAATATGCAGGGTGATCTAAACGAAATTACATAATAGACCAATCAGATACACTGGCTGTACTGGAAGTCGATCATTATCTCGAAACAGAAATCAAAATTAGCATTCTACTATACATTTTAAATTGTTACACAAATTTATCCTAATTAATTATAATTGAACTAAACTTATCAAGACGAAACAAGACTCACAATTGAAGGATATCTTTTTTAAAAATCTTCTTTCTGTGTGCATCTATAGATAGACTCACCTGCAAAGAAAAAAAAAGAGAGAAAAGCTATTAGCGTCTATAATAATATAAACAAAATTTACTTTCTATTCATGACACCATAAACACAACATAATTTTAATATACAGGGTGCCCAAAAGAAATGCAACCCAAACTTTAATCGAGCATAGCTTTTAAGTAAGAATGTTAGAGACATAATTTTTATGTCTTTTTTAAAAAAATGCGTTTCCAGTGGTGTACGCTCAATTTCATCAAGGGGTTCATCCACTCAAACTCATGTCATTATCTATCTTAATATATTAAATGTTTTTTTTAATAATATCCTAGGGAGGGGTAGTGTCTCAGTGGTAGAGCGCTTATCTCTAGAGTGGGGGTACCGTGGTTCGATCCCCAAACAAGTAAATTTGTGCTAGACAACATCGTGTCCGTATATCTTCTAGGCGGTTCTCGCTTTTTCCTCCGCTTTCTCATTCCACCAATTCTTCCATCATCAATCACGTGCCTTGATCATTGTCTCCTTTAGCCTAAAAGGGTATAATCGTGGGACGTTAAACTGAAGATTTTCCCATAATATCCTGCTCAAGAAGATGTTTTTAAAGCCTGAACCCCTCCGTCTCGCGTACATCACCGCATCTATCACGATGAATTCGGTAAAAATTCTCTGATTTTCCTTAAATACTAGCTGAACCTGCCGGTCTCTACACAGCGTATCATTCACATATGAGCATGAATCTCCTTGTCATTCCTCACAACATCTGTACATGTCCCTTTACAGACACAAGTGAAAGACATCTTAATAAAAAAAAAAAAAAATGAAAATGAAATGAAATCTTTGAGTTTTACGCCCCACGATAATGCCGGTTAGGCTAAAGGAGACGGTGATGATGGGTAATGAATGAAATTGTGGAATGAAGAAAGTGGGAGGAAACGGGAGAACCCCGAGGAAACACACGCACACAGTGTTTGTCCATCAGAAAGTTCACTTGGCGGGGGCTGGGATCGAACCCAAGCACCAGAGGTGAACGCTCTATCACTGAGCCACTACGGCCCCAACGTCTTAATAAAAATCGACAAGTTGTATCATAAAGGGGATATTTTATTTTTTTCAATATCTAGCACCGTTTGCAAGATTTGAGCCAACTTCCGGTTGGAGTTTCTTATTCATATATGATAAGTGTTTTCTTTTTTCTTGCATGCAGTATGTAATAAGCAAATACATTACACACAGATTTAATTACAATGTCAGGGATACATGGTGTTGATTGGGGTAAAGAACATTCCAAACAATGAAGATTCATCTTAGACTCTAGTAATGGTTATCCTTCGTTTTTCATTTTATCATTTGGCCATGAAACAAAGGCCAGAGAGATATACTAACCCCGTATACAAATGTGTGGTGTTGGAACGTATAACTCGTAGGATATTATGCTTTTTAAAATTTCAATACTTCCAGTGTACCCGTAAAAAATGTAATAAAGAAGTAAGGGCCATTTTTAAATATTCAATTAGAACTAAGCAATCTACACAAAATTTTCAACCGATCAGTGAAAATTGCATCTTTCTAAAGTTTGTGGTTTCCAAGACGTCATTGTTAAAAGAATTGACCACAAACATATAAACGTCCACACTTTTCTTGACCACAAACATATAAACCTTGCATTTTAATATATAAATAGTGAGTGTTTAAGACTTAAGAATTTCCTTTATTGCTTGTGGTTGAAGTTAGTCACAGAGGCAAAGTAGAGGGAGGAGACAAACCCATCTTTCTTTTTAAAAAAGGTTTGACAATATTTGAAAGATACCGTAACGTTTGATAGTCCTATAGTAACTCAGCACCCAAGGGTTGTGCACAAGACGATGTTTGTTAATTAGGGATGCGCTGGAGACAAGACTTGTGACTGTCTCGTCTCGAAAATGTGCTGTAAAAGTGATGTCTCGACTCGAAAAATGTATATTTCTCTATTGGAAGAGCCGTATCTTGACTCGAATTTTGTCAGGAAAATCCTATCTCGATTCGTCTCGTGCGCATCCCTACTGTTAATAGAAATAAATATATTTTGGAGACGACACATTTCAAGACAAGACAGCCTCAACTCCTTTTGTTATGTACATCCGCATTTTATAGAAAAATAGATTATCTCTTCAAATTTGTGTAGACTAGCCGCTGAAACTAAAATCAATGCAATAATTTCAAATTACTTTGTATATTAACAATACACGTGCACTACATGAGAAAAACAACGTGGGTAGTCAATGTTACAGGATAAAAACGGTCCATCTACTTCCACACATATGTCGCACGTACATCATCCAACCAAAACACATTGACTTAAAAGGGTGTGTAAATCTTTGTAATACATCACAGGATGCGAGGGGGGAAACTGAAGCTCTTTTGATGACATTTTTAATAGCTGTTTGGATCCATTTGAAGGGAGTGTTAATGTGAGCAACGGGGGTCGTTTCCCTCACTTGTCCCTTCTTCCCCTAACTACTACCTGGGAATCCCTGCAACGTTGCTTAGCAACCGGGAGAAAGAGGAAACAGGGCTTCCCAGGGCGTGCCGCGACTTCCAAAATCGATTGGAATTTTCAGTAGAGCATCATCGTCTTCGTGTTCGCTAAGTGTATTCGAACTTCAGTGACCAAAGATCCTCTCACGAGACTGACAATATACAAATCATAACCATTGTTTGTTTGGTTTTGCGCCATATATTAATTCTACAATACCACATTATTAGTATTACCGAAAAAAAATCAAAACCTGAGATATGGGCTAAAGAAAGTGGTCTAGAGTGGTTGTAAATCCTAATACATATTCTTTTGGGCGAAAATCAAGAAAAACGAATCTATATTGTAAATGTAAAAAATAATTCTATACGACTACCACGCCATCTATTGAGATGAATCTTGTACTAAATTATACCATCATTAAGCTTTTCATTATAACATTAGGGGGGAGGGGCACGGTGGCTCAGTGGTAGACCGCCTCTCTGGTGTATGGGCCGGAGTCCCTAGTTCGATTTCCGGCTAAGTACGTTTGTGGTGGACAACATCTATCCGTGGGTTTTCTCAGAATATTCCAGTTTTCACACATTCTCATTCTACCAAAAATTCCATCATCACTCACTTTCCTTAATCATCCTGCTCAGCCTCACGACATAAGCGTGGGACGTTAAATTGAAAGGTTCCATTGATTATAACATTCACATTCAGCAGAAAACGACTAGTGTATACTTATAGGTCTTCTGGATGGCGTAAAATGTTTATGTTTAAATTCTAAAATTTCACAACACACAGGTCAGCAAGGACTAAAATTACCAGAGTTGTCTGTACTTAGCAGGACAAATCTATATTTATCAAGCTCGTCCGTATTCTTTACATGTAAATAACATTAATATAATCTTATACTTTAACATCGCCTCTCGGTCTATTATTTTGTGTCAACTTCAAAACATTTTACATGTAGTTTGATATATGATTACCTTTTGCATAGGAAAGAAGACTTGCTGAAAAAAAGGCTCGTCCGAAAAAATGAAATGAAAAAGTTTTACGTCCCACGTTATGCCGGCCAGGCTAAAAGAGACGGTGGTGATGAGAAATGAATGAAATAGTGGAATGAATGAAGGGGGAGGAAACAGGAGAACCGCGGGAAAACCCACACATACGGTGTTTGTCCACCCCAAAGTTCACTTGGCGAGAGCTGGGATCGAACCAAGGACCCCATGCACTAGAGCTAAACCCTCTACCACTGAGCCACCGCGGCGCCCTCGTCCGAAAAAGTACCAATGACTGACCTAAGTATTGTGGATACTGTATTTTAATTTTGTATATACAGCTGTGTAAATAATTTCATACACTGGTAATGCATTATATCAGCAATTTTGCTGGATAAATATGGTTTTAGTGGTTTCTTGAATCTGTCCTGTTTTTGGAATCCATTTGTCCTGTTTTACATAGCAATGGGCAAAACCGGTTTCTAGAAAAACCGAAAACCGGTTTCTAGAAAAACGAAACCCGAAAAACTGACATTTCGGTTTCTCCGAAAACCGGTTCGGTTTTTCACCAACAATCGGTTTCGGTTTTCTCCAAAACCGGTTCAATTTTCACGGAAACTGGTTTCGGTGAAAACTTTTGGAAAACACACAAAACTATTTCTGTGGAAACGGATTCGGTTTCCGTAGAACGAAACACCATTCTGGTCAGAAATAGAACAAATTTTTTTTAAAAAAACGGAACCGGTTTTGAAGAAAATCGAAACCGGATCCGGTGAAAAACCGAACCGGTTTTGAAGAAAACCGAAACCGGTTTTGGAGATAACCGAAACCGTTTTTCTGAAAATTTTCAAAAACCGGTTTCGTTTTTTCTAAAAACCGAAAAATCTGTTTTTGTGTCCACCTATAGTTTACACCCATCAATATGTGATAACGCTGGGAAACACTGCCCATTAACTTACTGCCACTATTAATAACTGAAAGAATATTTGGCACTACGTTAAATCTATCGGAAAAGAACTAATGTCTTAGAATCTTAATTCAGATTTCTTCAGAGGCCCATTTAAGCAGATTAGCAATAATCAGGTGCAAGCACGTAGCAAGGAGGGGTCCGGACCCCCCTTCTTCGAAACCAGGAATGAAAAAATACGGAAGGATGAAACAGGAAGAAACAAGAAAAAGAAGAATCAGCGTTAAAAATAAAAAGCTACGGCAAGCTTTTGGTTACTCTTTCTTATGAGGAGATTATTATTACTTGCAATACATGGTAGCGAATGAGTGGGATATCCTGTAAAAGTCAGGGAATTTGAAGTTTCTAGAAAAGTTAAGAAATTCTCAGAATTATTGCCACTAGTCAGGGAAATTTCAAGCTTTCGAAAGCATAGTGCCGTTCTGTAACAGTGTGGACATTTTTATCATAATTTTTCGTCATTGCTTCTCTGCAGCATCAAGCATGTTATTTCAGAAACAATTTTCTACTGCTTCTTTAACCTGTCATTTGGAACAGACTGTAATTGACGCAATAATGAAAACAAAAAAGTTATGTGAAAACAAAGTTCTCTTTAACATCTGATTCAACAGAGAAAGGAACGCAGATATTGTAAAATATTTTACAAGACATTATTGAATATGTACTTTTATAATAGTTGAGGTCATAATGAAAAGAAAATTGATATATTTGAATGAACAAAGGAAGGAACTAAATATTGTAAAAGCTTTTTCAATATTTTTTTTTATTCTTTTACTCGAGATTTGTTCATAATTCCTTATTATTAAAATACTTACTAACATATCCTTATTTTATTGTCCTAACAAATCAATATATATATTGCCAGTAAAATAGTTTAGATTGATCGAGCTCATGGTGTGACAACCACAATATTTCATGTCACCTCCCCCCCCCCCCCCCGAATTACAAAATCCTGGCTAAACGAACCAGTAAATGTTGCCAGTACAATAGTTTAGAATGAACGAGCCTATGGTGTGATGACCACAGTACTTCATATCACAGACTCCCCCCTCCCCCTTTACGAAATTCTGGCCATGTATGATCAGGTGAAGGTATGTTCTGATCAGACAACTTGTTAAGAGCAATTTATCTAAATATTTTCTTCCAGTTGATTAAGATTCATTTCTCTTCTTTGTCAGCAGTGAGACCACGGGTGTATCCATGGTGATGGGTCCACCGGGTCCAGACCCTCCCAAAAATTTCCTAACTCAACATACATTTCTATACTTTTTGAATAAAACTATATTTGTTTAACAGGGAAATGATTAATGTAACATGAAAATTTGATCTTACACTTCTTCTGTACTCTTTCTCTTACAAAAACGAACTTTGGTGCGAGCGGTCTCGGTTCCGGGGTCGATTTCCGGTGGAGGCACTTGATGCAAAAAGTGTATAAAGCTTTTCCAGACCATCCATTATGAATGAGATTTCCCTGGGTTTTCCTCATTCACACTAAGCAAATGCCGGGGAGGTACCTAACATATAGGTCTCAGGTCGCTTCCTTCCTTCCCCAATCCTTTCTTCCTTTTCTTTCCGCTGATAGTGTGCTCGCCGAGGGATGTCATTCCTTAAACGTGACGGGCTAACATGGCCATAGATGCCGAAAGCCCTGAAATCTAAATCTTAAAACCGAATTAGTTCTAATTTTTTTTCTGAAAATATAGATGGAAGTATTTTACAATTACTTATCGTCATTTCGGGTGTAGAGTAATACCCGTTCAATACTGCATAGACGTAGTAGTTTGTGGTATTGAGTTACCGTGTTCCGAAGCTTGGATACCTCTCAACAAAAATTTCTGGATGTCCGCCTGAGTGAGACTACTATGTATAAGTGAAATTAAATTTGTAGTTTGATGTCCTACGATTAACGTCCCTGTAGGCTAAAGAAGACAAGATTAATGAAAATGAGTAATTACTAAATATGAAATGAAATATTTGTTTAAAAAAAAAAGTTTTACGTCCCACAGTTATGTCGGCTAGGCTAAAGGAGACGCTGATGATGAGAAATGAACGAAATGGTGGAATGAATAAAGTGGAAGGAAACGACAGAACATCGAGAAGACCTACGCACACGGTGTTTGTTCACCACAAAATTCTCTTGGCGCGAGTTGGGATCGAAATAAGGATCCCATGAACCAGAGGTGAACACTCTACCACTGAACCACCGCGGCCAGAAAGATTACTAAATAATTGGTGAAACGGAAGAATCCTGGGAAAACCGCGCGGACACAATGCTATCTACCATAAACTCATAGGGTCGAGAATCGAACCAGAAATTCCTCCTCCTACCACTGAATCACTGTCCTCCCAATTTTAGTACTGAATAAACCTGAATTTGTAACACGTCTTTCATAAACCACGTCTGTAGTTTTCTTAAAGAGTGAAAATATTTTCCAGTGTTTATTTGTTTCTCATAGAGACCTCTTAAAAGCAGCACCAGAAATAATTGAAGTAAATCAGCCGAGGCAGGTGTAAACACACCTTGAAGGTTAGATGTGACGTTGCTTTTCTGTTCGCTTTTGCTTTTGCAAATTAAGAAGAAAAAAAAAAAACTACACGAGAACTAAACACACTGCAACGCAGAGGAGGGTGAGTGGTGCAAATTAACACAGCTGCCCAAAAACACCATGAGGTGAGAGAGAGAGAGAGAGAGAGAGAGAGAATGAGAATGAATAAAAATAAATGAAACGAGAACACAACACATTTTAAAATGTCCGCGCTCAAAGTTAATGAGAGAAAGTTGATTCATTTCCAAGTATTACCCAACCGCAACACGAAGCTTTCTTATTTAGCTAATGCTGGAAATACATATTAACACTGTTTTGAAGTATTAACGAGTTCTCTAAAAATTTTACCTTCCCGATATTTAAAAAAAATATTTAAAAAAAAAGAAAAGAAAAATAAAAAGAGTAGGTTATCCTACTAAAAGTGCATTTTCTCTTTTAATGGCGGAAAGTTTCAATTTTGATTGCCTGAAATTCTACCTTATTTTCAAGTTTTGATTCCAAGAATCGGCGTCCTCATTCAGTCCTCACGAAGGCCGTCCTTATCCTCATACACCTTCATTTTAGTAAATGATAGGGAGAGTAGTAATATACGAGGTAGGTTTAAAAATTATCCAACATTTGGTTGGCAAAAATACGTGTATTGATTTGGAAATCCCCTTCAAAATAGTCTCCTTGGTAATGCACACATTTCTCCTAGCGCTCCCGCCATTGTTGGAAACACTTCTAGAACGCAGTTTTTGAAATGGCGAACAATTGTGCCGTCTCATTCCACATGATGTCTTCTCTTCACTCAAATCGGGTCTCTTTTTAGTGGCATTTTCAGCTTGAGAAATAATCAGAAGTTACATGGAGCTATGTCGGGTGAGTAGGGAGTCTTGACGATACACAGGAATGTTGCGTTTGGCGATGAAAGCCTGAACCAAATTTCGCGGACATTCTCCTTATGCCCAAATTTTCGTTCAAAATTGAATGTATCGATCCGATTGAATAGTTTTTGCTTGGGTATCGCCAAGGTTTTTTGCCAAATTTGATGCAATATCGCTGTCCAAGTTTTTCTGTCATTTTACGAAAAATTTACCAAAAAAAAAAATCTGACGATCGTTCACTACACATCTTGACTCGTTGGCTAACTGCCAGCAACTGACGCTCCCTACGGGCGGGGAAAAATTCACGACTGCGCATGAGTGTCCCCTCTACATGTACAATGAAGAAAGGCTCCCGCGCTTTATTGGTTTACGCGGGAAAAAATGTTTAATAGTTTTTGAACTAACTAACTAAACTAACTAACTCTATGGCCTATGGAACCCGGAGGTTCAGTGCCGCGTTCACAAAAGCTCTCCAATGACTTCTATCCTTAGCTAATTGCATCCAGTTTCTACTTTGTATTCCTATCTCTGCGAGATCCATCTTAATATTGTCCTCCCATCTGCGCCTAGGTCTTCCTAATGGTCGTTTTCCTATGGGTCTACCAGTCAAGACTTTGAAAGCGTTTCTACTTTCTTCCATTCTAGCTACATGACCCGCCCACCTAAGCCTCCTAGACTTGACGACCCTAACAATGTTGGGTAAACCGTATAAACTATGTAACTCCTCGTTATGAAGCTTCCGCCATTCCCCATTCTCGTTCCTCTTGGGTCCGAATATTCTTCTCAGGATCCTGTTCTCAAATACTTTCAGTCTATGTTCTTCCCTCAGAGTAAGCGACCATGTTTCACAACCATACAGAACACCAGGCATGATTATCGTTTTATATATTTTAAGCTTCAAATTCCTCGATAGAATTCGCGACGACAACAGATTTTGAACCGAATAGTAACACGAATTCCCTGCTTTTAGTCGACATTTAATTTCTTCGTGAATATGATTTTCGTCTGTTAATATTGATCCTAAATATTTGAAAGTATCCACTTTATCAAAAGCATTATTTAATATTTTAACGCCTCCACAATTTGCCGTATTACGGTCCCGACGCACTTCCATGTATTTAGTTTTCTCTGCATTTACTTCTAAGCCCATGTCCCTGCAAGCGTTTAATAAGATCTCTGCATTTATTTCTACTGTTCTCCTATCATCCCCTATTAAATTTACATCATCAGCATATGCCATAACCTGGTGAATACCGTTCAACTCTAGGCCCTGGTTGCTATCTTTGATTTTCCTTATGGCGTATTCCAGCACAAAGTTAAATAATAATGGCGATAACGCATCTCCTTGTTTCAGGCCATTTTCGACGTGGAAGCTCGTGGACAAAAATTTTCCTACCCGGACTTTACTTTGGGATTCACTTAAACATATCTTAATTAATCTAATTAACTTTCTCGGTATTCCAAGTTCTGTAAGAACGTTGTATAATGTTTCTCTCCTAACCGAGTCGTAAGCCTTTCTAAAATCAATAAATAGTTGATGTACCGGGGTATTGTATTCCCACTTCTTTTCGAGTATTTGGCGAATGGTAAATATTTGGTCGATAGTTGATCGATTTCGTCTAAATCCGCACTGATAATCTCCAATAATTTCATCTGCGTATGGGGTCAATCTTGCTAACAGAATATTTGAAAGGATTTTATAGGATGTTGACAGAAGAGAGATGCCTCGATAATTATTACAGTCAGTTTTGTCGCCTTTCTTGTGAATTGGAACAATGATTGATTCTTTCCACTCTTGTGGCAATTCTTCCTTGTTCCAGATAAGGAGAATGAGTTTGTGTATCTTGTTCCACAATTTTTCGCCTCCAGCTAAAATTAACTCAGCCGGAATTTCATCTACACCCGGAGATTTGTGTTTCTTCAATTTCTTTATAGCGGCTTCCACTTCTATTCGATTGGGTTCTGGAATATACGGTTCTGCGGTGTGTATCTCCTTTTCTCCACGCACATTAGTTTTTGACTGCGTGTTCAGCAAATCGTCAAAGAAATCTTTCCATCTATTTAAGAGGCTATCCGTATCGGTGAGAACTGTTCCGTCAGATTTCTTTAATATATAAGCACGAGGTTGATAGCCTTTCTTAAATTCGCTGATCCCCTTATACATGTCCCGAATATTTTTATTTTTACTATTATCTTCAAGTTCCTTAATTTTAGCTTTCAAAAAATCCCGTTTCTTTGTTCTAAAAGTTTTGGAAGTTTCCCGCCTGATATCTGCGAAATTTTGTGTAGTTGTTTCATTCGGATTTTGTAGCCACCGTAATTTTGCCTGTTTTCTCTTCTCTGCTAGTTTAATGCATTCTTGGTCGAACCATGGTTTGTTCCTACGTATTTCCGCGTGTCCCAATTTTTCTATTGCTGAACTTTTAATGCTATCTCTAATTTCAATCCAAGTATCCTCAACACTAGTGCACTCCGAGTCTTCTAAAACCGCGAATCTATTCGAAACTTCAATCTGGTATTCCTCTCTTACCTGGCTCTCTTCTAATTTCTTTAAATTAAATCTCTCCGTTTTCGGACATTGAATATTACCTTTATTCAACGATAATCTCTCTCTTATTATCGCTACTACCAGGTAGTGATCAGTGTCACAATCAGCCCCTCTAAACGACCGGACGTCAATTATGCTAGATTGTCTTCTTCTATCTACTAAAACGTGATCAATTTGATTATGTGTTTTTCCGTCTGGTGATGTCCAAGTGTATTTATGAACGTCGCGATGTGGGAATTTTGTACTCTTCAGGATTAGGTTTTTGGATGTTGCAAAGTTCACGAGTCTAACACCGTTGTCATTACTTTCCTTATGCAAACTTTCGTTCCCTATAATCGGTTTGAAAATATCCTCTCGTCCTACCTTCGCATTGAAATCCCCTAATAGAATCTTCATATGATATCGCGGGAGTTGGTCAAATATCCGTTCCACTTCTTCGTAAAAACTATCTTTTATATCGTCACCCTTATCTTCAGTTGGAGCATGTACATTTAAAACAATAATATCACACCACCGTCCCTTAAGAGTAATGAAAGAAAGTCTGTCAGTAACAAATTCAACCCGTTTAATTGCTGGTAATATTCGTTTGTGAACGAAAAACCCTGTTCCTAACTGGTGATTTTTATTTCCTTCCCCGTAAAAGAACGTAAAATTTCCGGAATTCTCAGATCCATTTCCTTCCCACCTAACTTCCTGAACTCCTACTAAGTCCATCCTGTATTTCTCTAACTCACTCGTTACAGATTTTAACGCGCCTGCCCTATACAGACTTCTAATATTCCATGTTCCAAATCTCATGTCCATTTTCTTTTGCTGATGTCGTGCCAAGTTATCAGTCCTTGTCCGAGGCTTTTGTGAATGTTTCTGAACAAGTACCTTTTTTTTACAGGATGAGGGTGTTAGCCTTACCCAAACCCCCAAGCTGGAGGACCACTCCTAGTCGTCTGTCCGCGACTGCTTATTCAGTATATTCGCAGCTAACCTCTATATCTAGAGGCCTTCTCCTCTATCCGCAACCTGAGGACGCGCCATGCCGTGGTGACAGGAACCCACGTTACACGGCATAGTTTTTGAACACAGCTCGTATTTTGAGGGCAAAGTTGAAAACATACAGTATTTTGAGGGCGATTGAAGCGATGGCAGGAATACATTTGAATGCGAGGACAGGAAAGCATTTTGGTGACGAGGGTAAATTGAGGGCGAAGGTAAATATAATTAGTGTTGTTCACAACACGAGAAAATTTCTCATCTCACCTCGAAAACGAGACCAGATTTGAGATAACAAGTACCCTTCTAAATTCGAGAAACATAACAAGTTCCACAATTCTTGTGGACAACAGTAATTTACCCAAAGCTTAGATCTCAAAACACTGTTCTATAGTTACACGATTCATTAGCTTATATAAAACAATAAATTGACAAAGTAATTGTATGAACATAAAGGAGGAACATTGGTCAATGTTTAATCCATGGATGTTATAAAATAGAGGATCTGCCCATACAACAAAATCGTGAAGCCATACATCACAGCTTCGCCACACCTACTCTACCCACTCCGCGCCACTAAGATCGCAATGTTTCGACATAGCCAATCAGACGTGCCGGCTCAGACGATGCTCGGTTGTTTTTTGGCTTCATTGAGTTCATATTTTGAAGATACGTATGAGCAGATCCTCTATTTTATAACATTCTTGGTTTAATCTACGTACACCAATGGGTTACGCATAACACTGCACTAACTGAAGGCACAAAATAGAGAACAATAGTGATTTATGTGTTGGACATTGTTTAACCTTCTCTTGGATTGTGGTGTTACGCGTAACTCATGATTCTACTTTTAATATCCTTACTCTGAAACCAGTTATTGTAGGTCTTTTCCGTTTACGTGTGCGACGCTTTGCGTCAGTTGCACTCTTAGAGACGTCTAGTGTCAGAGTCTTCAACTTTAACTGGAAATACTTTTCTGCATATTTATACCGTAGTAACACGTTACACCAAGGGAGGGTACTTTATGTCCACCATGAAAACTTTTTTAATGGGTTATTTCTAGATATTAAAATTATTGAATGATAGAACATAAATTTAAATTATTTTTGACACAAAACCTGAGTTATGACATGAAACATACATAAAAAATCTTATCCTAAAAAAGTATGGGCAATTTTTAAACCACCTTGGTTTATGTAGGGGTTAAATATATGCAAGTCGTTTTAAATGTTTTGAGTCGATTTTGATTTTTGCGCTCCTTTCAGCAACAAGGCTACACGAGACCGAACCTGCTGATTAATATGGAATCCGAATTACATGAATTCCTAGCGAGAATCGAACCGGGTTCTCCCACGCCAAAGGCGCGTAAACTATCAGCTTAGCCATGAAGGAGCTCTCTTTAATGTTGTATAGCAATCCTTTATGGGTGTCTCGTGACGTGGTAGGATTCTGATGACTTCCAGCTAAAACTAAGGAAAAGATCTGAGCATCCATTTTTGGACATAAATTTATACAAGACGAGAAAAATTTCGAGACGATAACAGAAGCGGATCCAGAATGTGAAAACTGGCGAAGGGGGGGGGGGGAATAGCCAGAATCCAGACTATAACAGGTATATCATGAGATAAACTTTCAAGAATATATAAATAATCGCTTAAATTGTTTTTGTCGCTATAAAACTGGGAGGGGGGCCTAGACCCCCCGGCCCCGGGCTAGATCCGCCACTGACACGAGACTAGGAAAGTTTTTCGAGAATCGAGAGCGATGAAACCTGCAAAATTTACGAATCGAGAAAACCTTATTTTGTGTCTCGTCTCATGGGTAACACATGTATCTCAAAGAACAGAACAACATTCGAAGACCCAGAAAAGAGCAATTCCCCTTTTGACCCCCTTAATGCGGCAGCCATGTTGACAATCTTGATCTGATAGTACAAATCACGCAGTGCGATATTTTAATTTTAAAATAACAAATTATATACTACTAGAACACTTGAGTATTCTTCTATAGCTCTTATCAAATGTACGTGGGTCGTTCAACATACGTTTCCCTAAGCTATATATAAAAAAATATTTCTTTAAACATACATTTGTGAACTACATATACATGTATAGGTGGGTCTCTCCTCACCTCCCCACATAATCCATCCCCATTGAGATTCAGACATTTGTCCCACCCTTGCACCAAATTGTCCGAACCCTTTGCAAACACTTATTTAGCACTTTCCTTACATTCTGCTTCACTTCATGACCAGTTGACAGGAGACCAGTCGCTTATGTTGAACTTTGGCCTCTTCTTCACGGAAACGCAATTCGACATAAGCGACCTGGTCTCTTTTCTTGACGATAACGCCCACCCTCACTCACCATCCAAACAAGACACAAAATTGAAGAATTAGAGTGGGAACGGTTCCCCACCCTTCATATAGCCTCAATTTTGCATTGAGTTACTTCCATTTTCCCGTTGTTCAAGTCTGCATTGTATGGTGAACGTTTCAAAACAGATGAACCGAAATGAAACGGAATATGAGGGGAGAGATAAATAACCAGAACCCGATTTTCTACAAAGGGTTTGTACAAATTGGTGCAACGCTGAGACAAATGCCTGAATCTCAATGGATTGCGATCTTGGCCAAATTAGTTTTTAGACCATGGGCCACAACATTTTTGAATGGCCCCTAAATCGAGTTTCCGTATTTTCTACGGAATAAGTATCCTCGTCGCCATAAGTGCCTTTACATCGCAGTGACGGCTATGTGACCGCGCAGTACTCCAAGGAAGGGATGGTTGTATAAGAATTTGTGATTAATTTTGAAGAGTTTTTATTTTGACTAGGGAATTAACATAGGTGAAGGGAGTAAAGACACATATTTGAAGCATCAGTTCACTGTTATTGAAGCATCAGTGCACGAAAAGATTCGTATTCTCAGTTTTTCTATTTATTGTTTTATATGTTAAGTTAAACACCACAATATGTATCACTGATATCGCAGATCGTATTATTTTTTAAAATCGTGTTTGTAACCTATTGTCAAAACATTCATCTCCAGACATGATGTAGAGAGAAGAGAAAAAGATACGACATCTGTAATATATGTATATGTGATTCACTAAGTAACTGTAGAAATTAGTTAAAGGACAGATAAGAGAGCGAAAAGGAGCTCTAGAAATCTGAACTTTTTAGAAACGTCCTAGATAGGTGAAAATATAGTTAAAAATTGCAAAAGGAATCATGTAAATTACCTCTCTTTTCTTATATTCTAGTATACTTTTTCTTTCACATCCAAACATCTCTATTCTGAATTACGAGATAAAGGCGAAGAGAGAAACATTCCCATTTCAAGAATTATATCAGGAAAAAAATCTTTTGACTTAGACTAGATTCGAACTCGCAACCCTTGAATCCATGGCTCAGCGCTCCACCGATTGAGCTAACAACTACTGTTGGAAAAAGCCAGATTTCTACAACTACCGGTTGCTGAATGGTGTTTATTAACCAAGTTTGCCGAGATAATTGCTTCATATAGCTCCTATAATAATAATAATAATAATAATAATAATAATAATAATAATAATAATAATAATAATAATAATAATAATAATAATAATAATAGTAATAATAATAGTAATAATAATAATAATAATAAAGCAGAAGAAGAACAGAATCTAAAAAGTCACATATGTTAAAAGTTTGACGTGCAGAGTAAGTCCTAATATGAGATTTTATTAATTATATATAATAAATGTAAGCGTGGTTTATTCGTGTGTGCTACTCAAACTGCGCAACTCACTACCTAGTCCCATAAGGGTTGTACGCTTATGGTACAGTAGCCTTGCGTCCTCCAACCGTGAAGAATGTTTCTGTTTTAACCTATGCGTGTCCTAAGAGGAAGGAGGAGATTGAAAGAAAGAAAAGTGGTTTAGAAATTATGCAAACGTAGAATATCTCACGAGGTGAGGTGATATAGAATTCAGCGTGTCTTTCAGCTACTACTCTATACAAGACGTGTAGGGGCGTCATTTCAGACTTCGCTTGAGGGGGGCAAGAGCACCACTGACGTAAGACTTTCACATTTTGTACTAATACATTAGTAGGCAATCGATTAAAGTATATGTAAACCTCAAACTCTTGGGGGGGCAATTGCCCCCTCCTGCCCTTCCTAAATGACGCCCCTGAATACGTGAATCTACGACTTAACGTGGAACCCGAACCACACGACTCCTGACGGGAATCGAAACCCGTATCACCTCTAGTTCTATCATGGGAGACACAGGATCATGTAAAAATAATCGAAAATTTCTTCTATCTTTCTGATAAAGAAAACAAGGTTGATACCAGATATAAGTAACGAAAAAACATATGAATTTAAATGTAAAATTTGAGTCCAAAATACCCACTTATAAACAACTGCTGAATTTTAGAAAATAAAGACATGTAAATTGAAGTTATGTGATTAACTTGGAGCTTCAAAAACCAACACCCAGAAACCGCCGTGTAAAGTCTAACTGATGCAAATTTTTTTATTGCATAACTTGCTTTCGGGGAGTCCGCCCCCAGACGCTTGCATTTGCTCTTTCTCCGACCTCTCACTTCTCATATCCCTAAGACCTCTGATCTTAAGTGGTTTCGAGATATGGTTATCTTATTGTAACAATTTCAACTCCCAACTTTGACTTCCTGCTGTTTTTCTTCTAACCGTAATATATATATATATAAAACGCTGAAATACATATTTAATCAAGATGTTTCTACTCTTAAGGGATTTTGGAATATGGCCATTCTATTTTGCCAATTACAATTTAAACCTTTTTTTTTCTAAGGAAAAATGAAAAAACGCAGAAACATGTCTTTAATTGTTTTACTTGCAAAACCTAAACACCAATTTTCATTCCCGGCGGGAGCTCATGTATTTCGAATTCCACGTTAATCAGTAGGTTAACGTTTCATATAGCTTCGCTACTGAATGGGACGTTAAACTCAAAATCAACTCAACCAATTTTCATGTCAATAACCTTAACGATTTTCGAGTTATGACCATCCAATTATAACAATTGTAACTTTACCCTATTTTCTTCCTTTCTAGGGCAAATATCATAAAAACGCTTACATACATATCTAATTATTTTAAATGAGAAGTCCATATACCAAATTTCATGTCGTTAACACTCAAAGATTCCAACGTATGGGCATTTTAAGATAATTGCCACTCCTCTTTCTCCCTTTTCCCTCCAAATTTCCAAATATTCTTCTTTTAGTGGAACCTTACATTACAAATCATATGCCCTTTCTAAACTTCAAGTTTCTAGCTTAAACGGTTTGGCCTAGCGTTGATCAATCAGCCAGCCAGAACTTGTTATTTTATATAGAAAGATACATAATAAGCAAATTAATGACAAAAATATTACTACAAAAGCAATATAGCAAAGAACTCATATACTGTGTTAAAATATGTAGATATTCATTCATTTGGTAAAATTCATAAAACTAAGGGCACAAGCTTAGCGTACGTGCGTTTGGCGTGGGAGACCCAGGTTCGATTCCCGGTGGAAGCTCATGTGATTCGGATTCCACGTTAACCAGTAGGTCTACATATCATATAGCCTCGCTGCTGAACGGAATGTTAAACTCAAAATCAGCTCAGCTCTGCTAAGAGCATAAGCAGCGTGGACCTACGGCTTTTTGGGTCCAACCACAGATGACAAAATTACACCCCTATTGCTTTACAATTGCTGTAAATCTCCCTGCTTTGGAAATGAACGGAACTTGACATTCGCTTCACCAACTTTTCTATTTCGTGTGTTCATTTTAAAGCCGTACACAGCGCATGAGGGCATTGCTAAAGTTTTCAAAGTCAATGTAAGAAATACAGATGAGTTCTATTTACACAATGTGTACAATAGAAAATATTCAATAATATTCCACATAGAAAATATCATACACAACACTGTGTAAGAAATTCATCAAATGTTTAAAAATCAAAGTAAACATACTTCAACACAAATGCATTTAAAACCTGACTCTGAGAGCGCAATAATGTTATCTTGTTCGAAGGGTCAGTGATTTTGTGTCGAACAGGCTGAGCGTGGGCTTACCCTGCCTTATGTTTCGCAACATTGCTCTTGGTCAAGTGGTTTATTGCTTGTGCCTTTAGGTATTTGCCCTAAAGCTATACAGCGAGTTGTGTGCTTTCTTCCTTCCCTGCCCCTGGCTGGCGAAAATATTATTTGCTTTTCATGCATTAGGATAAAGGGCAAGACCTTGGAAGGGAGTAACATATAAAATGATCGAAAACGACAACCGATGTTCATGTAGAGTTCATAGTTTCGAGGTCGCTGAGATGGTTAGGCGTAAAGCTATCAGCTATTTTCTGTTAGTGATTTCTTCATATAACCAAGTTAACGAATCAGTGATAGAACGTTCACCTCTGGTGCTTGGGGTCACGGGTTCGATCCCAGTCCCCGCCAAGTGAACTTTGTGGTGGATAAACACCGTGTGCATGGGTTTTCTCGGAGTTCTCCCGTTTCCTCCCACTTTCTTCATTCCACCATTTCATTCATTATTCATCATCACCGTCTCCTTTAGCCTAACCGGCATAACCGCGGGACGTAAAACTCAAAGATTTCATTTCATTTCATTTTCAAGTTAACGAACCTTGACTTACCTGCGTACAGTGGTTGGTTAGTGTGTCCTCGATGGCTATTTTTACTTTTTCCATGATCATCCCATACCATACAGTATTTTTTATGTTTTGAAAAAGCTTGATTCCATCAATTCGTTAAACAACAATGTTTCTTTTTTTTCTAATCATGTTTCTTAGTATTATCCTCTTCATTCTAACTAATTTAAATATTTTCAATAATTCAGAATTTAGACTAAAAAATGTTACAATGATCAAGAATTGTATAAGAAGAGGACTCTTCATTTCTAATCATTGTCATAACCGGAAGGGAAAACTTTAAAAAAAAATTGAAATATCTTAGCAGACGTAGAAAATCGACGGAAATAATAAACATCAACTATTAGTTGACTCTTAGAAGTATAGTATATAGTTCTCAACCCAAGTAGAAGATGCACTCTTTGCTTCATGAAAATAATAAACATTTTCCAAAAATAATTACAGAAAAGTAATCATGACATTTACTGAACATAGGTTACTGGTTAGCGTTGACCTTTGTAATTGGAAGTCTCCAGGTTCAAATTTCGATACGAGGCATCCTGACTAGTGATTTTGCAGTACCACTGGGCGAATACCGGGATACTTTTAATACATAATCTTTGGCAAATTTTCTTGAAAACTTTGCTATGTTGTTAATGTTTCAGTGTGAAATGGCATTTTGCTGCATGGAAAATATTTTTAGTAAACAAAATATAGTAGATGAATGGTTAGTATAAGGGACTCCTACTTGTTTTCTTTAGGTTAAAATCCCGACTGTTCTTATTGATTTTTTCTTTTAGTTACGCTCATATGTTGCGCTCCAGAAGTTCAATTTTGAATTAAATGTAGTCGCAGCTAGTTTAAACTGAAATTATTTTCAAAACTTTTTGCTATTATATGTTTTTGCTTTACTTGCGATGTTTCAACTTTGATATTAGATCTTAGACCTTAATGTAACTCATTTTCCTACGTCATATTATGATGAATGTTTTCACAACAACGATAGTCGGGCGGTAATACAGAATTCCATTGTTACTGCAGGGCCGGATCTTGAATCCTGCGAACTACGCGTTCGCAGGAGGCGCCAGGTGAACAGGGCACCAAATTAGAAAAATGAATTTTGTTTTAAATGTAAATATTCATTTTAAAAATGTTATGATGAAAAATTTTTCTCATATAGCTTCGAATAAATATTGTACAGACTGAGATACAGATAAAATACATCAAAAGGACAATAAAGTCGAATCTTCGCTTGGTTGGCTGTAAAACACCCCTTTACAAATGAAATGGACTCGCACATCAATTTCTTGCTGTACTGTACTGTGGAGTTACAACCACAGTTATTTGCTCAATTATCAGTTCTTTACTGAAAGAATGTGGGGATAGTACTTTGCATGGCAAGAGAGAAAGTACGTGGGGATCTGAGCAGTACAGCGCTGAAGTAATTAATTGGGGATGAATGAAATGAAATGCATGTTTTCTAATAGAAGAAATCACAGAGACACAAAGGTTAGGAAAGGAAAGGGTTTTACTGTACCTCAGCCATTTCGATATGATGAGCCTCTTCAAATATCGGGTGAAGCCTTATCCTCCAATTCGTTGAGTGTTTCCGTCTGGTATCGATCCCGGACCTCACGTTCGAGAGTGAAGAACCTCTCGACCTCAGGGCAACAGCTCCCAGATGTCCTGGCCTCTTCAGAATGACACCTCTGTCATGCAATGGTTGGTGAGGGCCCAGGCGTGCCGACCGTCTTTCAATTGCTGCTACGACGACTCTTCTGAATAGGGGTCCAAAGTGTGTTTCTGGCGGCTTCTGTCACACTTCTCACCTCGAGGGTCCCGTGTCCCCTGGTTTTGTTCTACTTCTTTGCTTTCGCTTCTTCCTGGTGCTCCGCACGGATGACTAGGTCATCACAATTATATTGGTCAATAGGGAAGTTTGTTAATTGCTGAAACGGCGTGGCTGAGCTTGTTTTGATGAAGTTACGGAAACTAGGAAGAGAATGGTAAGCATGAATTTGTATTGGGATGAGGTGACAACATAGGGAAGTCTCTTCTTTATTATTTAATAATTACAATTTCTTGTTTGAAGAACAATAACAACATACAGGGAGAATTCAAAATAGGCGCTAAGCCTGATATCCTCTAGAAATTGATGCCAATGCCACACTCACAAGAGATGCTAGTTTGAGGAAAATTTCCATGGCACAGGATAGACCTTTTAAAGAGGGAAAAGGGATATTTTACGAATATGAGATAAAATCAATGTAAATTTAGCTTTCCAATAGATGTTGTATTAAGTACTATGACCGTAGAGCTAAAGACTGGTATTCTTTCCACAATCCCACCATATACACAAAATACAAATATAACAGACTCTTCATTCCTTTCTCAACAGTTAAGGGTTGAGAAAGATCACCGTAAATGAAATGCACATTATCAAAGTTGAAGCAAGCATGGGCACCCAAAAGGGGACGAAAGGGCCAGGCCCCACCTGGCTTACGACAAGTATAATGTATAAGTATAATTTCTTAAGATTTTCTTAATACAAATAAAAATACCAAACGTAATATAGTAACGAGGGAGATGACCACCCTAAAAACATTCTTCGGGCCCCCATGCAAGCAAGTAGGCTTTCTTGTCCATTCGTCCAGGGAGTGGAGCGAATACTAAGAAAAGACGGGCGGTACAAATGGGTTCTTTAAAATTCATTTCTGAGGGAAATTTTAACTTAAGTTCCTAATGACTCACAATCGCTGTCCAGTGCTTAATGCTCACTTTGTTAATATCTATTAGTCATTCGTCAACATTTTCATTTCTATCCTAAGTCATTTGGTTTTTGTTTATATTTTTAATTTATAATGATGTGTGATTTCACTTTTTAATAGTACTTTGTTTTTCATGTAATAATAATGACCAACGATATAAAACCAAGTGAGCATTTTATCGGAAAAGAAAGCTACAAAACGTGAAAGAAGATAAGAGGCAACCGAAGGCTCTAAAAAAGTTTCTTTCGAGTGCTGGACAAAATTAGACAAATATTGAGGTGGGGAGTTGTCAATATCAGTCACTGTTAACGAAGCATTTGCAGGTCGACATTCTTTTGAAGCTGACAAATTTATTTTAACCTGACTGCAGTAATTTAATTGTTGAATTAAAATGGAACGATACGGTCATTTCGGTTACGGGTCTGAATTAAATTTCATGTATTTCAAAATTTGTTTGAATACAATTAGTTTTCACGTGGCATATAAGTATAGAACTTGAAAGGATATAATCGAAAGCGACGAAAGGTCATTTGGATGACAAGTATTTTTTCAGTACTCTCACTTTCAATCACAGCAGCGTATACAGATGCTCGTTTTATTATGACAGATAACAATAATTATTAATCCATTCTCTGCTAATAAATTTAGATGGAGCGATATTTTAAATTAGTAATAATTCTAATGCAAAGTAGAATTTTGATTATTAGTTACTTGTGTTCAGGGATGTAACGACATAGGTGCTACGGATGCGCAAGGGGCCAGGTCGAGACATAATTTTCCAGACAAAATTCGAGTCGAGACACGGCTCTTCCAATAGAGAAATATACATTTTTCGAGTCGAGCCATCACTTTTACAGCACATTTTCGAGACGAGACAGCCACAAATCTTGCATCGTGCGCATCCCTAATAGGTGCAGTTTTCTATTCAGAAAACATCTTCCGGGGGGCACACTTAGTAGGACCACTGCTGGTACTCTTTTATTTATTATTATATTATAGACGTATTATTTTGAACTTCTCCCGGGGGTAGTGGCCCCCTAAAATATGTGTGGACGAAACACTGAACAGGCAGTCTGAGAGTCTGGATCCCCCAATTAGCATAATTTCAGGGGACAAATACACAAAATTATTTGCATTTTGTAGGCTCTTCCGAAAAAATCTTCGGACCTCAATGGGTGCATCATTACTTGTGTTTACATTGTGTTACTGCCTGATTTCGAACGTCTATGTTGGAAAGAAACATGAAAGAATTGAAATGAAATCTTTAAGTTTTACGTCCCACGGTTATGCCGGTTAGGCTAAAGGAGACGGTGATGATGAGTAATGAATGAAATGGTGGAATGAAGAAAGTGGGAGGAAACGGGAGAACCCCGAGAAAACCCACGCACACGGTGTTTGTCCACCACAAAGTTCACTTGGCGAGGGCTGGGATCGAACCCGGAACCCCAAGCACCAGAGGCGAACGCTCTACCACTGAGCCACCGCGGCCCCATGAAAGAATTGAATTGTTCTATAGGCATAAGGGGCCCTGAAAAGAATTTTTGCAGAGAAACATGATTTTAAAGTTCTGCCACTGATCGGGGACAAATTACATATAAATTAAGACACACTTTTGTCATTTGTTGTGTATTGAACTAGTTTAACTAAAATTAATAAAGAATTATTTGAAATCAAGTATATCTCAAGAACGATTAAATGGACTAGCTTTGATGGCCATTGAAGATGACATTCTGAATGAAATTGATATGGATGCAATAATAAGAGATTTTGCCAAATTGAAAGCCAGAAAAGTGTCTTTATAACATGAACTTTACAGTAACAAAGAAAACGAGAAATTAAGCTAATTACCATATTTGTATCACTAGAAAACATTATTTAAATATGCTTTTAATGAAGTGTAAGAGCATATCTCTTTGTCAAAATCAAACCTGTGATAATGTTAGACTTGAAGCTCATTAGTTTTATTCTATTTCGACTTTTATGTTTCAACTGTATTTGTCAAAATACATCTTAGGTATACATTTTAGTTGTTCCTGTGCTTATTTAATAATAATAATAATAATAATAATAATAATAATAATAATAATAATAATAATAATAATAATAATAATAATAATAATAAAAAGATATAAATTATTAAAACTGGAACTTTGGTCATGATTCATCCACAGTTAATTAGGTTTAATTTTGCCATTTTCCTTTAATACTCACTGGAAGACTGAATTATTATATATTGAAGAAATTTGTAATTGTAACAATTATCTGAAGAATTTTTGTCCATTACAGCATTCAATTCTTTTATTATCATATAGGCGGGGCGCCTAAATATTATTTTCTTACAGTTACGAAATGTCTACAACCGCCCCTGTTACTGTTATCTATCTATCTATCTATCTATCTATCTATATATATATATATATATATATATATATATGTGTAGAGAGAGAGAGAGAGAGAGAGAAAGTTTTGACTCAGAAAAAGTACTGTTGAACGTACGATGCTACATGGCTCCTGGAGGGTGCACAATTTACCCCTAAAAATGCTTTCGATCACTGAAATAAATTCCTGCCTACGCCCCTGTAAAGCAGTAAGAATGTTAGGGACTGATCAGGGGGTAATGCCTCCCTGGAGCAACGACAGTTCCCCAGAAATCATACCTCTGATAGGTCCGGATGTGACACCAGTATTTGCGTGTTACCACTCTTCCCTCTCAGTGTACTGAAACTTAAGTCAAAGGAACTGTTCTGAAATCTTCACCGATTCTCTCCTCTGAAACCACATGCGAATGGGGCCGACCTTGGTCATATACCACATCTGGAATATTACTATTTATGTCAGAGATACCGAAAAATATATATTCGACACAAATATAGGATGTTTCAATTTTATTTTATTTATTTTTTGCCTGTCACCCTCCCACTCTGACCTCCATGCCAACCAAGGCTTAACTTCTACCTAAGCAACATCAACAGCGTCACTATTCATCTTCGACCACGAAAACTATGATTTCGATACTAATATTGTTCATATTTGACTACTTTTACATGTCCCTTTCCCCTTATTACGAATGACTTCAGTGTCTCGCCTCACTGGAGCAATTGCAACAAACTTAAGTATAACTATAAAACACCACCTGTAAAATAAATGTGCGGGTGATCTTTTTCGGAGAGGAATTCATTAGCTGCTTTTCCAATGTGGTGGCTTTATTCGCTTCCCATGCTAAAGATTGCCAAAGAGCTCAACTTTATTTCACCACTGTGCTATGAATATAGATTTTAATGGCATTTACTTTACTGAATGCTCGCTTAGGTGTTGCTCTCGTCACAGGAAAAGTGAGATACTGTTATAAATGAGTAGGGATATAAACAAATACGGAAAACTATTAGCAATGACACCACTCGAAATGAGTTTTTGCAATATAATGAGGCAGTATTTTATTCGAATGTGAAGGAAATCATTGCGTAAATTGTCCCTTCCCCTCCTTAGAAGTCTAAGCTACAATACGTATCTAATAATTTTGAATTAGAAATATATGCATCGAGTTTCATATCCTTAACTTTAAGGTGTCCTGAGTTAAGTAAATGAATAAACTTCCTGTTAACGAAAGAGTAAAGCTTTGGGCTTTAATAGTATCGGGAGTGTAATTATGCATTTCAGTGACCCCGAAAGCTATTGAATAGACACTCATATATTTCAATTAGGAATTTTTAATTATCACCCCTCCTATTAAACCTCCATGCAGATAATGCTAAAATTTGATGTGAACGATATAGAGGGTATCATACATAATTCATGCACTCAAAAGCTATGGATTTAACATTAATATCGTTCATTTTCGATTATTTTTACATGTTCCTGTGTCTCCCATGATAGAACTAGAGGTGATACGGGTTTCGATTCCCGTCAGGAGTCGTGTGGTTCGGGTTCCACGTTAAGTCGTAGATGCACGTCTTGTATACAGTAGTAGCTGAAAGACACGCTGAACTCTATATCACCTCGCCTCGTGAGATATTCTACGTTTGCATAATTTCTAAACCACTTTTCTTTCTTTCAATCTCCTCCTTCCTCTTAGGACACGCATAGGTTCAAACAGAAACATTCTTCACGGTTGGAGGACGCAAGGCTACTGTACCATACGCGTACAACCCTTATGGGACTAGGTAGTGAGTTGCGCAGTTTGAGTAGCACGCACGAATAAACCACGCTTACATTTATTATATATAATTAATAAAATCTCATATTAGGACTTACTCTGCACGTCAAACTTTTAACATATGTGACTTTTTAGATTCTGTTCTTCTTCTACTTTATTATTATTATTATTATTATTATTATTATTATTATTATTATTATTATTATTATTATTATTATTATAGCTAGATGAAGCAATTGTCTCGGCAAACTTGGTTAATACACACCATTCAGCAACCGGTAGTTGTAGAAATCTGGCTTTTCCAACAGTAGTTGTTAGCTCAATCGGTAGAGCGCTGAGCCATGGATTCAAGGGTTGCGAGTTCAAATCTAGTCTAAGTCAAAAGATTTTTTTCCTGATATAATTCTTGAAATGGGAATGTTTCTCTCTCCACCTTTATCTCGTAATTCTGAATAGAGATGTTTGGATGTGAAAGAAAAAGTATACTAGAATATAAGAAAAGAGAGGTAATTTACATGATACCTTTTGCAATTTTTAACTATATTTTCACCTATCTAGGACGTTTCTAAAAAGTTCAGACTTCTAGAGCTCCTTTTTGCTCTCTTATCTGTCCTTTAACTAATTTCTACAGTTACTTAGTGAATCACATATACATATATTACAGATGTCGTATCTCTTTCTCTTCTCTCTACATCATGTCTGGAGATGAATGTTTTGATAATAGGTTACAAACACGATTTTAAAAAATAATACGATCTGCGATATCAGTGATACATATTGTGGTGTTTAACTTAACATATAAAACAATAAATAGAAAAACTGAGAATACGAATCTTTTCGTGCACTGATGCTTCAATAACAGTGAACTGATGCTTCAAATCTGTGTCTTTACTCCCTTCACCTATGTTAATTCCCTAGTCAAAATAAAAACTCTTCAAAATTAATCACAAATTCTTATACAACCATCCCTTCCTTGGAGTACTGCGCGGTCACATACCCGTCACTGCGATGTAAAGGCACTTATGGCGACGAGGATACATCATACTGAGTTAACTGATAGTTTGCGTTTGTCTCATTACATCCAATTCTCCATATATATATATATAAGGCCTACAACAAAATTTTTGATTGAAATATATTGGATCTTTTGATCCAAAAATAAAATATTTTTACAGCTTAGGAAAATTTACATATTGAACAACCCACGTACAAATGAGAAACTTGATCAGAAATAACGTACGAAAACAATTCAGAGATTAGCAGTTTTAGTTGTGAAAATATTCTCAAGGTTAAAATTATTAACAAAAAAACGAAAGAAGGAAAATTGTCACTTAAAATGTCTTTGTCGTGTGTTTCAAGTTCTCTCTGAAACACGATCAAAGAGGGGAAAAAAAGTAAAACAAAACAAAACGAAGGCACTTTCTCTTCACATCCTCTTTTCATCAAAGAACAAAAGAAGAAATCCGAGTAAACAATCTTAACCTTAATTTGCTTTTCTGTGTCCTCAAGAGATTAAATACTGCATACAATTCTAGTTTAAAACGTTATTAAATTAGATTGTATTTAATTTAATTAGTTTTTTATAAAACGTGGTTAACTTGTAACACGATGTTATACATAAAATCAGTAAAGTTTTCGCCTATCTCTTAAAATATTACTGAAGTGAAGCCACGGGCGTGTAGATTGACAAACTGTCGGCACAAAGAAAATAGGCAAATGTGCGATTTTTTGAAGTAAAAATCATATCTACTTTCTAATTAAGAGTCTTCATCACGGCGAAATTAAAATACCGCTAATTTTACAGTAATTATGTGATATCTTCAAATAGATAAAAGATAATTGAAATATGGAACAAGAGCGCCCTAGACAATATTATTTTGCGTGAAGTACCGTTATCACAAGTCAGCTAGTGGCTTTCCGTTTTCAGCTGTTTAGAAACGCGAAAATAAATGCCGATTTTCAAAGTGGCTCGAAATCGAAAGCAGATAAGTAAGTCGTGATAACGGTTTCTCATGTAAAATAATATTGTCTAGGGCGCTCTTGTTCCACATTTCGATTATCTTTTATCTATTTGAAGATATCACATAATTACTGTAAAATTAGCGGTATTTTAATTTCGCCGGGATGAAGACTCTTAATGCTTGTGTATGTGCATGTGTGTGTGTGTGTGTTCACAGGCAGGTATTAGGGTGCAAATTGTCTCCATGATTTTGGGATTAGGATTAGTTTTCTGGGTTTTCGGTATCTATGGCCCTTAGCCCGTCACATATGAGGGTTGATGTCCCGCGGCGATCACACTATCGAGGAAAGAAAGGAAGTGGCCTGGCATCTGTATGTTCGGTACCATCCCGGCATTTGCCTGGTGTGGATGAGAGAAGCCTCACTCAGGATAGCTGACCTAAAAAAAAGCTTTTACACTTTTTCGACCGAGTATCCCCAGCGGGAATCGAACCCGGGACCGTTCGCACCAAAGCCGAGAACATTAGCGATTCCGCTACGGGGCCACTCTGTTTTAGATCCATAGAATAACATACTACAGAGTAGAATTTATGCGCCCATAAGCATGAAATAAAGTAATGAGTATAACACATCACTTTGGTTCATACTCCTAGGGAACTCTATTACCGGTGGAAACTCAAGCGTTTCGGATTCCATGTTAAACTGTAGGTCCAGATCTCATGTACTCTGGCAAGGGCGCCCATGTTGTGGTTTCCAAGGAAGGGCAAGTATAAGCGACGTTTCAAATTTTGCTGTAACTAATGTAAAAAATTGTATTGGGTTTTCGATATTCCCAAGTACAATTTCCTCTAGGAAGGGGCGAGCGCCCCACCTTGACCCCCGTCATGAACGCCCTTGCACTCTGGTGTTGAACGGGACGCTTAACTCAAATCCAATCCAATTCATGCACACTCCATCTTATCTTAGAAAGGCTGTGAAGGGATTGCCCACCCGTATATTTTAATAATATTTGTAATAATCTTTGTGGGTTTGACAATAGCCCAATAACGATACAAAATTTACTAAATTTTTGTATTACCAATATACAAAATTTCTTCCTTTCACCAAAGGTGTTTAAAAGATTTCCTAAATCCATATATTTAAATTGAATTTTGTTTAATTTTTGCTCTAGGAAAGTTATGAAATATTAAAAGAAAAAAATGATCACGTCTCCTCCCGAAGGTCCGGGTCCCTATTTATCGAGATCGTTACACCCAACTTTTGAGTGGTCCTGATGATATGCGTAGATTTATTATTGACTACACATTTGAACACACAGAAATTATACGTCATATCAATTTTCAAAATACATTTGGGGAGTTTCTAAGCACACAAATGAAATGAAATGAAATCTTTAAGTTTTACGTCCCACGCTTATGCCGGTTAGGCTAAAGGAGACGGTGATGATGAGAAATGAATGAAATGGTGGAATGAAGAAAGTGGGAGGAAACGGGAGAACACCAGAAAACTCACGAGCACGGTGTTTGTCCACCACAAAGTCCACACGGCAAGAGCTGGGATCGAACCAGGGACCCCAAGCACCGGAGGTGAACGCTCTACCACCGAGCCACCGCGCCCCCTACTTTAAGCACACAAATGACTACCTCGAGTGCTTGAACTCAACTTCAATAAATTTATCTGTGGCGTTATCAGCCAATACTGCAGTACTCAATAGAGTGCTTGAAACCATTTCTATTGTACTTATTCTGTTTACAAATATAATAGATTTGATTGTTATAATACAGTCATCTGGAAACCCTCAGCTTATGAGTCGATTTTGTATAAATCTTTATGATTATGATATAAGATACCGGTAAATTATTCATTGTACTATCTCACTTACTTTTTAAAATCTATACATAAAAATGAAAGTGATTATGTTTCTGATTTCATTTCTCTTGAACCACGAGACCGATCTCGATAAAATTTTCAACATAGATGAGGTTCGGGCCCGGGATGGTTTTTATCATTTCAATTTGACGGTGCAACTTAGGGCATGGGGAGCAGGAGATATATAAATATTATCGAAAATAACCGATATTAGTGTTGAATCCATAGTTTTCGGGGTCACTGAGACGAAAAGTAACACTTCCGATGCCGTTTAAATCCAAATTCACCCCTTTATATCCAAAATGAAACGTATTCTCTCCGTGTGAAGAACGGCTATTCTGTTAGTTTTTATATATGAAGTTGATGTGTTGTGGAATTTTTTGAGATTAACCTCACATTTGTATCAACGCGAATTAAGTGTCTTCACTACAGCGAAATAAAGCTACCGCTAATTTTAGTTTTTTTTTTTTTTTTTTTTGTAATATCTTCAAAACAAATAAAAATATTCGAAAAGCAGAAACGTAGTGAACTTGACAATACGATTTTGCATATGATACCGTTATCACAACTCATCTAGGCTGCTTTCGATTTGCAACTGTAGATAGATTTAGCAATTTTGGGGGAGTTCTGTAAATAGCGGCATGCCAAAAACAGATAGGTGAATTGTGGTAAAGATATCATATGCAAAATCATATTGTCTAGTTCACTACGTTTTTGCTTTTCGAATATTTTTTATTTGGTTTGAAGATATTACAGAAAAACTCTAAAATTAGCAGTAGTTTAATTTTGCTGTAGTGAAGAACCTTAAGATAACACTATTATGTGGAAGTTTCTTATATTTTAGTGTGAAGTTAAAAGTGTAAACTATTCTCAGAACATTAACTGTCTACTTCAGTATACGTTTTCTCTTGACCTTCCACACTTCCTCATGTAATGGACTAGTGCACAGGGGAAGTTCTTATGTACGCGAAAGGCTTACTTCTGACGTCTATGAAAATTACATGTTTTGATGGGAAACCCAATCCAAGTAGTTTCTCGCACACACAAACACATTTGATCTTGCTGACACTAGTAAACAAGTCCAACTAGGATCCACTGAATAATCCGAGGGAACGGTGACTCAATCGTAGAGTACTTCTAGTGCTTGGGATCCCTGTTTCGATTCCCAGCACCAAGAAAATTTTGTGGTGGACAATGTTATGTCCGTGGATTTTCTCGGAGTACTTCCGTTTCCACCGATTCTTCCTTCATCATTCACTTGCCTTAATCATCGTCTCTCTCAGCCAAAAGAGCCGCGGTGGTTCAGTGGTAGAGCGTTGACCTCTGGTGCATGGTGTCCTTTGTTCGATCCCAACTCGTGTCAAGTTAACTTTCTGATGGGACAAGCACCGTGTGCGTGAATTTTCTGGGGGTTCTCCCGTTTCCTCCCACTTTCTTCATTCGACCATTTTATTCATTTCTAATCATCACTGTCTCGTTTAGTCTAGCTGGCATAAGCGCGGGACGTTAAACTTAAAGATTTCATTTATTTTTTTCCTTAGGCAAATGGGCATAATCGCGGAATATTAAATTGAAGCATTTCATTTATTTTTTTCTACTGAATAAATCATTTTCAACTGATCAATGTGGCTCAGTGGTAAAGCGTTCACCTCTGGTGCATGAGGTCCCAGGCTGTGCTTCCGCTGTCCCGGGCTGTCCCATACGCTGTGCTTCGCAAATCAAATTTATTTTATAGCTAATCCGAACCACCGTAATGTGTTCAGTTTCTTTTAATGCTCTCCTAGCGGGTATCGAAACCGGAACTACATTCATCAAAGGCCCACACATTAGCCATTACACCAGCGGGAGTATCTCGTATTAACCCCTTTAGGATTTCCACTTTTCGAGGTAAATTTTAGATTTTCACTCAAACAGCTACTGCTTCCTTACTATTTATCGTAGGATCATGGTTCATACCTCGATTTTTTTTTTTTTTTTTTTTTTTGAATAGGGCATCTTTTTCAACGGTACCACTTGCTTGTCCGTATTATGCACCAGAAACAGGAAAATCGGGGAAAACCAGGAGTTTTTTTTAATAAAAAACTGCGCCTCTCTGGACCAGGCCTGGGTTCACATAGGGATCTGAAAATCTCTTGAAAATACATAATTATGTATACAATCCGTATGCAAAATTTCAATCTTGTATTTTGAAAACCAGCGGAAAAAATTTTTGGAAGTCTAAATGTGATCCATTTTATATACGTATATATTCTAAAAACTTACTGCGTCATTACTATTTGGCCTACGGTCATGGTTCAAACGCCATTTTCTTCAGTATAACACGCCTTTTCCAACGGTGCAACTCCCATGTCCGTATCATACACCTGAACCGAAAAAATCGGGAAAACCCGGAAATTTTTCTGGAAAACCACCCCCTTTGAATAGTTGCGCCCCTCGGGCCCGGGTCGGGTTCACGTAGGGATCTCCCCTCCCCCCAAAAAAGAGGGAAATAGTCAAAGGTGCACACAATCTGTATGCAAAATTTTAATATCTTGCAAACTAAGGGTGTGATTTTTTTTTAAATTTCCCTTATGAAAAAAATCATGTCCCTCCGCCCCCACTTGGCACCGCCAAGTTGACTATCCGGCTCCAATACGCATCTGGAATGTTTTTTGATCCATGCTTGACTTGACCAATAAAAAACACGGCTTAAATGCCTGTTACAGGACCTAAATAAGTGGCCAATGAGAACATTATTCTATGGTAACAGAAGCTACCATAAATCCTAAAAGGGTTAAGCTCGATAAAACGTCTTGATTGGTTTGTTACATCTAAGCACATTTTTCTTATTTGTTTTTGTTAACATTTATAATGTAGAAATTCCGCAATCACCATTTTCTTCCCTCCTATCAACGTTCGAAAGTAAAAACAAGAGTTCCTAACGGACTCTTTGTCTAGAGGGCAAAGGCTTAGCCTATGAAGAAAACTTAAAATTCTGGTAGCATACAGACCGCTTACATTTCTTTGCAGACAAGTTTAGTTACAAAAACACAAGAGTAGGCAACTGCAACGGAAATGAAGGGGGGAACGGGGCGGAGTCTTTAAAAAAAAAATAAAAATAAAAAGCAAAACCAAATCGAGTCAAGAACATGAAAGAAATAAGCTGAGAAAGTTGCTTAAAGGAAGCGAGGTGGTGCTCTGTGTAAGCGCCGTTACTTTTTAAAGCGGAGTTCTTGTTGATGTCCATATAACTTGACCTTCATGGTAACAACACATTTCGTACAGTTGCTGGCTGATGAGAGAATTGCTGCTGTTCCTTCGCTTACCCGTAACAACAACTAAGGCTACTTGGTTAATGTCCAAGAAGAGAATTTGCTTTCTTCTGTGGCCACTCGCCTGGAAAACTCCATTGAATGCACTTCAACGTTTCAACCACACACTTGTGCATTGGCAGCGGGGGTCAATGCCCCTTCCTCTCTTTTTATAATTACAAAAAAATCCTTCTGACGGTGTAATGTTTTAGTTTCAAGTAACAAATGCTAGTTTCGGTTAGACTGGCAGACGATATGAATTAACACATTAACTGGAAAATTACAATTTAAAAAAAAAAGAAAAGAAATTGTTTAACCCAATGGTTCTCAACCGATGAGTCACGACACACTGTTGTGTCACAGTTCGCTAAGGTAGATGCGTCGCGAAATTTTAGAATCTAAAAATAATGAAGAATCTAATAATAATTAGTTAAAATCGAGGCAGACTGCAGCAGTCAACATCTCCAGCAATAATGCTCAGTGCTATATAGAAAAAAAAATGAAATGAAATGAAATCTTTAAGTTTTACGTCTCACGATTATGTCGGCTAGGCTAAAGGAGACGGTGATGAAGAGAAATTAATGAAGAAAGTGGGAGGAAACAGGAGAACCCCGAGAAAATCCACGCACACGGTGTTTGTACACCACAAAGATCACTTGCTGCGAGCTGGGATCGAATCAAGGACCCCATGAACCAGAAGAGAACGCTTTACCACCGAGCCACCAAGGCTGCCAGTGCTACACAGAGTCATTACAAAATCTAATTGGTTTCACTATATTATTATTATTATTATTATTATTATTTATAATAAAAATATCAAACTAATAGGCAATATCGCGATGTCCTGGATGTAAATTTTGTCGTCAGTCAAAAAAAATTAAGGACCATTAGTTTGACCATTAACTGAAAGGTTAAGAGCCAAAGGGGGCAATATTTGGTGTATAAGAAGGAAGAACTTCTTTATCCTTGCTTGTCTAATGGCTAGCGCATCAGCGCCTTTGGTGCAAAGAGTCACGGGTTCGCGCCTTTGGTGCAAAGAGTCACGGGTTCGATCCCTGGTGGGGGAGCATTATACCTAGATAAATTGAACTGAAGCTATATGAGACGTGGACCTACTGATTAACATGAATTCCAAATTACATTAGCTCCCGCCGGGAATTGAACCCGGTTCTCCCACGCCAAAGGTGCGTACGCTAACTGCTTAACCACGAAGAAGCTCTAGTAGTAGTAGTAGTAGTAGTAGTAGTAGTAGTGGTAGTAGTAATAGTGGTAGTGGTAGTAGTAGTAGTAGTAGTAGTAGTAGTAGTAATAGTGGTAGTGGTGGTAGTAGTAGTAGTAATTATATAATGTGAACTTTTCATGATTGTTAACTGGTTCCAATATGTTAGAAGAGAACAAAAAAAAAAAAAATAATAATAATTAACTCCGAATTAGACACCAAGGAACATAAAGTTGGTCAAGGTTCTTTGAGTCCAAAAAGGAAAATAATAATAATAATAATAATAATAATAATAATAATAATAATAATAATAATAATAATAATAATAATAATAATGAAGTAATAATAATAATGATATGTGTCATAAATTAAAATGGAGACCGAAGCTATATAGTGTGTGATTTCTTACAACGAAGTGTTTGTTGTTTCTGGTATACAGCATATAAAGTAAATTCCCTTTTTCTTCATAACTAAATGGTTTTGTTCACAGCCTACAAAAAAGAGGATTTAGATCATATAATTTAACATACATAATATTGCTGCTGCCACAAATGGTGTTATAAAAATATTTTATTTTCCAGTACAAAAATAGCCTGCTTTTCACATCCCCCATCCCCTCTCTAAAAAGCTGTTAGGTTCTATTGTGAATATCAGCCTTTTTCTTTCCTTAATGAAGAAAATAAACAATCACAAATTTTATAACAAGAAATTATAATTAGCTCCGAGAAAACAAATCTAGAATTTTCAGGAAATAATTAAATTCAACAAATAAAGGGTATGATCATGTGTTTTATTGTTACTAAACAGAAAGCATTAACCCAAAAATACATTTTAAATTTCCCAAGGAAACGAGGAATATATTAGCCATACAGAGAGAAAGAAACTTAAGAAACTTATGCATAATTAAACGTACATGCATAACTAATTTGCTAAACCGTTTAATTTATTTACAAATATATTTTTTTTCCTTGAGAAATTCTTTTTAAGAACCAGGATACTTTGCAATAGAAAAAGGACTACGATTAAAATGCAAAGGAACTTTCTTTTTGCAACAAAAAATGAAAGCTTTAAGTTTAACGTCCCACCATTATATCTGATAGGTTAAGGAAGTTGAGTTGATTTTAACGTTTCGTTCAGCCGCGAGGCTACATGAGACGTGGACCTACTGTTTTAACGTGAAATCTGAACTGCATGAGCTCCCGCCGGGAATCGAACCTAAGTCTACCACACCAAAGGCGCGTATGCTAACCGCTTAACCACGAAGGAGCTCTGTTAGGCTGAGAGAGACGAAAGATGAAAGTAAATGAATGATGACTGAAGAATTGGTGGAATGAGAAAGTGGGAGGAAACGAGAGAACCCCGAGAAAACCCACGAGCTCGATGTTGTCCACCACAAACTTACTTGGGCCGGGATCGAAACCACGGACCCCATGCACCAGATGTAAGCGCTCTACCATTGTGCTACGATGCTATCTTCCTTTTTCCAGGGATACATGGTGGAGACGTTTTTAAAAAGTGGAAAATATTATTGCGGAGTTAGTTAGCTGATTGCCTTAATATTCGAAATTTTCAAATTTGATTTCGCATACCTGATCATTTTGACTTCTAAGATTTCTTATGGATGTTATGAAAATAGGTCTTCCAGATACTTCAGGATGTATTTCCTTTCCTACCACGTCATAAAATTTCGTAACACATACCACTAAAAAGTGGATCTCAACCGATGTGTCGCGACACACTGGTGTTACGCAGCCCTCTCAGGTCTGTCCCGAAATTTTAGAATTAAAAAAAAAAAAAAAACATGAAGAATTTAGTTGTAATTGGTTAAAATCGAGACAGAAGGTACACTCATGTCCAAAATAATTGTCGCATATCTGTAACTGTCTTCTTGTAAGATTGATAATGATTTTGCAGGGTACATTCATACAGATACTATGTGTATAACCGGAAAATGTGTATTTATGGTAAGTTTCATAGGGAAAAAAATATAAATACGAAATTTAGATAGAGTAAAACAAAATGTTGCTAAATGAACAAAAAAAGTTTTATTTTCGTTTTATTGTTCTTATTTACTGCTCTTTTAACATGAAATTTACCACATATATGTCTTTGCCGATTATACACATACTAACATTATAAGAAATACCGGGCGAATTCGATATCAAATTGTATTCCTACAACAACATATTTATAGACATGCGACAATAATTTTGGACATGAGTATACCTCTCAACACCTCCAGCGACAGCAATAATGCTCAGTACTACATACAGTCACTACTATACAAAAACTTATAGGCTTACATAATAATAATAATAATAATAATAATAATAATAATAATAATAATAATAATAATAATAATAATAATAATAATAATAATAATAATAATAAACATATCAAACAAATGTATCGCGTGTCCTGCCCGTATGGTAAAGTGTGTCGTCAATCAAAAAACGTTGAGAACCACTACAATAGAACACATCTTAATGTTCGAAATCTATTAAATTGAATTTTGATCAAATTTACTATACGTATCTTTTATCGGTAATACTTCTTTTGAGTTACTCACGAGAAACTGATACAAGCAATGTTTACGTACGTTCACTTCTTTTTTTTTTTTTTTTTTTTTTTTTTGTACACATGAACGTTTAAAAAAAAAGTAATAAGAAATGGTCTAGAAAAAGGAAAACAAAAAAAAAGCACTTAAGCACGAATTTATTGAAGGGACTTTCAATATCCCGTCTACTAGGGAGCAATGAACGGCTGTGAAAGTACAATTTCCGCAAAAATTGGCGGTTTCAGTTAGGTTAGGAGAGATAGTTAGTTGGCTGGTAATATGTTCGTTATTGGGAGATTTTTGCTTTTAGCACGTTTCTTTTAGGTGAACCGTACATCAAACTTTCTCGATTTAGCTTGTCTGTAAAAAAGAAAAAGAAAAAAATATATATATTTGTCTATTCTTCTTAATATTACAATAAATGAATGTTCACTACATGTACTGACAAAAAACACGAAAGAAACATTTCGATGAAGTGCAGTCTAACTTTCAACACCGTTTGTCACGACTAAGAATCATGTTTTCTGCATTTTTATTTTCCACTTCTGTGTAGACATTGGTTTATTACTTTTCAGTGATGCCAACTCGTGGGAAAAATCTCATTTTGTGGTAATTTTTTTTTACATTAATTTTTCAAATAGGAATAAAAAGAATTTTCGTCAAAATTGACAGCATATATGGGATTTTTCCATGTAATTATTTCATCGACGCTAACAAACTTCGCTATGGGCAGGAAGTAGGTTAATGTCGTTTGAACACAAGTAAAATCAGTGCTAATTATCAAATTTTTTGCTAATTGAAAAGTGCATGTGAAAGTTAAAATGATTTACGCAGAAATTTGTGAATCACACACAAAAAAAGCAACAAGGACCGTAAATTGCACTCCAGAGTTAAAAAAAAAAAAAAAAAAAAAAACATGAACAGAGAAAAGTACATTACCCACTGAAAAACAGCCTATTTCCAGGGCCGTAACTTAGATTTTTTCTGGGGGGCAAGCATTAATATGCATATTTTGACCCCCCTAGAAAAGTTGTTCTAATTCTTGGGCCCCCTCTTTCCATTTTTCTCTTACTATTTATGGTCTCTCCGGACCCTGTAGGCCTTCCTGCACGGCAAGGTCTACGGGGCCGTTAGTTACGTTCCTGGGCCCGTTCGATACATAAATTAATTAAGGGGACAATATTGACAAATCTCAAAGCAATATGAATAAATATTATTTCTAAGGCTCCTAATAGTAGACGGTTTTTTACTGAAATGGGCCCACGAGTCATTTTTGTTTTATTTACCTTTCGTGTGCTGTTTTATTTATATAATGTAGTGAACCTGTTTGATGCTTCATTTATATTTTCACGTTCCTATCGTATATGGGGTAAAAAAAAAATTGTCTTAAAATGGGACCCCCTCGAATGGCGGTGAGCTTCCCTGGAGGGGCAGTTGTCCCCCTGCCCCCCCACAAGTTACGGCCCTGCCTATTTCTAAAACGTCACACACGAAATAATTGGAGAATGAAGTTTGCCTTGTTTCACGACATTAAGCAGAAAATTAAAGCCCAAAACCGTGATGGAAATATTAAATTCTGATAACCAAATCTACCGGTACTTGTTTCAATCAAGAACCTCTTTTAACTAAGGAAAGTAGTTATTAGAAGTTTAGAAGATCAGAATTTACTAATAATTTACTCAAATATTGAAGAGAGTAAGTGACGTACAAGAGGTTCAATTTTTATACAGGGTGGCCCAAAAGTAGGTATACACCCTTGCATTGATCAAGTATAGCATTCTATCTTATAGGTTTATTTGCTTCGGCTGTTCCGAACTTAAGATATAAATAAAAAAGACATTAAGAACAAATAATAAAGAAACTAAGTCTACCTGATGGATAACAATAAGAAATGATATAAAAAAGGAATGAGTTGATCAGTACGGGACTGAATACCTATTTTCGGGCCACCCTGTATTTTATAAAATTTTAAAATTTTGTAATTAGTACAGTGCGTGGAAAAATTTAAGAGCAAAATGGAAATTTCTGTCTTTCAAGATGCAATTTCACGAGATTTCAGGTTGACATCAATGGTTATCTTTTTCTTCTTCTTCTTCTTTTTTTTTTGCATAGACTCCAAACTTTCGCACCATTTTACATGGGTCGAGTGCAGGTGCTTAATCTAATGGTGCATGTACTTATCTTGATTATAGCTTTTAATTTAGTTTAATGTTTCTCGACTTGTGGTCCGCGGACTCCTAGGGGGGATGCGAGAGATTGAAAGGAGGATCCGTGAGACATTTTCCTTTCATTAAACTTTATTTTACCCATGATGTTCAGAAATGGGATATTTGTAACATATACTACTTAGATTTCAACCAATTGAGAAGAATAGAATATAAAAGATAAAAAGAGGTAACTCCCTCATGGCTAAGCGGTTAGCGTACGTGCCTGAGACGTGGGAAACCCAGGTTCGATTCCTGTAGGATCTCACGTGGTTCAGATCCCATGTTAAGCTATAGATCCACGTCTCATATAGCCTCAGTACTCAAAGGGACGTTAAACTCATTTTTTTTTTAAAAAAAATCAAAAGATATAAAAAGAAATAAAATTACCAACCCTGGGTAAAAAATGAAGTTTAAGACTCATCACATTAGGTGTATGCTGAATTCATAATTTTAGGCCTAACAGGTATGATGTTTTTTGGATCCGATATATTTTAATAAAAAAAACTTCTTGTACGCCTTACATTTGGAGAACTACATACAGTGTAGCCAAACCCAAACTATCACCTAACTCAGTATGATGTGCTTATTCCGTAGAAAATACGAAAACTTGATTTAGGGGGCCATTCAAAAATTTTGTGTCCACTGAACGAAAAACTAATTATTGGTCAAGATCGCGATCTTTTGATCCATTTTTTATCATTCCTAAAATTCTTGTTTCGTCTTTCTTTCTTGGAATATCTCCATTTATAGCAGTGTTGCATTGTCATAAATGACGCATTTAGCGTCGTTGTAAAATTGTAATTTATCATTTTATTTTCATGATATGTAATCTAACTTTGATTTCATGGATGCTACTGAGAATTAACAGTAGTAATTAAAAGGAGCTGGCGGTATCATGAAGATTGGAAAACACTGACTTGATCTAAACAAACAAGTTGTGCTGAAGATCATGTTTATACTAAATGAATTAAATTAGGAGAACTACTTAATGTTCATTCCACGTCACCTGATAGGAAATGATGGGGCCGAGGTGGTTCAGTCGTAGAGCGTTCACTTCTGTTGCATGGGGTTCCTGGTTCGATCCCAGCTCGCCCCAAGTGGACTTTGTGGTCGACAAATATCATGTGTGTGTATGCAGGGTTTTTTCGGGGTTCTCCTGTTTCCTCCCACTATATTCATTCCACCATTTTATTCATCCCTCATAGTCACCGTCCCCTTTAGCCTAGCCGACATAACTGTGAGTCATAAAAGTGAAAGATTTTTTAAATTTCATTTCATGATAGAAATTAAGACAAACACCCCTCTAATAGCAGAGACAATTTGCAAACCGCTTGCTGTAAGCTTGTATTGCAAGTTGACCAAGCTTGCATCCAGCTTGATTCGAAAACATGCAAGCATGCCGCAAGTTGAATTCCAGTAACGAAGTTACATGCGGGCAACCTTGCATTCAGTGTTCCATTCAAGCTTGACGCAAGCGTTTTACAAGTCAAGTCAATAGCCAATGAAAGGCCAGTGATGCTGTGACGCTCTGAGAAAGGTCTAAAGTATCGCTTGCAAGTACAACAAACGTCATGCTGTATGAAAGCATGCGTTCGAAATGCAAGCATAGAAAGTCAAAAGCAAAGCACGCGCAAACTGGTCGAAAGCCTTCTTGCTACTAGGGCCTAACTTGCCCGTCTTTGTCACAACAAAAGGGGAAGACAACTCGCTGATTATGTGAGGGAGAGAACTTTTCCCAGAATACTGAACAATGTCAAAACTAATTATTCATCCGTCAGTGAGGCAGGAGAGGATTCGGAGAAAGAGGGCTGTGTGTCTGAATTACAGCATTGGAGAGGCCTTTTTCTAGCACGTGGTTGACTGAATATGTGTTTCGAGGCTTTGTTGCATTGCTCACACAAGTGAACCTCGGGTCGACTGTCCTGTTGTTCGGTTAATGTGCGACCAACCTAATTTTCACAGCACACTATCTTTGCCTCCAAGGGCTAGCCAATATACAGCTGGCCTAATTTTCACTATCTTGCCTTCAAAGCAGCTGGATTACATGACCAAGCCACTGGTTCCGGCAGTATTCATAGGATCGAGAAAAAAACGGAAACGAATTAGAATGGGCGGCTGCCGGATTCGAACCAGAAATCTTCTAAGCGAAAATACAATCTACTCACCTTTACGATTGATAGATTGCTTTGCATTTACGTGTTTTAACAGCAGCTACGCTGTGTTGGATGAGGGCTGAAACATCCATGCCCTCCTACCGTGAATCGAAGCCGGGACCTTGTACACCACAGACAGACGTGTTAGCCACTAAGATCAATTCATCGTTCATTCATTGGTTAACTAGAGCCTTTCTATTTCTTTCAAGTGTGCCCTCGGAAAATATGTGAAACATACTTCGGCCCCACTCCCGCCTCCCTTTGCTTTGGGAAAAAAGTTAATGACCTCGGCTGTTTGCCAATTTGTCATTCAATCGTTTGGTATTGACGAGTGAAGATCATAGGCTACTTAGAATGGATAAGAAGACGGAGGACAGTGAAGTCCGTGAAAGTTTCCGAAATGTTTCAATAGGGCAACCCTGTCCGACTCCAACTATTGAAAGATCTCGGTCACGGCAACTTGTCCCTCCTCTTATGAGGGAGATACGGGAAAACATAAATCGACAGCAGCGCAGGCAGAGGGACATTTGAAACAGAAATGCTCTAGTTAAAAGCTTTGTTGGTTTGGAGGTTACATGAGACGTGGGCCTACAACTTAACGTAGCTTTCGAATCACATGAGCTCGAACCTTGGTCTCCCACACCAAAGGAGTCCATTGCCCATTGATGGCGATGAGTACGAAAAAATTATCCTGTTAAAACAATGCTCTTTTCTCATTAGTGAAAGCTCCATCTATTGACGTGACGAGAAATCAAGCGGAAATATTTAATAACAGTCCTACTGCATCGAGATATCTTCCCCTCTTTTCCCCAGTTCCCTCACGGCACTGTCCCTTAAGAAACAGTTAGCACATTCCAGAAGAATCTCTGTCACGCAAAAAGATAAAAAAAAAAAGAAAGAAAGAAAGAAAATATACTCCACACATCTTTTGTGTTCGCTGTTGTGTTTCTATCTGCGTTACTATCATAGGCCGTGTGTGGAATCTCTTTCAGTGAAGAGTAAAAAAGACGAAAACATGACTTCGACCTGGAAGATGAACGAAAGAAGAAATCTGATTGGCTTTTAAAAGTGTGTTTGTTTATGTTTTCACACGTTAACATCTGGCTGTGACGTCTTACGCGGCAAGACGTGCATTGAAAGGATTGCAAAATGGCAACTACTACCACTTAACACAACCGCCGATGGAAAACCCAGAATTCTTCGCAAAAGAACTCACGCACACAGACGTTTTCGAAACTCTAAGGTAACTTGTAAGTACGTAGTATACCTACACACATATGAGTGCAACGAACGAAGACTTAACACTACACAACCTGGCTCTACATATCACTAAGAGATATTGCTGGCCAATGCAGCATTCTATGTTCAGGAGATGGATACAAGGAACGTCCATCCTCCAAAGGGTTTGGGAACAACACACAAAGTTGCCTTTTTCCCTCCAAATTTACCACCCACCTTAAATTTTTACTATTCTCCCTCTAAATTTACCTTAGTATCTGAAATTTACCAGCTTCATAAAAAATGTACCTTTCTACCCCTCCTTCAAAGTATCATTGTCCAGATTCAATGCACTATTTTCTCTGAGATTACAGAGTGCAAGCACCGTTGAGGTTGGACGTCTTGAATCCCACTGAGACTAGCAAGTGTAAGCCCCATTGAGCCTAAAGGGCTCGAATCCCATTGGGATTAGAGGGTGCAAGCCCCACTGACTTTGAAGGGCTCGATCCCATTGAGACTAGCGAGTGTAAGCCCCACTGAGCCTAAAGGGCTCGAATCCCATTGGGATTAGAGGGTGAAAGCCCCACTGAGTTTGAAGGGCTCGATCCCATTGGGATTAGAGAATACAAGCCCCACTGAGCTTGAAAGGTTTGAATCCCATTGAGATTAGAGAGTACAAGCCCCACTAAGTTTGAAGGGCTCGATTCTATTGAGACTAACAAGTGTAAGCCCCACTGAGTTTGAAGGGCTCGATCCCATTGAGACCAGCAAGTGATCGAATCCCATTGGGATTAGACGGTGCAAGCCCCCCTAAGTTTGAAGGGCTCGATCCCATTGAGACTAGCAAGTGTCAGCCCAACTGAGCCTAAAAGGCTCTAATCACATTGGGATTAGAGGGTGCAAGCCCCACTGAGTTTGAAGGGCTCGATCCCATTTAGACTAGCAAGTGTACGCCCCACTGAGCCTAAAAGGCTCGAATCCCATTGGGATTAGAGAATACAAGCCCCACTGAGCTTGAAGGGTTTGAATCCCATTGAGATTAGAGAGTACAAGCCCCACTGAGCTTGAAGGGCTCAAATACCATTGAGATCAGCAAGTGGAAGCCCCATTGAGATTGAAGTGCTCGAATCCCATTGAGATTAGAGGGTGCAAACCCAATTGAGGTTGGAGGGCTCGAAACCATTGAGATCAGAGAGTACACGCCCTATTGAAGTTGGAGGGCTCGAATCCCATTGGTATTAGAGAGTGCAAGCCCTATTGAGGTTAAAGGGCTCGAATCCTATTGAGGTTAGAGAGTGCAAGCCTCACAACTAAAACTGTAGAGCTCAAGTTCCATTGAGATAAGTGAGTGCAAGCTCTACTGAGGTTGGAGGGCTCGAATCCCATTCAGATTAGAGAGTGTAAGCCCCACTGAGCTTGAAGCATTCAAATTCCATTGAGATTAGCGAGTGTAAACTCCATTGAGGCTGAAGGCCTCGAATCCCATTGAGAGTAGCTAGTGTAAGCATTACCGAGATTGGAGGGCTCGAGTCCCAAGAACAGCAGGAGCAATAACTCTTGAGATTAAAGACTGCATTTACCATTGGAGTTAGCAAGTGCAAGACCCATGAATATTCGCGAATGTGACTCTGATGCAAAATCGACATTTGTGGCAGTGAATGTCCCTTCCTGGCCTAAACACCAGACAACTTCAGGGTTAATTTAATGCAATAAATATCTCACGACAATAGCTGGAAGCTCTTAAGATGTCGCTGTTGAAGTCTCTATCAGATAGTTCTTTCTTAAAAAGGAACTTTTAAAAAAAATGAGAATAGTTAATAGAATTTGCAAGGTAGCGAGGAGGGAAATCTTACGTGATGTGAAACAACTAGAGGGCAGTCACGCATACCTTCGTGACGTCATTAATTTCCACAAGGCTTGACACATATCTCTGTTTCGCATCTGCCTGCCTACGTTTCACTGTTGCAAATACACAAAAAGACCATAGGATCATTAACATTCTTTCTTTTTTCCCTATTTGAATGGCTGTTTCGTTTTCTGTTTTAAATGCCTACGCTCCCCAGTGCAACACGCCAAAGAACACCACGAAAAAAAAAAAAAACTTGGAAGTCATTTGCATTTTGTAATGGATGGCTCTTCTCTAAACCGTATATGCACAAAGTGTGGTTCTTCTCCCTTCTGGCACTAAAGGGGGTCATTCAGAGGTCATGATGCATCTTTGGAGAAAGGCAATTAACAGGGTTAGGATTTTTAGGTGCACATTTTTTTCTTTTAAAGTAAAAATGAGCTCTCGGAAAGTACCCGATGTGTTAAATGCAGTTTTTGGTTGGTAACAGAAATCATTTTCCATTACCTCTTTTCCAACTTTTCCGGTTCTTTATAATTTTATTAACTTAATCTATCCTGAAACCCTTTTTCTCTTTTTTGACCGGAGTTCCCTCATGCCTCTATGGTTAGCGCACTCGCCTTCCACGCAGGAGACCCGGGTTCGACTTCTAGTGGGAGCTCTGCAGTTCGTATCGCACGTTAAGCTGTATATCTACGTCTCATACTCGTATAGCTTCGCTACTGAAAATGGACGCTAAGAGCCCGAACAAAGCAATTAATACTCTTTTACTGCTAGGTTTTGAAAGTTTATTCAAAATTTCTGGGTCGTCGTGGGTTCAGTACTGTTTCGTCTGCAAGAGTCTGACAAAATCAAGCAGCTTGTGCTTTCTATGGATCCAGATGATGCAACTGGAGTTTCCAAGGTGCCCAGACCCGTGGCTGGAACACTAAGGCAGGGGAAAGTTTATATATATATATAGGATGTAACAAAAAGGTACGGCAAAATTTCAGGAGTGGATTCCTTATGAGTAGACAAGTAAAAAAAAAAAAAAAAATATGACCATATATCGGGAAAGGCATTAGTAGCGTTCGCAAAGAGGCTTAAGTCCCCCTTCAGCATTCTATTATGAAAAGCATTTACAATATTGAGATCTGAAACGGTATGAACTTGGAAGCTTCAATCCCCCCCCCCCTTGATGAAATTCTGTTTTCTGAAATGAAATTATCCTATACAGGGTGTTTCAAAACAACACCGACAACGTTTGGGAGGTGATTCCTGACACCAAGATAACAGAAAAAGTATAGACCAACCTGGGTGCACAAATGCTTCCTTCCGGAGTTATAGGCTGCCGAAAACATGAAAAAAATGAACTTTAAAGGTCCACAGCTCCGAAACTACGGGACCTACCGTAGTCGGGGCAGGCACGTAGCCAAGGGGTGGGTCCGGGGGATCCGGACTTCCCCCCTTCGGAACCCTAAATGAAAAAATAAGGAAGGGTGAAACAAAAAGAAACGAGAAAAAGAAGAATCAGGGTTTAAAATATAAAGCTACAGCAAACGTTTGGTTAATCTTTCTTATGAGGAACTTTGTGTGGAGGAAACGGAAGGGGTTGAACCTAAAAATTAATATTATTCGAACAGACCGTTCCGAATTCCATTCAGCTCCATGCTAATCCTATGGACTACAAATGACAATCGATAAACCTGATCTATCAAATAGATTGCCAGGTAGAACTTTAGAAATGCCCACAATCACCAATAATATCAGCCTGGCAACATAGATTCCAGTTACACTTGTTAAAGCAATTTTCAATTTAGCCGCAACGCTAATCCATTTTATAGGATGTGTTTACCGCCGAAAGAGATATCGTTGCTATCTTTGACGGCATTAATCGAAGATAAGAAAAAGAAGAAAAAGGAAGAAGACAAACAAGAACCGAGTTCGAATAACCTCGGAAGACTATATCTTTTTCAATATTTTTAAAATATTCTTTAACTCGAGATTTCTTTTTAGTTTGTTATTAAAATATTAACATTTTATTGTCCTAACAAACTAATATGGGTATGTTGCAAGTAAAATAGTTTAGATTGATCGTACCCGTGGTGAGTGTAACCACAGTATTTTAAGTCACGACCCCCTCCCTCATTACGAAATCTTGGCTAAACGAACCAATATATGTTGCCAGTAAAATAGTTTAGAATGATCAAGCCCCTGGTGTAATAACCACAGTATTTCATGTCACGGACCCCCCCCCCTATTACGAAATCCTGGCTACGTGCCTGGTCGGGGCAAGACTTCACTTAGCAACTAATATGTGCTCTATCCAAAAATACATGTTTCAGTATCCTGCGGTACTCACACAAAAATTTTTATAGAGGGAAATTGACTAAGGGCATATAATTTGAAGTACTCACGAACTACTTCTGTAAAACCTGTTGCAGAAGTTCTGCAGGATTTTGAAACATGAGTATTTGGATAGGGCCCATACTAGTTCTTAAGTGAATCCTTGACCCACCTACGGTATCTCGGATAGTACAGCAGCAATGGAACTTCAAAGCTCTTTTGTTTCATGTTTTCGGCAGCCTATAACTCTAAAAGGAAGCATTTGTGCACCCAGGTTGGTCTATACTTTTTGTCTCATCTTGGTGTCAGGAAACCACCTCCCAAGCGTTGTCGGTGTTGTTTTGAAATACCCTGTATATTAACTATTAGGGAGCATGGGAAATTAGCGCTAGAGCGCTCACCTCTGGTGTGTGGGGTCCCTGGTTTCAATCTATTCATCATTCGAGTTTGTGCTAGAGATATAATCGTCTCTGTGAGTTTTTTTTTTTTTTTTGGAGAACTTTCCCCGTTTCCTCCCGCATTTTGAATCCGCCAATTCTTTCATAATCATTTGCTTTCATGACTCATCCATCTGTTTTAGTCTACACCGTATAACCATAACCAAAAATTCCATTTCATTACGTATCGCGAACACTTCTGAAGTTTTAAGTATAATGTACACATACTCATGCCCAGAGTTTATACATTCGTTGGTTATTTTGGAAATTGAAATACTATCGAAATTGAGTGAATTTTTTTTTTTTGAACCGGTATTGGAATTTCGTTAATTTTGCAAATTTTAAGAAACTCCCAAACAGGAAGCACCAACATTTATTAATCCGTGGTAGCTTTAAAAAAATAAAATAAAATAAAATAAAACTTGCGTATTAATAGAAAGTTTTACTAGTTTTGTAAGCTGCAGTCTTCAAATTGTGAATATTACGGCTTGGTGGCGTTATCAATCAACGAAACAGCATGTTTCAAGATAAATAAACCAGATGCGCAAAAAAAAAAAAAAAAAAAAAAAAAAAAAAAAAAAAAAAAGCTTGTTGGGAGAGCTTTAAAGTATTTCGGGCCCCACGCCTACGTAACATTGAACCTGTCTTATTACGTACCCGAAAATACGATAAGTAATTGTTGAATACTGCCAGCAGCTATATTTTTTAGAAAAAAAAAATATAGAAGTAGATTATTTTTACAAGAAAAGAAAGAGTACAGATGAGGTGTAAAATGAAATCTTTAGGCTACGTTAATCATTTGAGGCGCCTAGTATCAAAATTTTTATCGAGGCGCCAATCCATTTTTTTTTTTTTTAAATCGAAATTGAGTTATATATCGCTTATTATATGTTTGATCTAAAGGAATTCCATGGAAACAGAATTTTGTTTAAAAGTTTAATATTTCATACTAAAAGAACTAAAGCCTGTGACAAACATCTTGGCATTTCAGCTAAACGAATAAAACGCAAGCTCTGACGCGACGTTGCCAACTTGTAAAGGGGTGTGGCTATGACTAAGTAGAGGAAATACAGCGCGATTAGGTAGCAGAGGATACACGTGGATGTGTACAAAACAAACGTGGCAACACTGCTGGCCTCTCATTTGTTAGGAGCATTTAAAGGAAACGTGGAGCGCCTCCTTCAAATGCCAAGATGTTTGTCACGCCGTTTAGTTCAAATATGGGACTTTGTATGCGTGTATATGGAGCTTCACTTACTCGAAACTAAGCGAAATGGATGTAGCGGATTTTGATACTAGGCGACTCATTTCTCTGTTAAACAAAGATAGTTGTGTTAAGAAAGCCTACAAATATTAGTCGAGTTAGGAATTTTTTTTGGGGGGGGGTCCGAACCCAGTGAACCCCTTCCCCCTGGGTGCACCCCTAAAATAAAATAAAAGCTATTTAATAACGACATACGTTGCTTTTATTCTGGGAAACACTTAATATCTTAAGAGAAGTTTAAGAAGACCGAACATATCCCTACCTTGGCGTTTCGTAGATTAAGCAAATGATTTTGGTGTTTCGACGTCGAAACAAGAAGTTTGGTCTCAATGGCTCCCACACTGTAAAGAGAAATTACATCTATTACTTAATCTATACTATGACGTATACTCCAATAAAAAGAATAAAAAAACATTATCTCAATTACAGCAATATTGTCCCTAAAAGTACTGTGACACAACTTCAACAAATAAACGCAAAACATGTCCTAACAAATCTACAAAAATCAGTAATATTAGACACCTGTCATATGTTCAGAAAATTCTTTAGGGAAGAAGAACTCTTCAAATAATCTGCACTTGTCAGAGACGGCCATTAAATTATTAAGCTGAAATCGGTTTAGACCAAGATACAGCAATAATAACAATAAAATAATAATAATAATGAAGGTTTAGGTTAATTTATGAACTTCAAAATACAAATTCTCAAATATGAATTGACAGGAAATCAGCTGGAAACAAAAGAATGTAAAAGTTCGTAGGTATTTATGTTATGTTATGGAGAAAATATCTAACTGCATATTTGTTATATAATATGAACAACATATAAAGCAGGAATATAAAGTAATTAAATTTATAATATATTGCATTCCATATATGCTTTCTCTCTCTCTCTCTCTCTCTCTCTCTCTCTCTCTCTCTCTCTCTATATATATATATATATATATATATATATATATATATATATATATATATATATATATATATATATATATATATATATATATATATATATATATATATATATATATATATATTCATTAAATGAACTTTAGCTTTCGCTTCATTACTTAAGCGTGAAAAAAAAAAGTTTTCATTGTAACATGTGAACATTTATTTACTTACAACTACTATACTTGTGTACAGACATAATTTTACAAGCACGGTGTGTTTGTGTTATGCGATAATAACTGCACTATTTAGCATTTCCTTCTTTAGTTGCTTAAATACCACAACCGGACGACTTAAAAGCTCAAATATCAATTTAGAAATCTTTTTGTTCATTACTTATATGATATATATGGTGTATGATAGGGTCTATTATATGATATGGTGTATCGGATATTTTCAACCTTTTGTTACTAACGCTGGTAATAAGATTTATAAAAAATCTGTGGGCCAAAGACTTCCCTATGCATAAGCGTATACATATTAGTAGAATATTAGCATAATTCTTATTTGAAGTTTCCAGTTACATCTCAACCACATCACTGACGTTAGAATCATCAGAAGCAATTTTCGGATCAACATTTCTACCATCTATTTGAGTTTCCAGTTCTATCAGAGCATTATATTTTTCATAATGATTCTCCATTCTTTGGACTAAACCAACCATTTCTTTCTTACACGTTTTGCAACGAGCTCGTTTGGTCGTTTTCTTATCTGACGGAGTTTGAGTTACTTTCATAAATTTGCTACAATTGACGTCTTTTTTTCTTTCCGTAAATCTCATGTTAACACTAGAAGTCCGCATCGAATATTGTAACGTTAAGTCCGCATGGGGGTCAAATTTGATCCCACACTTAATTTCGCAGCAATTATGTTTGGTTATTTATTTATTTCACTGATTTAGAGTTAATTAAAATATCTTAAATAATAGTAAGGCATCCATGCGCATAACCCATATAATTATCAATATTTAATACAAAATAACAAATATCTATAGATACTAACTTAGAAACAGATTCTATAAATATTTTACTTAGAAAACATACTTTTGATTCTATATGCTACTCTTTTATTTATAACTCAAGGAAAATTAAAGGTGTTTCCGTTTTTGAAAGTTTCGCGAAGTCCACTTGGGGTCTTTTGGGACTCCAACACAGTTTTTCACAAATTTTGTATTTCTATTTCTAAGTTTATTGCTTTATTTGAATAAAAAATATAAAATTATACGCAGAAAACTCTCCAAAGCAAAGTTACAATAAAACAGAACAATAGAACTAAAAGTGTAAGAAATATAATAAAATATATCATGTTGGGGTCATAAAAGACCCCCAAGCGGATTTCTAGTGTTAAACCACTCCAAGTTGTACGGTGACTGAGAACCAACATGTACTGCCCCAACGAATCCCTATGAGATTTTAATTTCAGAACCGCAATTTAGCAATGAATCCTTTGTTTGTTTTCTGAATACAACACAAACACTTGTTTCCATGATAATTCTTTTATTTACTTTTTTAATGTAATTTCTACAAGTAGTCTAACCTTCGACTACGACTCTTTCTCGCAAGTTAATTGATAAGCATTTAAACAATACAATAAATGCTAAAAACAAGGCGAAAAAAAGACACAAAATAAATTGTAGATCATCACATTGATTTGTTGTAGCCACAAGAAATCAAAACATTCACATGAGAAGAAAATAGTCTTTTGAATGGGAAGCACTTTTTGACGTCTTTCTCTGGCAGATTTTTTTTTTTACAAAAAATAAAATAAAATAAAAATAAATATATGTTTAAAACAAGCCTTAAAAATATATATTTAAAACAAAATGTTTAAAACGTACATAAAATTTGTTTTAAACAAAATCAATTGTTCAAAATAAGTTTTAATCATTTGTTTTAAACAAAACAACCCTGGTTAAAAGTGAGTTGCCTTAAAACGTTTTAAAACAATAAAGTATTATTATTATTATTATTATTATTATTATTATTATTATTATTATTATTATTATTATTATTATTATTATTATTATTATTATTATTATTATTATTATTATTATTAACTTTGTATCGGCGAAGACATAAAATCGAGTTACTATGTACGTTCAAAGTGGAGTGTAAAAAAAATCATATGATATTAATTTGAGGTTCTCTCGCTTCCTGGGGAAATTACACACATTACATAACGCGCAGAGATATATTTAAATGATGATGTGGATGAGGATATGATGTGAATGTATCATTTGTGAGAATTATTGTCGTACGAATAGAAAGCGCAGGCTCTTGCTGTAAACGATATTGATCTGTACTCTGCATGGAATGGAATCCTTTTCTCAATGCTCTTCCGGAAGGGGACACCACGAGGGGGGGGGGGGGAGGATAACGCGGAAAAATTGGTCCTGAAGAAGGACAGAGAAGACAAGAGAAACAATGCAAGTTTACGAGTGTACTTGCTCTGTTTAACTTTTGTAGAAGGTCTTTAAAATATCATTTTACCCAGAAAATGGAAAATTTTTGATGTTTTTGAAAAAAAAAATCGTAGAAAATACAGGGTTATTAAAAAGGAAAGAACAGATTTGAAATATTTATTTCTTTCAAACTACAAAAGATAGAAACATGATTGGAACGTTACTTGATTAAGAAAAGTTTGCAATTTAAACAGCCCGGATAGAACTTCCAATCACGGCCGCATTGGTGCTGCTGTTTGTTGTTGTTGTCTGTAATGAAATGGCGGCGTCACCACAGGAGAAGTCTTTTTGTGTGCTACAATTGGCAAAACTTGAGTCCATTGTTGCAGTTCAGCGAGCATTTCGCCGTCAATTTAATAAACAACCGCCGCTTCATAAGCAAATTTACGAGTGGCATCGAAAATTCGTAGAAGATGGTTACATCTGCAAAGGGAAAAGCACGGGACGTCCACGCACATCGAACGAGAATATCGAGCGTATTCGTACACTTTACGAAGGAGCCGAAAGAAATCCACATCACGAGCAAGCAAAGAACTTTAACATTCGTCAACCAACGGTATGGTGAGCTCTAAAACATCGTCTGCACATGAAGCCATACAAACTGTGAATTCGATAACTAGAGACCAGCTGTGGCAAGAAATGAGCCACCGTTTTGACATTTGTCGTGTAACACACGGTGCTCACATTGTATGCACACCATAATTACTAACAATAAATTGGAAACTTTCTTAATCAAGTAACGTTCGAATCATGTTTCTATCTTTTCTAGTTTGGAAGAAATAAATGTTTGAAATCTGTTCTTTCTTTTTGAATAAACCTGTAATTCACTTTTTTTTTTTTTTTTCAAAGGCATTTTTCTGAAAACTAAAACACTAGTCGCTCATTAAATATAAATTTTCATAATTTTATAATTGTTCTAACATTGTAGATTTAGTTTCGTTAACAATTCTTGGGTACGAAGAAAAACGACATTCTACTAGAACTCATTGTACAGTTAGCGACAGATGTTCTTTCAGTTTGGTAAAAATTTATTTTGAAAATAACGGTAGTATAGCTGGAACGTACAGAAAATCACTTTCTTTTTTAATTTACTGAAAACTGTACTCAAACTGTCATTCCATTTTTTCTTTTTTTTCTTTCTTTTTTTCTTTTTTTTTTTACAAAACTAATTTCATCACACGCAAACAACTTTTGTCACTGACTGTACAAGTATTGACAATAACATTGATGCAAAATATCTTAAAACTCTAATATATGTTTTTTTACTGATTAGAAAATTTTCAGAACTGGAATCCTTGTGAAGAAGTTTCAAAATGTGATCAGCGTCTAAATTGCGCCGATTCCTTTCTCAGCAGCATAAACGAGACCAGGACACACCTGTTCAAGTAAGCTTCCTCTATGCCAATACATGTACCAAGGCAGCCGCGTACCCAAGCCCGTATCCACGGGGTGCTAGGGTGGGCCGCCCCCCATAATTTTCACTGCCCCCTAAAATTTTCACGGTAGGCTTGCAAATGAACTATAATATGGTAGGGTCGCCCCCCTAATTTCTACCGGGCCTCCTACATTTTTGGGCTGGCTACGGGCCAGCGCGTACCCAAAATTTTTTGTTGACAGGGGGGGTATCCCAACACTACAAACCGCTACGTCTATGTAACATTGAAAAGATATTAGTCTGCATCCGAAAAGACAATAAGTAATTGTAAAATACTTCCAGCTATATTTTAAGAAAGAAAAAAAAAAATGATAGAACTAGATTGCTTTTATAAGAGAAAGAGTACACATGAAGTGTAAGATCAAATTTTCATATTACATGAGTCATTTCCCTGTTAAACAAGTAGAGTTTTATTGAGAAAGTGAACAATGTATGTTCAGTTAGGAAGTTTTCGGGGGAAGGAGGAACCGGAAGCAGTGTATCCATGGATGCGCCCCTGTACAGAAGAGACATTTTACGATTATAGCCTATAATTTAATTACAATAAAAATGTAAAGTAAATGGCGTCGTTCGTAATACTGGACATTCGTTCCACGATCGGCATAGCCTGTTGGTCGTCTGGAAAATGCCAAATGGAGTAACAATGTTTGTTTGTTTGTTAATCAAAAGACTATAGGCACGAGGGAACTCTGAAATGATAATGAAACAAACCTTTAGTTTACATGTTAACTCTCATTCTCATCACAGACGAGAAAAAGACACCCCATTTTGAGTTTAACGTGGGATCGAAAGTGTATGAGGTTCCACCGGAAACCGAACCCCAGGCTTACGCGATGGAAGCTAACAGTGCAGCCACAAGCGAAGTGGTGCCAGTGGTGTGTAATCCAGCTTTTTGGAGAGAAATAAAATTGTGGGGAACAGTCTATAGCAGCCTTTATCAAACGGATAAAACTTCACAAAATAGAATTATCTCAACTTAGCTCAGTTGATTAATGCTTATATCCATTAACACTTCACGAAGTACGTAATTATCTCAATTGATCAATGTCTTTACAATCTTCGTCATAGAAAATTCACAAAGTACTAATAACCTCAATTTAATAATGCTTATCCCCATGAAAACTCCATAAAGTACGTAATTATTTCAATTGATTATTGTTTATTTCACTGAAAACTTCACAAAGTACGAAGTGATCTCAACTGATTAACGCTTATCTCTGTGAAAACTCCACAAAGCACATATTTATTTCCGTGAAAGCTTCATAAACTACGTACTTATCTCAGTTGATCAATGTTTATGTCCGAACCGTGGAAAATTCACATAGTACGTAATTATCTCAATGATTAATGCTTATCTCCGTAAAAACTACACAAAGTAAAGTGATTATTTCAGTTGATCAAAACTTACCTTTGTCCATGGAAACTTCACAAAGTAAGCTATATAGTTATTTGAATTGATTAATTCTTATCTCCCTCAAAACTTCAAGAAAGTAACATAATTATCTCAGTTGATTAATATTTACCTCTGTCCATGAAAACCTCAGAAACTACGCAGTAATCTCAGTTGATTTATATGCATGAAAATTTAATGAAGTACGCAATTATTACAATTAATTAATTAATGCTTATCTCTCTGAAAACTTCACAATGTACGTTATTATCTCAATCTAAACATATCTATCTCCATGAAAACTACACAAAGTAGATGTTGCGTACTTATCTCTGTTGATCAATGTTTACCTTCATCTGTGTAAACTTCACAAAGTACGTACTCCATGAAAACTTCAATGAGTACGTAATTATCTCAATAGAATCATGCTTATAATTATCTCAATCGAATCATGTTTATAATTATCTCAATCGAATCATGCTTATAATTATCTCAATCGAATCATGTTTATAATTATCTCAATCGAATCATGTTTATAATTATCTCAATCGAATCATGTTTATCTCCGTGAAAACTTCACAAAGCAGTAAATTATCTCAACTGATTAACGTTTACCCCCGTGAAAACTATAAAGTTTGCCCTCAAAATTCAATCCCATGCCCATATTGACAATACGAAATTGTGATAGAACTTGATATAAGGTTGCCTTCCACTCGGGTTTGAAACATATTTAAAACCATCTTTTAAGTTTTACACTGTTGCACATCTTTACAGATTTTGTCACTTGCACAAGTGAAAATCTATAACGGTTACAAAATCTGCCATTTCATTATAATAAGAAGACCGCAATAACTGTAAGGTTCAGAGGATTTTTACATCAGATACGAAGCGAGAAATGTGTGAATTTAGTCACACGTTATGATTTAAGATTAATCGCGAATTCTGTGCACGCTTGACAACACAAAACTCTCCGCCCCCTATTATTTTTTTTCTGCCAGATGGGAAATTTCTTAGCTATTAAGACAAAGAAGAAGAAGAAGAAGAAGAAACAAACATGCTTTTACTAGCTGGCATCACTTCTAAGAAAACCAAGAGTTAGCTTTGGTATCAAATTCCTTCTTTCTCCAAACAACATTGCTTTGTAAACTGAAAAACTGAATGATGTCTTGGGTAATATTGTTTTATCATTGTGTTCTGATGATGTTTAGTTAACAAGTGCTAGTTGTTCCGGTATATAAACAATTGCAGTTGCTTATGGAGTAGGTTTTTTTTTTCTCAAACTGTGATCCGCCGATTAGAAGTGATCCTCAAGGCCTTCCTTTATGATTCCATTAGATTCATTTTTAGTGGACAAAAGGACAAGAAAAATAAAAGTCAAGCGAACTCCGTACCACACACCAGTTGAGATGAATCTCAAATATGATATGGATAATTGCATATCAGGTGCGCACCTAGAAATTTTTGTTGGGAGGAGTCAAAGCTTCGAGGTGGGCAACACTACAAGCCACTAACTACGTTTATGTAGTATTGAACGGGTATTATTCTGCAGCCAAAAACATGATAAGTAATTGTAAACAAGGGCGCCCATCGGGGGGGAGGTAGCGGGGGGGGGGCGATTGCCTCCCAAAGAGAAAATTGTACTTCAGAATATCGAAAATCCAATAGAATTTTTACATTAGTTACAGCAAAATTTGAAACTATTTTTGAAACGTCGCTTATACTTGCCCCCCTTGGAAACCACAACATGGGAGCCCTTGATTGTAAAATACTTCCATTTATATTTTCAGAAAAAATGATAGATTGTTTTTTATAAGGGAAAGAATACGGAAGAAGGTAAGATAAAATTTTCATGCTATATCACTCATTTCTCTGTTAAACAAATATAGTTTTATTGAGAAAGTGTTCAAATGTATGTTGAGTTACCAAGTTTTCTTGAGGGGGGATCCAGACCCAGTGGACCCCTTGTGGGTGCGCTCCTAGTGTAAATCATTATGCACACTTTTCCAGAGAATTGAGAACAGTTTCTTTTTTTTCTTCTTTTTTTCTAAACCTAAAAATTTATTTAAGACAATCACTCCATCTATTAAGATAAAAGCGTGGGACGTAAAACTGGAAGATGAACGTGGTACCTAAGTATTATACTAATCAATACAGCTCGGATTTATATTCAAAATACATGTTTATAGTAACATGCAAAAACGTATGGATAGAAGGTATTTTTTTTTCTTTCCGATGGACTTGTAAGGATTCGTTTGGGAGACGGATATGATAGCGCATATAAGTGCATATTTTGAGTGAATTTCGATATGCATGTATACTTCGTAAACTTTGCAGGATACTGCATATTTCCGATTTTTATTGCTGCATACTAGCATATTTCATCGTATATCACAAGGAAATAGATTATATTTAAAGTGATCTGAATCACTTTGTATACGTAGATGTAGATTTTGTTTTCTTTTAAATAAAGTGTTGTTTGTTGCTCACAATCCTGGTTAAATTCACTTTCGATTCCAACAGAGGTCATTAAGGTAAGATATTTTTGTTAGGAACTGAAATTTTATTTTCTTAGCGTATATTTCAATGCATATCACACACCCGGTGGAAGACTGTTACAAGTCAAAATTACACATTCATGGGAACATGACTTTTAAAGTTTGCTATTCTATTAAAATCGATCCCTAGAATGCTGGTATTTCTGCCACCTAGGAGTTAATTTGTTTAGGTACGTTTATGCGAAAATACCGAGAGGTAGAGCTCGCTTCTCTCTCTCTCTCTCTCTCTCTCTCTATTCTCTTTTGAACGATAGTAACTCAAAATGTATATTTTTTGAGTTGTAACAGTCTTCCACCGGGTGTGCGATATGTTAAATTTTTAATGCATATTTTAGAGCATATATTTTATATATATATATATATTTTTTTTTCTTGCATATTTGCATGCATATCTCGGGGTTGGTTTGTGCATGGAAATCCGGGCTCTACTAATCAAGCTTAAAGCTGTCACATTAGTAAGAGGACAAACAGTACATAGTATGGTTAATGGAGATAGCTCCAAATTATAAGTAACTCTTAAAGTTTCATTTGCCTTTAACTGTAGATCATATCCCAGTGTTAGAGGGCCCACCTCTGGTGCCTGGAGTTCCTGATTCAATCCCATCTCGCGGCAAACGGACTTTGTGGTGAATAAACACTGTGTGCGCGGTTCTCCTGTTTCCTCCCACTTTCTTAATTTCATCTGGTATAATCACCGTCTCCTTTAGCTTCGGTGCACTGAGTATATGAACGTGAGCCGTTAAACCCAGAAATTTCATTTCACTATATAGCGTGTCTACAAAAACCCCGTGAGATTTCGATTGAGTATAAAATGAAATCTTTTTGCAATGTTTTGGTAAATAAGGTATCAGGAAATGTAGTAACTCAAAGCGTTTTTGTTTCTTTCCTACAGATTCTAACATTCACTCCTTGTTCCATCAGAGGGCAGTAAGTTCAAGATGGCGCTCGTATGATGATAACCTGAGGTCCAAGATCATTTTCAGTGATGAAGCAAGATTTCACGTCCATGGGAAGGTCAACAGACATAATGTGCGAATATAGGGGTCGGAGAATCTCCACGCCACACTAGAACTGTAACGTAATTCACCCAAGTTTTTTTTTTTTTTTTTTTGCCATATCAGAAGGAAAACTTTATGGACATTTTCTTTTTCTTTTTCTGTTTCTTTTCTTTCTTTTTTTAAGGTATAACTGTGAGTGGCGAAATTTACCTGGATATGTTAGGAACTAGTTGATACCATAACTTACTGAGGTAGGTGACTATCTTTTCAAACAAACTGAAGCACCACCACACTGACATCGCAATGTCTGTAACTTTCTGAATGAGATCCTGCCAAAGAGATGGATTGGTTGTGCTAAACGCAATGACCAAGTGTTTCTCCTAAGTCATCGGATCTTACTGTATGTGATTTCTGTCTGGGGGGGGGGGTATGTCAAAGACCTTTACTACCCTCAACTATGAAAATTCTGAAGGAACTAATCACAAAAGCTATCAACACAATCATACCGGATACGCTTCGAAGAATGTGCAGTGAGCTTGATTATCGAATAGATTTGCCACGTAACATGTGGGGTCCAGGGGACGCGGTAGCTCAGTGGTAGAGCGTTCACTTCTGGTACCTGGGGTCCCTGGTTCGATCCCAGCTCGCGCCAAGTGAACTTTATGTTGGACAAATACCGCGTGCGTGGGTTTCCTCGTGATTCTCCCGTTTCCTCCTACTTTCTTCATTCCACCATTTCATTCATTTCTCACCATCACCGTTTTCTTTAGCCTAGCCGGCATAACTGTGGGACGTAAAAACTCAAAGACTTTTACGTGGAGCCCACATCCAGCGCCTGTAATGAACATACACCACATGAAACTTGATATACCTTTAGGCAAAAAATGAACACAAAATTCAAAAAAAGTTTTCATTTTATACATAATTAAAATCACGGAGTGTTTTTAGCGAACACACTGTATTTAATCACATTCAACTGAACAACATGAGATGCTTAAAGATCAAATGTCATGCGTGTCATGATCAAGTATAGCATTAAACAATACGGTGTTCACTGCCAATCTGATTAAATGGGGTTTTTTGTATACTGTACATGAAAACTATACACTGTTAACTATACACTACTTTTTTAAATATATTTTTCCTAACCACAATGCAGATACTACTTGTAACTTCTGCGTATATGAAGTTCTTTTTTTTTTTTTTTTTTTTTTTTTTTTTCAAAAGGAAATACGTTCTCCCAAAGGATGAGATGCTACAAGGTCGAGTCCTTGTTTTCAAGACAACCAAAGAATGGTTTAACACTTTTTCTCATTACGACCTTCGCTATATAGCATCCATCTCATCGTCCCTGCGGCGAAATCTTTCTAAATCAACACAATGAGAACAGCCTCCAGAATAAAAGAGTCTGATGAATGAGGTGGGTGGGCTTAGGAGACGAAAAGAAATTGAGCGTAAAAAGTAAATTGCAGGAGGTCGTACCAAATATGGAAGGCAAGATTATCATAAAATCTCATGGGTCTCAGCATTAAAGTTCAAACTGAGTTCTAGGACATTTTATTGTGTTATAATCTACCTTCTATCTATCTATCTAAATAAAAATAAAACTGACTATGTTACTTTATAACTCTCGAACCACCTGACCGATCTCATTAAATTTTCAACATAGATGAGGTTCCGGCCTGGGACGTTTTTTTATCATTTCACTTTGACTTTGCGCTTTACGGGAGAGGGAGGAGAGGAGATATATAAGAATGATCGAAAATGACCGATGTTAGTGACGAATCAATAATTTTCGGGGTCACTGAGATAAACGGTGACACTTCCGATGCTACTTAAATCCAAATTGAGGCCCGCAACTTGGGAGAGAGGAAGAAATATCAAAATGATAGAAAATGACTGATATTAGTACCGAATCAATAGTTTTCGGAGTCGCTAAGATGAACAGTGACACTTCCGATGCTACTTAAATCCAAATTGAGGCCCGCAACTTGGGAGAGAGGAAGAAATATCAAAATGATAGAAAATGACTGATATTAGTACCGAATCAATAGTTTTCGGAGTCGCTAAGATGAACAGTGACACTTCCAATGCCGTTTAAATTCAAATTCATCCACGGGACCGTGGTGGGTCATTGGTAGAGCATTCACCTCTGGTGTATGTGACCCTTGGTTCAATACCAGCTCGCGCCAAATGAACTTTGTGGTGGACAAACATCGTGTGCGTGGGTTTTCTTGAGGTTCTTCCGTTTCCTCCCACTTTCTTCATTCCACCATTTCATTCATTTTTTATTACCACAGTCTCCTTTAGCTTAGACGGTATAATCGTGGGACGTACGCCGGCTAAGCTACAATTGAAAAAATCTGTAATTAAATTGCCAAATATCAATGTAGAATCATTTACCTTCAATTTTGTAATTTGAAATACATTTTCTTAGATTAAATTAAAAACTTTTCTGTTTTTTTTCCCACAAGTTTACAGTAAATTTATAAGAAAATATATTATTTTTATTGGTAAAAATGTAATTTTACACCATTTCATATTAGTAAGTTTACTTTATAGACGTAAATTGATTTGCACAGAAGCTTGGCAAACAGATTGCCACCGTTTTTTTTGTAAAATTACTTATGATTTTTTTTTTTTTAACAGTGTAAAGGAGACGGTTGTCATTTCATTTTCATTTCATATTCAGCCCCGCAACTTGGGAGATGGCGAGAGGGGATATATATATATATATATATAGGTATATAAAAGTGATCGTAAATGACCGATATCAGAGAGCACTTCAGTCATAGTATAAACTGACTGACTAACAGGACATACTGCAATTTTTTCTTATTTTAAACCAGCGAAGCAGGTAATTGACGCTAGTACGAAGTAGGCCTGGAAATTTGGATACGGCACATACAAGTTTCTAAGTAAAGTGTTGACTCGACTACGGTAATGGACTTTTCAAGTTCATTTCTTCATGTTTACGGCAGCATGTAACTCCGAAAGGAAGCATTTGTCAAAATGCAACACTTGTGGTATCGACATTTCCGGTACTTCGAGTATCGATATTTGTGGTACCATGACATTTGTGGTACTATTCAAAATAACTTATTCTCTAAGCTGAGAGAAGATATTTTCGAGTGCTCAGTTGGAGGACAGGCACACAGTATCAACTGATGCGAAAAGACCAAGTATCACATTGGTGTAGTCAGCAAGTTTTTTTTTTTTTTTTGGGGGGGGGGGATGGAGAATAACATGACTTTCAGGGGACCTGAGCTTTTTGCATTCTAAAGGCAGATTAAAAATCTTTCAGAATATAAACCATTATTAACTCACCATACATAACATACATACTTACAAACCTTTCTCACATGTAAATACAAATATAAGGATTAATTATACAAGAAACTAACAGAACAATATACATGGTAAACATATCTGAAAGATATAAACAAATGCATGTTTACGATTGGCTAAAACTGGAAAATGTAAATAAATCTTTATCTCTGATTGGTCAAAGGCCTGACTTTAATATTTAAAGGAAACTTCTACAAATATTTATTATTATTTTTTTATTATTATTATTATTATTATTATTATTATTATTATTATTATTATTATTATTATTATTATTATTATTATTATTATTATTATTATTATTATATAGTTTTCCAATAACTATTTACCAATGGTTACTCACAGTTCAAATATTATATTCTTTTTTCTTAATTTTTAACATATTGAGATATTTGTAATTATGCGTAAATATTACGGGATTCCCCGAACAACAACTTGCAAGCGGAGTGATTTGTCACAAGTTGTCCATTGTTATGAGCATATTTAGGGACTTATGGTCAGATCTAGCTCGGAATAAGTATAAGAAACAAAGTAAAAATTAACTTTCAACGAATTAGAACTTATTTCTCTGATTTTTAACAAAGCTCAGTTAGTACATTGGTAGATACCTTCTCTTCTGAAAAAAAAAAAAAAAAAAAAAAAGATACTCCAGCTTTTGAATGTGTGCCATTTTCCTCAAGAATTTGACACCTTTCGAAGTTCATATTCAGTTAATACCAAGGATATTATAAAATAGAGGATCTGCCCATGCGTATCTTCAACATATAAACTCAATGAAACCAAAAACAACCGAGCATCGTCTGATCTGGCACATCTGATTGGCTACTCTCGTTTCCGCCATGATTGTTGGCTCGAAACATTGCGCTCTTAGTGGCGCGGAGTGGGCAGAGTAGGTGTGGGGAAGCTGTGACGTATGGCTTCACGATTTTGTTGTATGGGCAGATTCTCTATTTTATAATATCCTTGGTTAATACCTTTACTGTCGTTTTGTCCATTTTATGTTCTGACGTCGTCTACGTTTGCCTTCAATGTTTAAAATTCTTCTTTCATATAGATAATCGTTGTACACAGCCTCACGTTTTAGATAATTCAAACAGTACACATTACAAGTTGACTTATCTAATGATTCGAGCCTGCGGTTTCACCGTTTGACGACATTATTCGTTCTGAGCTGTTGATTCGAGCAGTTGCACATAGAGATGTCAATACTAGGAGATTTTAAGTACAGTTCTACAAAATAATCTAAAAACCTCTCAAGTCTTTCGTGATGTTGTGCATTTTCCATAATGGAAAACCACCAAACATCGACATCATCTACAACGAAAAATGCTAGAGCAGAACACATTCTGAGGAGAGCCTCTCCTCTGGGACTGATTTATAGTCATTTGTAAGTCCTAATTCCTGAACCTTACTCCACAAGTACTGATTAAAATGGAATTACACCCACTAATATGCGTTTCTGGGAACAGTGTTCTTAGAGATGTTATTGCAGCTTGATCGAAATTCAATTTGATTTATTTCCGAATCCAATCATTAATATTAGCCTTCACCAAACTGAAAAATCTCTGATACGTCTCACTATTTATTGTTGGTAAGAGGCCGAAGATCAAGAACAATGTTTATTTCCTCCAAGTTACTTCCGATCATGCCCATAGCCAGCCCAAAAATGTAGCGGGGCCGGCTGAAGTTAGGGGGGCGATCCAACCATATTATAGTTCATTTGCAAGCCTACCGTGAAAATTTAGGGGGAGCAGCAAAAATTTAGAGAGGCCCGACCCCCTAGACTCCCCTGGATACGGGCTTGCTTCTGATGTATGATTGTGTTGTTCTATAATTGGGCAAACTGCCGGTAACAACACTTAAATGTTCCGTCCATAACAAACGTAACATGCTCAGTTGTACATTGTCTTCTCTTCGCAGTGCAAAATATTAGCATCCTTCCTTCCTCTGTGATGTCACCTGAAAGCAAGAAGTTTGTCTCATCATCTATTGTCAGAATATACACACATTCCACGGTGTATACCGCAAATGTCCCACTGTCTAAGGGAAAGTTTTGAACAGTACCGCAAATGTCCCACTGTCTACGGGAAAGTTTTGAACAGTAACGCAAATTTCCCAGAAAAATTGTTTTTGTCATTGTACCACAAACATCCAGTACAGCAAATGTCCTGATACATCCCAAACGATGTCGATGTTGTTTTGAAACGCCCTGTATAGTTTTTTTTTTTAATTCCACAATATCTTGCTCAATGGGGTTAAATCCCGAAACTCCTCTTCAGTATGCCATGCAAAGAAGTAAGCTGCTTTATCAATAAAAACAACGATTAATTAAAAAAAAAAAAAAAACTTTTACTGCACTTGCGAAAAAAGAAAATATACCAAGCTTATGATGACATCATAACGGTATTACAATATATAACGGTGCAACTTTAGCTAATAACTGTGAAAAAAAAAATCATTACACAAAATTATTACACCATATAATAATTAATTAAATTCAGTGATACGTAATTCGAAGTAAGCAGACAGATGATCGCCCTTGTACAGTACAGTAGAAACTCACCGTAGCGTAAACTGTACTTTTAAAAAATGAAACTTATTTCCTCAATTAATCATCGTTTCAGAGAAACGGATTCATTATGCATACAAACACTACGAGTTATTTTTCTTCCTTCTTAAGAATGTGAAACAAAAGTAAAATTCATAAATTATATGTATAGGGTCGTTCAAAAAAGCGCGCCGGTTTTGTTACATCAAATTATGAACTTTATTATTTTTTTTCAAATCAGACTAACAAAATTCAGTTAACATGTTCATTACATTTTCCGATTTCAGGTATGGTGAATGACGTTGGGCATATGGCCTCCTCTATTGCGTGGGCAAACTATAACTCTGTTCGTGAAAATCGTTATGAGTTATGATTATCTGACTACAACAGCCACACTATTGTCACGAACCCCCGCAATGGTTTGCACAGAACGACTACTAAGACGACGCCCAGGACTTTTAATGTTCATTGTTGAACCCGTTTCAATGAACATTTTCATAAGGCTGCGAACTGTTGATTCATTCGGTGCCTCATTCCGCCCTAGTACCGCGCGGAATGAGGCACTATAGAACTGTATGCCTCATTGTTGATATTCTATAACTATCTCCGTTCTGATAAAAAAAAAAAGTTTTCACAATTAGCACATGTTACGCTATAGCAGTGGTTCTCAAACTCGTTCTTACTGCGACCCACATCAAATAATAAAAAGTATTTTGTGGCCCACCTACTTTTATCCAAAAACGCTTTAACATTCTTTCTCGATAAGTGTGTCATATGAAATTGTACGCATGTGCAGAGAGGGTTAAAGTGTTTCCATACAAAGGACATAGATCTAACACTACTTCCGACGCAAGGCCCTAACCCATGACAGATTTTGAGTCACCCACTCTCTTTCCATTCTAACCCAGCATCTGTACTGGCTATACAATAGTGCCAGGCTTTGAGTAACCACTTACTCTTCGCCTCATTAACAAACGTTTTCATTTTCTGAATAGTACTTTACAACATATGTTTCTGTATCAAAATAAAATCTTCAATCAAGGAAACACTTCTCGCGTCCCACCAATGGGTCGCGACCCACACTTTGAGAAACACTGCGCTATAGTAAACTGCTCCGTGGCTAGACATAGACTGAAGACATACGAGAAATTCAGAATAAGGCGACAATCGGAATATTTGTGGGTTGAGCAACAATGCAAAACAATGTCAGCAACCGAGAAACCAAAATTTGCCAGAAAATCCAAAGCCGGCGCGCTTTTTGAATAATTCTTTATTTCAAACCCAGTTCAAGTTCCAGTTAGCTTCCCTACGGATGATTTTATGAAGAAAGTCACAACCTTAAGGCCCAGTTGACTACGCCATTAATTTTGTATTAAATGTTCGGATAAAAATTATAATTATATAAGATGGCCCGTTGCAACATGGACGAATTGTCCTGTTCCAAGTACAATTGTTTTAACACTATTTTGTAAAACTAAAGGCAGGGTAGAGGCGCCGGACATATAAAAATTATGTTAAATAATATAAGAAAAAAATGAAATGAAATCTTTGAGTTTTACGTCCCACGGTTATGCCGGTTAGGCTAAACGAGACAGTGATTATGAGAAATGAATGAAATTGTGGAATGAAGAAAGTGGGAGGAAACGGGAGAACCCCGAGTAAACCCACGAGCACGGTGTTTGTCAAAAAATAATATAAGGATTGTAGCAAACTAAATTATGTCTAAAAGTAAAATTGTTTACTAAATTGAAATTGAAATAATTAAAGAGCATGACGCTTTGACGCTGCAAATACAAGCCCGACGCCATCTTGATCCTATGTATTTCAAACCCTTGATAATGTTGAGTACGTAATTAAACTCAGTGGAATTACAGGTGATCTTGCACTTCCGCTGCAAAATTAACTTGGAAGTAATTTGGTCTACTTTATAAATTAGTGACGTACCAGTATTGTGAAAGTGCATGTAGTGTAGTAATTGGTGTAGCATAAGTGAAATTGCAAATAACAACAGTAACCTTTATGGTAATAAAAATAATAATACATATGATTACGTTTTGTTTTCCTTTTTACAAAAAATGAATTATATTGTAAAAAAGTACACATTTATACGTTATATAAATTAGTAAATAAATTCTTTTTTTAAAAAAGTTTTATTGCTTGTTCAATAGAAAGTAAAAACTGCACAGACTATTTCTGTTTATGTTATGTGAAGCGAGATAAATTTTCAATTTATTCGCTTTTTTTTTTTTCCTCCGCTGGTCATGAACCTTATGTGACTTTTGTATCTGAATTGGGTTGTGACTCTGACGTATAATACCCGTACGCATTCCATTTATGCACTGTACTGTAACATGATTACAAAATTGCCATTATATTTTTTGTTCTATATAAACATACTTCTGCAGTACGAGAAGAAAGAATCAAAACATCATTTTCACTATTATAAATGACGATCTTCAGCTGTCTACATTGTACGTACAATCAATTCACTTTCATGTTTCATAATGATTTTCAGAAGTGAAAGAAAGGTTATCTGTTCAGGTTATTAACGCAATTGTTATTTCAAATCAAGACAAAAAATCTAGGACTATCAAAATACGCATTCATCCGAAATATCTGCCGTTTTCACGCTATGTTCTTGTATGAAAACAATAGTTGTTTAAATGTTTGGAGTATAAAACAGATTTACAATTTAAATATTGTTTTAAACTTTCACAACGATTATCAGGTGGTATCCTATTTTAGGGTTACATAAATTTGTAAAATCTATGGAAGTAATGTGTTATTTGACTTCACAACAGGATTGTATAAGTAATCAAAATGTATCGGGATCTTCTCATATGTAGCTATAAGGTAAAAAAAATGGGGTTAGGTTCCAAAGTTGGGGTTAAGTTTCTATAAAAATTTTGAAAATTTACCGGGAAGAAATAGATAATTTGCTCGTTTGTGTGCTTGATAACATGTAAGGAGAGCGGAAGTTGTGTTTATTTTTATTTATAAGCGGTTATAAACATGGAACTATTTGACAAGCGGAGGGAACTACTTAGTGTAAGCTTACCGCAAGCTTGGATTGTGGGTAAAACATTTGAATTCTGATCATGGCTGCAAGTGTAGAATTCCATTTCTAGAACTAGTAGGGGAGAAGGGGGTACATTTGAACAGGGGGTACCTTTGAACATTTAAGATAACAGGCTAGAAATAATAGCATATCTGGTGGTTTCAAAATTTTTAGTTTGGCAAAACTGCGTTGCGTGACGGTCAACTGTTATCTGCCATTTTAGTGTAACTGTTGATGAACAGCAGTATTTTGTTACATTTGTGGGGTGGAAAGTTGGAATTTTTGTAAAGTTTTGTAAGATTTTTGACAGAAGCCTGTGTTTTGATATTATCTGCCATTCATTGCAGAAGCAAGTACATTAATTTACTTATCTAATGTTGCCCTTTGTATTTCACAATAGTTTGTACTATCTGGGTATTACCAAATTCCGCTTGGTCATGCCTTTTGGGGCAGTTTTGAACAAAAATTAGGGGGCACATTTGAACATTGTTCTACCTCTACTTTTCTGAAACTTATAAGTGCTATCAACATGTTTCTGTTCTCAGACAAGGAAGACAAATGTTCAGTGCCAACTGCTGATATTGTGTGTAGACTTTCTAATCCCACAACTTCTGGAGAGACAAAGCGTACTGCAAAAATTCTGACATTTCATGTTGATTTGCAGAATTTTAGGGTAGAATAAATTTTGTGTCCAGTACCCAGTTAGTGGTGAAAAAAATGTAATTTCTTAGATCTCTTAGATTGCTAGTAGTAATAGGTTTTCCATTAAGCCTATCAGGTATGACGAGCAAAATTAAAAAGTGAATCATAATCATATTTTCACAGATATGCTACGATAATCGTATTCTTTTAAATTTTTCTTCAGATCACACCTACGCCTATAGATATGTTGTCCACATATCCTTTTGTGTGTGTGTGTGTAACGTATAACGCACAGCATATATGCAGGCCCGTATTTAGGTAACTACTATTCTGTGCTCGAACACAGGACGTCACAATTTAGGGGGCGGCAAAATTTTGGATTTAAAAAAAAAAAAAAAAGATTCACAATAAAGTTATATTTAATACTATCACACTCAGAATCCCGCGCAAGAGCGAGAAAATGTTTAATTCGTTCTAATTACAGTAGTTATTAATTAGCTAGCTTATCTGATTATTTTTAAAAAGTCATTCTCTCCTACTCCCACCCCAAGGGGTGAGGATGAACTTGAACATCATGAAAACTGATACCCTTAAACTCAGCAACCTCGAAAACAACGAATTCAACACTAATATCTGTCGTTTTCGATTACTTTTAAACTCTCGCCCGCCTCACTCGGGAGTTGAGTATGACCTTGAAGTTGAATTGAATTAAAACTGTCACTATTCATCTCAGTGACCCCAAAAACTATGAATTCAACTCAATTCAGATGTGTTTCCGAAGGGGAGGCAAATTATTTAGAGCACAGAGGCGCACAATATACAAATACGGGCCTGCATATATGTTTCAGCAATTATTACTATTATTATTATTTCCTTGCCATACGCGATTGGTTAATTCTTGTGGTTTAAACCGTTAATGGTGCTTTGTTACATTAGCCTTGTTGTTCGTAAACGAATTCATCCTGAAAATAACGATTATTCTAGTAAAATAATGGTTTGTTCAAAACTGCCCCACGTATGTTCAAATCTACCCCATGCTTGTTTAAATCTACCCCCCAAGGGGGTACATTTGAACGACACCCCCTGCGCCCTTGCACAGAATGACAAGATCAAACAAAGTACTCTATTTTATGGCAAATATAATGTATATTATATTTAGTTTTTGCTACAGTTCTAGGAGGAAATTTACTGAGTGTTTGGAAGCAAAAACGAATATTCGAAAACAGATGTTCAAATGTACCCCCCTCTCCCCTACTCAGTGATTCCTAATCTAACTTAATTTAGTTTACCTAACATCCAGAACGTAAAATAAGTGTAGAATGGGGACCGCGAAGTAGTAGAGCGAAGAAGAAAATTGATGATTTTTTGAATTTTCTTAGCTTTTATTACGTTTTTAGACTAAAACACGAAAATAATATATGCAAAGTGTGCTCTTTTCCACGTAGTACTTCATAAGGAAAACATGAAGTGCTGTTTGAAGGCGATGTATACAGTGATCATAAAAATGTCGCAAAGCTATGGCATACGCAAGGCATGTGTTTTTAGGCCTTATGAAGTTCCCCCCCCCCATTATCCTCGTTTATGCGTATATCCACCGCTACTAAGGCGCCCCCTTCCTAGGGACTCGCTCTTGAGCCACCGCGCGTGCCCTACTGCTGCTGCGCTCCTGCCTTGTGTCGGTTAGATATTCGTATTTTGTAGTGGCTACCTAGCACAAGTTCATTGGGGTTTTTAAGTTGGTTCGTGTTTTACACTCTGGCCTCTTAAAGTCAATCCGCACCCAGTAGCGCAACTCCTCCCTTGAGAAATACTTTTTAAGGCAGTAAAAGTGTATTTCGTGATAAAAGAAGTTAATATATGATGAATTTAAGTGTTCCCCCTTAAAATAGGATAGTTCCGATTATTATTATACGAATAAGGAAATTTTTCAGGGCTCCCTTCCGACATTAATCAGTGTTGCTTCCCCATCTAAACACCTTATGGGCGGCCCTGGCTACGCTAAATTCGTCGCACTAAGCATACTCCTAAGGCATTATAGTAGAACGAATGGCTAACTTTGTTCGATGGAAAAAAAAAATCGTCATTATTGTGGAGGGAATTCCATGTTCCCAATTCCCATCCCTTTTAACTGTTGACATGAAAAGTTGAGAAAAGGAAGGGGGTGGAAGGGAGGAAGTAGGGAAATAAGAGGAAAGAAAACAAGCCCAAGGTGAAATATTTCTTTGTTCACGTGGTGATGGTGAGTCCACGGCTGTGGGAAGAATCCAGGGTTAACTAATGATAGATTTCCCTGTTTCCACTCAAGACGAAAGGTAACAGAGAGAACAAATAATGATAAAGGGGGTAATGTACAAGTTAGGGTGCCTTTATTATTTATTTATCCATGGTTCCATAAGCAGTGTTTCTTTCAGAAAATATGTGCCGGGGGAACACTCTAAAACTACGTATTAACAAAGCCTACAGCTACTTGTCTTGCATTTTTCTGAAATACGCGCAACAAGACGTTCAATTGTCACTTATCTGTTGAAGGTTGGCGGTTACAGACACAGTATACCACCAAAAGATAAAGCTTTAGAGCACTTGTATATTAGCAATATTTATTTATTATAGGCCTATTCTGAATCTATTTATTTCCCACTGCTGGTATACTATTCAAGTACATTTATTTCTTCCTCCGGGGACACTCTCAGAACTCGAAGGAGGCACTGCCCCCTTAAAAACGTACCTGAAAGAAACACTGTCCATGAGGATCTCCAGACCGATAACCAGCCCAAAAATGTAGCGGGGGCGGTAGAAGTTAGGGGGGGCGACCCAACGACATAGTTCGTCACCATATTATAGTTCATTTGCAAGCCTACCGTGAAAATTTTAGAATTTTAGGAGTGCAGTGAAAATTTAGGGGGGGACCCCACCCTAGACCCCCGTGGATACGGGCCTGAGGATCTCCACAGAACATTCATTGGCACAAATGAGACCTCGCGTGTAGATCCTTGTTCGCTTTTTTCCAAGACGGAACTTAATTACGAACATTTCTGAGCTTTTTGTGGAATAATCACAGGATGAATTTTGGACAACCGAATAAAGAGTTGAGAAAAAGACTCATAAAATGTTTCGTGTGGAGTATTGTGCTGTATGGATCAGAAACATGAACATTATGTAAAAATGATGAAAAACGACTGGAAGTTTTCGGAATGTGGGTGTGAAGAAGAATGGAGAGAAATAGCTGGGTCGAAAGGAAAACGAATGGTAGGGTTTTAGAAATGGTGGGGGAGAAAAGAACAATTGTAGATACTATTAGGAAAAGGAAGAGAAACTGGTGAGAAGGAACTGGTAAGGTATCATAAGGGAAGTGCTAGAAGATATGGTGGCAAGAAAGAGAGGAAGAGGGCGAAGGAGACTACAATTATACGATATCAAAACAGGAAAATCGTACGTGAAGACAAAGACGTTAACGGAACACCGTGGAGCATGGACGCTTCTCACTTGCGGCAAGTGACCTGCTAATGATGGCTGAATATCTGATGATGATGATGACGATGAATGGTCTCGTGAGAGATATATTTAATTGCCATCGAAGAGAAATCCCATAGACATCTCCATTATCGTTCAAGTTGCTCCTGCAAACATGAAGACACAAGGATAAGTATGAGATACTATTTAAAGAACGTTCCATCCATGCACGTTATATTATCACCTTTGCTTAAACTAGGGATGGCCACATTTTTTCGAAAAATGAATTTTTCGAAAACGAAAAATGAAGAACGAAAAATTTTTCGAAAAACAGACAAATTTTTCGAAAAAACGAAAAACGAATTTTTTCGGAAAACGAAAAATTTATCGAAAAAACGTAAGTTTTTTTTCGAAAAACGAAAAAACGAAAAATGAAATTTCCGAAAATCGAAAAACAGATTTTTCGAAAAAGGACATCCCTAGCTTAAACGTTAGAAAATGCATTGTGAAGTACAAACGTGCATAAACACATCCTCATTTCATGTCCTGTCTTTCTTCTTTTTGTTTAAAGCTTGAGCTCAAAATAGAATAGAATTGAGCTTTTGTTATGAGAACAACTAAAACGACGTAAAGCTAATGGAATGAAGAATGTTTGGGAGCGCGTCTGCTTGAGAAACGGCGACCACATGGGAAGATCTGTTAACAAACACAGATGGGAAGGAATTCATTAACAAAAAATCTTACAGGGCAACCATCTCCAATTTGGTGCTCTCTGACGTCACAGATTCTCCCTTTCTCAGTAAACCAGACGAAAAGACAAAAAGGAGACACGTAACACATGACGCATTACTGATGGAGGAACAGTTCATGAACTAAATGTTTTGTTTTTGGTGGGCTTAGTTTTGTACCTAGAAGACTGAAATTTTCGTCAAATATTCAGTCCACCGAGTAGTACTTACCATATTTTTCAGATCTCTGTGTTAACACAGGGAGGGTTCAGAGGGAAAAAAGAGGATATTTTTACCAAAAAATTACTTTTTTCGCGATTTTCCAGCCTCAGATATGTGGTGGAGAAATGGAAAGGTACCGTTTGAAAGGCTGTTCCATTCTGAAGAGAATGAGGTACAAAACGTGACCCTACGATAAGTAGGGATGTCTTAGGATTTTTTTTTATTTTTTTTTTTTTAACCTGAGATCAGGGTCTTTTCTGGGCACTGGAGATAATTTGTAAATCTTTTCCCCGTCCTTGCTACTCAAAATAGAAACTTGAAGTTTTGTACACAGATTTAGTACATCCATTAGTATAGTTCAGTTAATTTTCAGATCCCTGTGTTAATACAGGGTGTCCACAGGGCTCAAAATTTGAAAAATATCAGAGATAAATTCCGATTTCTGTCAAAGCTTTCCACCTCAGGGACATGATGGGGAAATGTGAATGATACGGTTCGAAAGGCTGCTCTATTGTGAACAAAACGAGGTATGAACCATGATCCTACGATAAATAGAGATGATGCTGTAGTCGCTTGACTGAAGGTCTATAATTTACCTTTTTTAAAAAAAGCCGGAATTTACTAGAACTCCAAAGGGCTAAATGAAGTTGAGAAAACAGCTATTGAATGACCTTTAATCTTGTCATCTTCGCATGTTTTCACTTCTCTTAGTATCTTTCACATGAGAAGAATTATAACAGAAAAAAAGTTCTTTCCTATAGCCACAAAAAAGAGATGATGGAGGGATTTTTAACGACAAAGAAAACTTTCACTCGGTGCATCGTGCGAGAAGCATCTCCAAAACTACTAAAATTGTTCCCTCAACTTTTTTTTTCTTTCTTTCTACACCACACTTTAAACTCATACAATTGAAGAATAGCTAGTTATATTCTTTTCTTTATTTTTTCGCTACAAAACACGACATTTCTGTGATAATAAGTTGTCTTTCTCCGTTTGTTGATTTTTTTCCCGTTTGGTCGTGCAACGAATACAAAGAAAGGATACTCGCAGAAAAATTCACACAAAGCAGAATAAGGTATCCTGAGACACATCTCTATCAGATCATTGTACGCCATGGAATATAACTTTTCTTTCTCTTTTTGTATGGAGAAAAAAAATCTCTATATGCTCTTTCAACAATAAGTCATTTCTTTTGTCAAATACAGATGCTTTAAAATGAGAGTACTTTGGGGTATAAGTTGTCATGTTGTCATGCAAATAATATTCTACTTATACAGAAAAAGGCTATCACAATAATTTTAAACTCAGCTTTGCTCATTGTTGTCAATCTTAAGATCATGACGATAATTATTTTATACATTTACACAACACTCCTCTATATGTACTTGAATTTACAGTATACAAATTAGACAAAAATTCCATCCGTATAACACTAGCATTACAAACATAAATATTCCATATCAACTACTGTCTAAATCCTTAAACGATTATGACATAATGGGAATAAACTTATGCAATACGTTCCTGAAAGCAAGGATGTTAGAAAAGAGAGGAACTGCCTCAGTTATTGTGCGATGTTCGGTTGTTTTTTGCCTTCATTGAGGTAATAGGATGAATATACATATGGGCAGATCCTCTTTATCTTATAATATCCTTGCTTGAAACACTAACAAATTAGCATCGTAAAGTGTCCAAATGGATAGTAACTACCAAGGATGTTATAAATAGAGGATCTGCCTGTATGTATCGTCATCCTATTAAATCGATGAAGCCAAAAAACAACCGAGCAGCGGCACGTTTGATTGGCTACTCTCGTTTTCAACATAGTCTGGTTGGTTACTTTCGTTTCCGCCATGATTGTTGGCTCAAGACATTGCGATCCTATTGGGCGGAGTGGGCAGAGTAGCGGTGGCGAAACTGTGATGTATGGCTTCAAGATTTTGTTGTAAGGGCAGATCCTCTATTTTATAAGATCCTTGGTAGCTACCTACTTTTATTCGTACAGGAGAATTTTTACTGTGTTATAGAAATCTAAAGTATTTCCTAATTTTGAATCTGTGCTAATAATTACTCGAATTTAACATATTATTATTTATTTTATAATGAACATTCGTTTCTAACTTAATCATAACTTATTATTCATTTCTAGTATTAGTATTATCTATTATGACGTTGTCTACTGATATCTATAGCTTAATGGCAATAAAATTTATTATTGTGAATTTCTCTGACAATTGATAGTACTGACGTACAAGGAAAGATTGGGCCTTGTTCCATAGCAGTATGCGTCAACGCAACACAAATTTTGCGTTTTAGCGTCCAATAGTCGGCATAGTTATAATTAATTGTTACGTTGCGTTATGATCCGCAAATTTTACCAACACCGTTACAGAATTAGCTCCGTATCTTTCTTCCCCCTTTAGATAAGTGATTTTAGATCGAGGGAAATTTCCCCAATCTACGGAAAGTTCGTAGCAAGATATACCAAATAGGGAAAATATTTTTTTAGGCCAAATCCTTAAGTCCATGTAACTACGGGTCTGTCTAGGTTGAGCTACAGACCAAATTCTGTTATGGTGGTTTTTGATCCAACTCTTGGGGCTTATACAGTGTTCTTGAAGGAACATCGGACATAAATGATTAAGGAGAGAGCTTATTTAAAGGTATAGACTGCTACATTATTTTTAATTAAGGGATATGTAGTTAGCACATCAGCTTTTAATTGCAAAGTCCACGCACCTCTTCTCTAAAATAGTAAGGTAGCAATAGCATAAGTGATAATGATTACGTCATTACCACGTAATCCACTGTATGGTGAGATATACACACTACATAAACTGTCTAGCATCTTATATGCAGCTCCCAAGGTATTTCGAAATCATATTGACTATAAATTACGATTCTCCCGTCGTAACTCTCTGTGCTACTCGCCCCAGTTTACTCAGGGTCACAAACTTCCCGGTTGGTCACGCAAGAAATCCCCTCGTGTGGGCATACTTATAAAAATGGAAAGTCAACAATAGAAGAAAAAATTGAATATTTATGCTTATGGAATATTTATGCTTAAAATGAGTGAAGACAACGTTGGCAGTTGGATAGCCCACCGCTTCTATTGTCGGGAATATTCTATGTTACTAGGGATACCTACGAGGGAGCTATAAGAAATGGTGTGAAGCAGGGTTTCTCAACGTAGGGGTCGCGACCAATAGGGAGGTCGCGAAAGGGTTTCATGGGGCTCGCGAAGATAAGCGGAAGAGAGTGGATAATATTTTTAGATATTATTTTGAATTTTGTTTTGATATTCATATTTTTATTTTTATACATATTGTTAAGAAAAAAAACGGGGTCTACTAAACATTTTCACGAGGTGCAGAGTTGTTTAAAAATCAATTTAGATGAAAGAGGTACGATATGAAACTAACGAGAACTGCATGTTGATATACCAGAAAAATACAAATGCAACAAAAACTGCATATTGTAATACAATTAAAATTGAAAGCTAATGAAATCCCTGAACATGGTGTGATTTCACTAGTGTGGCAGTATCCGGTTCAATCTTCGTGACGCACATTATCAAGTCATTTAAAATACTCATTAACTTTCTTAAAATTAAGGGAGTTATAAAATTTTTAAATTTTCAAATGGCTTCCATTTTGAAATAGTATGATAGATCGGATTCGATACTGGTAATATGAATGAATTGACCCAATTTGGTTTTAATCCATTCGGTTTTAGGGAAGTTACTGTATCCACTATAAACAAGAAATGGATTTTACTACTGTAGAAATAGATAGATATCGTGAGATCTCCGCAATAAGTACATTAAAAATCAAACACAAGCTTATTACAAATCATAAATTATAAATGGGTCGCTGGCAAGAGGATGTGATAAAATGGGGGTCGTGATACGAATTAGGTTGAGAACCACTGGTGTGAAGGAAGCTTAGAATTAGGACATAGGACAGCGTTGGCAGTTGGCCGTTCTACTATTTTCCACTGTTGGGCTTAGTGACTGTTGGTAGGGAAAGGATGAGTCACTCTCATATGACCCATAGAAGAAAAATGAATATTATGAAATAGATAAGAAGACAAATTTCGTCTATTCAAGGGTGGATCCAGGACGGACTTCTGTGTGGGGGCAGTGGGTTGTAACACTGCTACTTTTAAGAGCTCCAAACTCTGGAATGGTTTTATTTATATATAAGAAAATTTCCTCTTCCGGGGAGAGGGGGCAATTGCTCCGATCGCTCCCCCTGGATCCACCTCTGGGTCTATTTATTTTTACAAAACACACTTTAAAAATTAATTACAAAGTTACATGCATTCGATGGACGAAGTAATGTCTTTTAAAATATAACATATGGTATTCACCTTTAAAATGTAATGTTATTTTATAATTTATTTCTCATAAGAACTAATATGACTTAATAGAAAGCAAATGAAATTAGAAGCTGAAGAGATTTCTATCAGAAAACTTTTATATTTACACACATTAATTTATATTTGAGCTCGTTATCTTCTAGACATTTTTCACTTTCCATTGCAGTGAAACGAAGAGGGCGCTGACTGTGACGTTAATAATGTTTTATCTTCATTCTTTTCGTACAGTTTTTTCTTTCTTTCTTTTGCTAGCAAATTTTCTATAAGTGATTAATTGGTGTGAAAACAGTTTTCTGTTTCACTTGTTAAATCATTCAATAACACACAACGAAACACTTGCTCCGAAATTTCTGTCTGTGCTGTTCGTTAGTTTAATGACCAGAGAAATCGTCATTTTGGGGGACTTATTTTAGAATAATCGTATCCAGATATTTTTACGACCACTTCTTTTCGTTTATCTATTTTTAACCGGTGTTACAGCGTTCGTAGGTTTCCTTAAATAATAATAATAATAATAATAATAATAATAATAATAATAATAATAATAATAATAATAATAATAATAATAATAATAATAATAATAAAATCCTCGACCGACGCAAAATTTTCCCGTTGTTATCAAATTTTCCCTAGTTTGTTGAGTGTTCAATTTCTATGATAGAAGATTAATTTAGCTATATTAAAAGAAATGCTAAACACATTTGTTTTATTCATTTGCTTTCTGCTTCTATTATTTCTATACTTTCTTCACTTTTTTAAAACAAAAAATACACACAAATACATCCAGTCAACAATGAATGCAAATTAAGCTACTTTGAACATACACACGCCCAGGACCGGATTTAGGAGGCTGCACTAGACCATGTGCACCCCCATCGTGAAAATAGAACACTTTCCGAAATTTTCTGCTGTCATGTTTCCGTTTGGGGCTTAAAAGAAAGCGGAATTGTGCAAAAAACAATAGTTAAATCAATTTTCTGAAGATGGAAGGCAAAGGATTCACCAAGTAAAACAATATTCCTCATTCACACTACAGATGCTTAAAGGCATTTTAAAAAATTCAAATGTAGACTAATTATAACTATTGGTGCACCCTACCCGTCAGAAAATCCTGGATCCGGCCCTACACATACACATTGCTATTGTATTGTTTTATTTCTGAAGAATAAAGAAAAATTTAAGCAATTATATTGGTCAAACAGTTAGCGTTAGAATTTTCCCTGGATTTCGGCGTTTTATCGAAAAATCCTTTTTTTTCCTTTTGACTAAATTTAGTTACGAGATTTCCCTAGATTAGGGAAATTTCCCTCAAACTACCAACACTACTGTGTCGGTGTAAACGCTGAAAATAAAATATTTACAGCTGCTTCTCTTTTTACCACATTATTTTTGCATTATTATAATTAAGATTGACTCAAGGTTCTTATAAAATAGAGGATCTGCCCTTACAACAAAATTTTGAAGCCATACGTCACAGTTTCGCCACCCCTACTCTGCCCACTCCACCCAATAGGATCGCAATGTTTTGAGTCAACAAACATGGCGGAAACGAGAGTAGCCAATCAGACGTGCCGATGCTCGGTTGGCTTTAATAGGATGAAGATATATATGGGCAGATCCTTGGATTGACTTACGAACGGAGTTATAATAATATTGTTAACTTCAACACAAGTGTTGCCAACCGCAGAGTTTCAGTGTTGACATCTAATAAAAATACACAGAAAACCGACAAGATTTATCTTACAGTGTGTAAGGAACTTAGGGCATCAATGTATCAAGTTGTTTAGTTGCAATCCAAAATCACTACTTTATATGAGTTATAATTTATTATTATTATTCAATTATTAAGAGTTGGACTGGAACGTGCTGAAAGTCCATATAACACACAGAAAGTCCACAGCAAATAAATGAGAATGTTGAAATATTTTGGGGTGGGGGTTAGTATTTAAAGAAAACTGATCATACGTATTTTAGGCTCAATATTGGACCTTGTTTAGTTGGCTCATAATCACGCTAACAGTGTTGCCAGAGCAAATGAATGAAATTAAAATTCTAGTTTAACGTCTTACGATTACTCCCTTTAGGTTAAAGGAGACGGATGATTCATGTGAATGGTTATGGAAGAATTGGTGGAATGAGAATGTAGGAGAGAACAATGTTGTCCATCATTGTTGCCAGATCAGTTATTTGTGTAATTGATTTTATATTTATTTTTTTTAAATATCCCATTTTCTTATAGGTTTTGTATTATATATATATATTACCCACCTATACTTTTAAACAAGATAAAACTCATGGCAATTCAAAGGAACAGTCCAAAACATTATTTAAAAAGGCAAACCAACATTTTCCTCAAATCACAAAAGCTCCATAATTAGTAATGGAAAATGAGTAAGAAGACTATTTTGCTCTGTGGGCTAACGAGTCGTGACCGGTTCAAGCACTTGAGTTACCATAAGATGGTATTTGACTGGGGAAGGTTTGAAGAAGAAAACGAAAAACTGAAGGAACAGTGTAGAATAACATCTTGGGTGAAGTTTCGTTGAAGCACAAAGAATAACCTATGACATTCCGACCTTGCATGGGCGATTCTTCGTAACAATTCGTTAAGAAAGCACGAAGAAACCATAGAACAGACAACACGTTCTTCTTTTTCTGTTCTTTTCTGCCTTCCGTTTTTTTTTCGAAGAACAAGTAAGAGTGAGAATACCTTTAAGATATATATATATATATATATATATATATATATATATATATATATATATATAAGACAAAGAACTACAGAACTACGTAAGCAGTTGGAGAAAAAATTCCTTGAGAACGTAAGAATAAAAGAGATGTTTTACGCCTCCATTACAAGACATTTTCCAACACCTAACTCTTGTGTTGTTTGTCTACGTCAGCGACTGGGGAGGAATTAGCATACTTCCAACGCCATTATCCGGTGTCTTTAAGAGGATTATTTTGTTGTTAAGATTTTTTTTTTTTTTAAAAAAAGGTAAGACGTGAATTATCATTAGAGCTCTTATGGAAAAGAATGCTACCTTCTTGAGTTTAACAAGATTTGTGTTTATTACGCAGAAGAATGTTTTTTTGAGAAGGGAAGATCTGTGAAGGGGTTGGAGCCATACTGTGGGTGGGACAAGTGGGGTTTTTCTCGACTCCGCAGTATAGAAGCAAAGAGTTAAGCCCTTTAGAAAAAGTAACAACTTATCTTCAGTAATTCACTCTTGGAATTCAATATACAAGGTGGCTCGGAGTCGACTGACACATTTCAAAGTTGCATATTGCACAAGTGTGATAGCTTGGAATGGGTTACGGATGGGAGATTGGAAGATAATAGAATACCATTGTATAGGAATACCATAACAGTTACCATGGACATCGTTGGAGCGTTGAACAACGTATTTTTTGTGTTCGTACTTATTACGAAACGAAGTCAGTCATTAAAGTGCAGCGATTGTTCAGATATTTTATTGTTACCTGACATTACGCGCAAAATCCATTCTAACTGTTGCAGTGCTCTTATGAACTGACATTCTATACACTTTCCATCCCCCAGCCACTCCAAGCTTTCGCGCCTGCGCAATATTCAACTAAGAAATGAGTCAGTCGGCTCCGCTCTACCCTGTACATTGAGATGATAAACAATCGTTTTGTAAGACAGTTTTACAACTGTATTCTATTAATGTCGCGAAGTGCACTCGTGGCGGGATGTCACTGTCATTGATATGAAAACGTCCAATGCAGGACGTCCTGAAGGATTCCCATGTAGGATGTCCATGGGACGTCCCAGATGGGACAGGAGGTCCGAGGGAAAACCAATAGACATCCCTTCGTGGTCCCGTTGAATATCCCATATCCCGGGATATTAGCGGACATCTGGATCTCCCGCGGAAATCCTGTGGATGTCCCGGGAACACTTTCGGATAATCCCGGGATATCCCGTCGTCCGTTGCGGGCTCAGTCTCGGACATCCCGTGGACGTATTTGTGCTATGTGGGAAGTAAGTGAAGAATACTACAGGAAAAACAAATAAAAACAAATGAGCGAAAGATTGCCGAATGCGATTATCCTACGTAAGCACGAAAAATTTTCTATGCGGTTTGGGCTGGTCATTAACGTAACGAACAGCACAAACAGAAATTTCGGTGCAATTGCTTTGGTAATGTGTTATTAAAAGGTTGAACGAAAATAGTTTGGGGAAACAGGACTACCCTAACAAACCTACAGATACCATATTATCTCCTTCAAGCTCTTGGTGGAATGAGAATCTGAGTGGAATGTGAGAATCCCGAGAAAAGCCAAGGACACAACATTGTCAACTACAAGTCTCATGGCCTTGAATCGAACCAAGGGCTCTGAGTAAAATGCAAGCACTCTACCACTGGGTCACTGCCTCCACTATAGGATCGAGTCACTAATCTCTGCCACAAGGTAAGCACTGCACAACTTAGCTTTTGTACTCCCTGTATAAATCATAAAAGACAAATAATAATAATAATAATAATAATAATAATAATAATAATAAAGATGCCATTTATGTTTAAGTAGGCATTTACTGAACCCATTAATCAATTATAATTGATTTTTAGAGAAAATAATAGTAACTTTAATTAACCATTGATATTGATTGGTAATAAAATTTTTTAAAAGACAGTTCAGCTGTGTAAGATAACATTCGAATATGCACTGGCAGAGACCAAGAAAACAGACTACTCATATATTGATTACGTGCTTCTTACGTAATGAAAATGGCTAATTGTAGCATGCTAACATTTTCTAACAAGGCCTTGGATTCATTCTCAGTATTCAATTGATGGCTGCGAGCTATGACTTAAGTTACAACAGCCCATCTTAATTAATGGGTACGCTTTCCGTCCCCACGAAGAATTCTCTCATACCTCCTCGTTCACGGCGCCGGCTATGTCGTAGTCATGCCATCATGAAGTCAAGTCAAAAAAAATCTTCTAATTGTCTTGCATACCACACGACCTACAACAATTGCAATGCGCTGGCTTTCTAAATCGTTCCGGTGCGCTGTGGAAGGAAAAAATGATAAAAGCAAATGCTGCATAAATAAAGTCTACCAGCTGTCTCGTAAACCGTTATTTTAGTGGGTTTTGAGGATTTGAATCTAGAGTGGACCGCGTGCAATGCCCTGAGGGACTCCTGCAGTGAATGAATGGCACTCGCTTCCAACCAACAAGACAACAAACTGCTCGAAAGGAGGTTAACAGGCCAATGTCAGAGACGAGTTGAAATGAGATTAAGAAAATACGAGAAAAGAAAGAGAATTATTGATAAGTGATCGATATTTTACATCTCTCTCTTTAGCCACACACTAACCATCACCACTTTCTCCTTTAACAAAAACAAAGATACTGAAATGTTGTAGCAAACAAAGTTGAAATCCTTTCTTATCAATTAGCAACAATGGAGATGAAAGGTTAATAATTATTGAAATTAACACTGTGCTCAGAAAATGTAAGGAACTTATTTCCACCTTTAATGTAAATAATTTTAATTAAAGTGAGAAAGAAATTATTTCATTCACGTAGTGATATCTAAGAATTAAGATGTGTTAAATAAACTAGCATACTCAACTTTTTGAACCTAAATAAGCATAATACGAAGAGATTTTTTAAATCATACTTTTTTCTTGGGTAAAAGACGGAAATGTTTACTCTGTATTATATAACTTATACAATAGCAGCGTCGCCGATTTCTGGATAATTGGGTGGAGAGGCAACAGATTCATTTCAGACTTTATTTTGGGGAGGCAAAATCCTCCGATATATGAATTTCACGTTTTGTTTATTATTAATACGAAGATTGTCCAAAAAGTACGAGACGTTTTGGCCTATCCCGGCAGGAGGCGGGCTAGAGTCGCCATCTTGGTGTCAGAACGTTGCCACACTCTGTACACATTCAGCAATTGTAGCGTGAGGACTGTGACATGCTGCAATAGAAACTCCCGCCTCTTGTGAGGTCAATTCTATGATTAGGTTTTTGTTGATAAAAAAAGCCAATTGATTCAAAACAAGCGCTGGAGAAAACCTATCGCGAAGGTGTTTTTTTTTTAGATAACGCACATCCACACATGGCGAATCGTACCCGAGAGCTCTTGCATGGGGGTGTTCGATCACCCACCATACAGCCCGGATTTGGCGCCGAGCGATTACCACCTCTTTCCAGCGATGAACACGTGTCTCGCTACACAACGCTTTGATAATGACGCCGAAATGCATGCCGGTTCTCCCCCCCTCCCGAGAAAACTCACAGATACGATATTGTCCACTACAAACTGGCATGACCTGAAATCGAACAAGAATCACTTCGCGTCAGAAATGAACACTACCAATGAGAGTCCTTAAATGAGGATGATACCTTTCGTCCTTTCGTTGTTTCAATCAATAGTTTCAAGCGTGTTTGATATTCCAGGACATAGATATATTGAAGAAAACGTGCAAACCGAAAGCTTGACTGTTTGAAGTACGTATTTGCTATATTGTGTGTGTATCTAATGACCTTCACAACATAGAAATAGCACCTGAAACTTGTTTTGTTATGTATACAGTGAATAGATTTCATGGGCAGCTACTTGCATAACAATATTTTGGACTATATTGGTGGATGATTAAAAAATAAACAACGAATATTGCCAAAACCAAGGTCGAAAATATCACGGACAAAGATAGAAATAAACACTTAATTCAAAGAGTACGACAAAATGGAGAGACATACGAAAATTTCCTTCCTGAAGAACAGTATTGCCAATTTAGTGATTTTTCCAACAAAAGTTAGTTTTTTTCTCCTTTTGAAATAAAATATTTTCTTTAAAGTTCTTCGTTAAACAAACCCCCCATTAGTTACATTTTAGAGAGTAACTTAAAAACAGTTCACCTCTGGTGCTTGGGGTCCCGGGTTCGATCCCAGCCCCCGCCAAGTGAACTTTGTGGTGGACAAACACCGTGCTCGTGGGTTTTCTCGGGGTTCTCCCGTTTCCTCCCACTTTCTTCATTCCACCATTTCACTCATCTCTCATAATCACCGTCTCCTTTAGCCTAACCGGCATAACCGTGGGACGTAAAACTTAAAGATTTCATTTCATTTCATAACTTAAAAACAACGAAGAATATATATACTATATATAATATAGAACTATATATATATATATATATATATATATATATATATATATATATATATATATATATATAGAACGTGAACCAGACAGGACTTGGAAAATATATTAACCTATAACTGTTGCCAGGTCTTTTCTTATAAACCGAAATTTGAGTGGGCAGTTTATGACGTCATGACGTCATAATTACTGGCCAACAAAATTTCTAAGTTATACGAAAGCTTTTGAAAACAATTATTAGTTCTTATAGACTAATAGTATTTTCCAAATGTTGTTTGGTTCTTTCTATACTTTTCATTGGTTTTAAGTTATTATTAAGTATTCTGCCTGTTAAGAAGTCCTGGAATTAATACTTTTTTCTTTCTTCTCGTAGGTTAGGGTGTGGAAATGTTTCTTCCATGTTATTCGAACTTCAGTTTCCTGTTTTAACTCCTAATATTTTCGTCCATTTTTCAAATAATCGAAAATGGCACTTGTTGCGGAATCTGAAGACAAAATGAACAAGATGTTACAAAACCTGAGAAGGTGCTATGAAGAATATGGGATGAAAATAAATGTTAGAAAGACAAAAGCCATGATAACTGGAACGAAGGGATTGTATCAAATATAGAAAGAGACGGGGAGAAAATAGAACAGGTGACTAGTTTTCGATATCTGGGTAGTATTATTGCTGATGATGTGAACTGTGAAGGTGAAATAAAAGTAAGGATAGGAATGCCGAAAGAAGCCTTTAAGAGGAAGAAAATACTATTTTATGGTACCTTCAATAAAGAGTTGAGAAAAAGACTCATAAAATGCTTCATGTGGAGTATTGTACTGTATGGGTCAGAAACATGGACAATAGCTATGAAAAGAGAAGAAAAACGACTGGACGCTTTGGAAATATGGGCGTAGAGCAGACAAGGGCGCCGATTTCTCTGTAAATTTGGGGGGCCCATTCAGATGCAGAAGTTATATATATATATTAACATTTTAAGACAAATTGCACTCAAATTATACCAAATATTGTGTATTCATAAACACAATAGGGGGTCCACATGAGCTTTGGGGGGCCCCTTTGCCCCCCCAGGATCGGCGCCCTTGAGACCAAATTGGAAAGAATTATCTGGATTGAGCGGAAAGCGATCTACTATTCAGTTGTAGGAGCCATCTTACAATTACTACACTTAATTGATCTAATTGGTATATCGCGAGTGCTTTTGTTGCAAGGAATCTCGGGTTCGATTCCCGGTGAAACAACACCGAAAGGATTCACAGTGGTTTATATCCCATTTCAAACAGTTCATCACGCTGTATAGATCCTTATACAAAGAACGTAAATGCCAATCAACCAATGAATCTATTAATAATGGAAGTATTAAAAACAATCTTTCAAGTATTTAATGAATAAAATGTTACTGTACTCGGTTATAGGCCTAATACACCTGATCTACTACGTAGTACCTAAAGGCTTTCTGAAGAAAGGACAATACCGGGTTCATTATCTTCCCGGGACAGCAACACTTAGTTGCAAACGGCCTGACTTCTTCCACTGAATTGTTGAATGGAAAGAGGCCAGCTTCGCAAGTGAAGGGGTATCTAATCCAATCCAAGTCAACGACCCACACGATGCCCTCCGGGGACGCTCTCTTACACAGAATGCAGATCCTTCTTCGTTTTCTCCGACCCACCCGCTACTACCACGGATTTTAGCAGCAGAATATGAGTATCATATGTGAGATAAGACTGCATGCATATAATACTCAGAGTCACCACACCCATATCCTATATACACGACATGACATTTGCTCATACTTTTTTTTTCTTTCTTTAGAAATCTACATGTTCTAGTTTCCTGTACCTCATTATATACATACACTTTGGCCGGTTTTAGTTCCAAAACGTCCAACTTACAGAAATTGACTTTTACAGAGTAATAAACGCATGTACTTCCATCTACATATGTCTACAGTGATTTATTTCCATAGGTAGATTTACTCACACACGTTACTATTACTTTCTTCCTGTTTTGTTTTAAGTTTTCTTCATTTCCTGTGTATCAAAACTGTTGGGTGCGCGGTGGCTCAGTGGTAGAACAGTTGCATTTGGTGCGTGGGGTCCTGATTGGCAGTGGCGTATCCGTATATTAGTTTGATGGCTTGGGCTAACGCTATCCTTTATAACACCTGTTTATTATTATTATTATTATTATTATTATTATTATTATTATTATTATTATTATTATTATTATTATTATTATTATTATTATTATTATTATTATTAATAATAATAATAATAATAATAATAATAATAATAGTATTACGAGTTCTCCCTCTTTGGAGTAATTAGCAATTGCTTAGGGACCTAGTTACGCCTACGGCCTCCCTAGTAGTCTAGTTGCTACCGCGCCCGCTCTTGGTGCACATGGTTCCGGACTGAATTCTCGGTGGGAGAATGCTGAACGCTGCTCCTGGTATGTGCCTTTATTCCAGTAAAGTATTCAATGCTCCTGGTATGCGTCCTTACTTCACTGAAGTACTTACCGCTTGTGGTGTGCCCTTATTACAGCTAAGCGCCTGCCGTTCCTGATATGTGCCATTATTTCAGCAAAATACTCAATGTTTCTGGTATGCGCTCTTGCTTCAGTCAAGTACCTGAATCTCCGTGCCTTTATCATGCTGCTCGTGGTATGTGCCCTTATTCCAGCAAAACACTCAATGTTTCTGGTATGTGCTCTTACTTCAGTTAAGTACCTGCCTCTCCTTGTATGTGCCTTTATCATGCTGCTCCTGGTATGTGCCCTTATTCCAGCAAAGTACTAGACACTTCTAGTGTGTGCCCTTACTATAGTCAAGTACCAGACACTTCTAGTATATGCCCTTGTTCTAGCTAAATGCCAGAATGGCTATAATTGAAGAAAAAACAGGATATTTGGCGGGAATTGGGAGTAAGAACAGTGGCTCAGTGAATAACACGTCATTCCGTTGAAACAAAGTGCAAATATTTTGAGCAAGGCTATGCAACGCTTGGCTAATACAGCTATGTGTTGGAAAGGTGATGAATTCCTAAAAAGAGGTTTCGAGGTGAAAAAAAGAAAAAGGATAGGATAACTAAAAATCCTTTCCAATCCAATCCTATGAATTATTGTTGAATGTGATTTTGTGTTAGCCAGTCTCTTCAGAGCTAGGAGGATCATAAAACATTGGTTGTAGTCATAACGAAACCAATAATCAACTCTGTGTTAACTACTGCACTGTGTGTTTTACGAGAGACGATAGTATTGTTTGGCACAACAAGAAATAAATGAAATGTTTGTTTGATTTATACCTTCCGCATTAACATATGCGCTTTAAAATACATTTCACTTTCAGTTTTTTTTTTTCTTTCTTAATTGAAGGAATGCTAAATCTATCTGAATGTCGGCCACTGATACATGAAGGGATTCTTACCTATGGACGCACGGAACGAGGATAGCAAGGGAAAAATTGACCCTTCCCTGGCAGTGGCGGATCTAGAAAGTAAAAACTGGGGGGCCAGCCAGTACCCAGACTACACTAGGTATATATAAACTTCCAAAAATATACAAATAATAGCTTAAATTATTTTGTTGCTGAAAAAATTGGGGACCTAGGCCTCCCGGCCCTGGCCTGGATCCGCCACTGTTCCCTGGATTATAGAAGTGTGTTCGATACTTCGAAAAACATGCCAAAACACCGAATGTACGAGGATTTGGTAACTCATCCACTTTAGTGTCTAATATACAGTATCCATTGTTGTTAAAGTTATGTCATGTGCATCAATAATAATTGTTTTACACAGTGGCGGACTAGAAGGCAAAAACAGGGGGGGCAAGCAAGAATTCAGACTATGATAGGTATAATAAGTTTACTATAAACTTTCAAAAATATATAAATAATAACTTCAATTATTATTGTCATTCAAAAAACGGGGGGGGGGGATTTCGGACTAGGTCCGCCACTGGTTTTACATGAAGTACGCTATTAAGTGCACCAAAGTCAGGGGCGCACTTACGGGGAGTCTACCAGATCCGGATCCCTCTGACCCCAGAAAACTTGCTAACTCAACATACATTTGTACACTGTCTCAATAAAACTATCATTGTTTAACAGGGAAATAATTGATGTAGCATGAAAATTTGATCTTGCACTTTCTCTTACAAAAACAATCTAATTCTATCCTCTCTTCCCTGAAAATATAGATGAAAGCATTTTGCAGTTACTTATCGTCTTTTCGAGTACACAATAATACCTGTTCAATACCACATAGACATAGTGGCAGGGCCGTGCCGTGGGGGTGGGGCGAGCGGGGCGACGGCCCCGGGCGCCGAAGTAAGGGGGAGAAAAATTCGGGAGAAAAAAGGAAAAATTGTTTGGAATATATGTATGGGGCGCCGTCGTACTCTCGCCCCGGGCGCTGATTTTCCACGGCACGGGCCTCCATAGTGGCTTGTAGTATTTGATCCCCCCCCAAAAGCTTGGACCTCTCCGAACAAAAAATTCTGGGTGCGCGTGTGATCAAGATGTATATGTTCATTGAGACGAGCGCACAGCTAGAGGTGGCATTGGTTTTGTGGTATCCTGTTCTGTTCGTGTTGACGACGGATATTAATAAACAGATGGAACAACTAATCAACATCAAACTTTTGGTGAAACTGGGTAGAAAGCTGTCAGGAAATTCGTGAAATGTTAATGGTTGTTTATGGAAATAAGGCACTGAAGAAGACAGCTCTTTTCAAAGGGATCAAATGTTTCAGTGAGAGCCGTGAAGACTGCAAGGATGAGACAAGGCCAGGACGACCATCGACCTCCTGTGTTGAAGATAACTCGTAATTCGATCACAACGCTATATCACCCTGTCTACTCACTTGACATAGCCCCCTTTGATTTCTTTTTTGTTTTCGAAATGTAAAATGGTGGTCATGCGGGGGCGGCATTGGGACGACGTGGAGACCATAAAACTTGAAATGACAAGCCACCTCAAGAGCCTAACTTCTGAAGACTTCCAGGGATGTTTTCAATAATGGAAACAGACGTGGGACAAGTGTATTGCTACAAATGGGGAGTATTTTGAAGGGGTAAGATTGATTCAGGGGCGGATCCAGCACGGACTTGTGCGAGGGGCGGTAGGTCGTAATACTGCTACTTAGAGCTACTTTTAAGAGCTCTCGGATGGGTTTTATTTATATATAAAATAAGAAAGTTTCCTCTTCTAGGGGGGGTGATTGCCCCGATCGACCCCCTGGATCCGCCCCTGGATTGATTAAACAAATTTTGTGAAATACAGTGTTTATGACATCAGGACAGACCACGTATCTTGGGTATTAACAATTATTATTATTATTATTATTATTATTATTATTATTATTATTATTATTAATAATAATAATAATAATAATAATAATAATAATAATAATAATAATAATAATAATAATAATATGTAATAAAGTACAAAAATGTAACGTCCTTGACATCTGAAAATATCTCCAGTGGTGCACATGTATGTACGGAAATCAATATATCACAACTCTGTTATTAAAAATGCATTTATCAACAAAACGTAAAAAAGTCCCACAGACAGGATGAAGCTTTGTTCGCATGTTTATATGGAGACCACAACTTCTGTGAAAAGGTTTACTCAAGTGAATCCATTTTGAAAAGAAACGGAAATTACTCAATTCAAGTCAATGATAAACATACAGTGAATATATAGCTTTAAAAATAATGATTGACCACATTTACATTTCCCCTAGGACAAGATGTTATTTTTCATAGATGTTACACTTGTCAGTGCATACGATCTCTGATTTGATTTTCTGCGAATTTTCGGTGTTTCGAGAGGCAACCTGAGGTAGGATAAAATTGCCCAGCACGACATGAGAATCGTATTGAATACGTCCGTTTCAAATATATCGGTAAGGACCTGCATGAAAGCCATCCGCTTCTAGACACCATGAACGCCTACATAGACTTTCCTATTTCAGCTCCTATTATACATACCTCGTTATCTCTTCTGTTCACGATTTACCACTACATTCTGCCCCCAAACTACAACCATCTCCACTTAGCAGAAGAATTGAAGACCGACGATTTACACCCTCTCAACTGTCCATCATACGCACTGTAACACGTTAACACCTCTGTCACCATTACAATCTGGGCTCCAATCAATGTTTGGAGCAGCCATCAAGCGAGATTAACCAACATCAATCAATTAACATAACACACTTTGTCAGTTTCTCAATACAGTAGAGTACCGAAAACTCGGCCTAATGTAGATCGAAGGGTGGCCGAATTTGTGAAAATGCCGGATTATGGGAATGGGGTTAAAAGAAGAATAAGTACAAGTGTTTCCTCAAAAAATACAGCCTTGTACTTGTATGTATTGGTTGCTTGAGAATACAACAGAGAATAAACTTCCCAATTACTCTTAAACAAAGGAAAAATACGTAGTTTATGAAGGCATAGAGACTTTATTATACATAAAAAATCAAAATTAATAAATGCACACCGTACAGTAATCACATCTCAGAAAAATACTTGAACGGGTCTGCGTGCGGCGTTTTTACGGCCTGCCAGGATGAGACCGAGTTATTCGGACTGCTGGGTCGTCGACTGCTAAGTTTTCGGGACGCTACTCTGTATCCAGCTAATTAAACTTTGCCATAAGTTTATCTAATTAGATATTTCTAAAATATTTAAATAATTAAACGTTTTCCGAATATTTGGTTTATTAGACGTTTTGTATTTTACCACATCATATTACGCCTTCTTCACTTAATGATTCAGGTGTAAAGATCACAATGACCACCCTGGTAAATAAATCAGTCAATTTTTTCTATCTATAATTATCCTACCACCCTCCTTGAACTTTCTCCACGTTTTGCCCCTCTTCTAACTTACAAGAGTAGTTAGTACGAGACTATCTCATAGACCAGCTATAACTACTGCTACTTCTTCCCAGTACTGTCGAGGGCGCAACCATCGACCGGATAGCTATCTCCGAATAGAAAAATAAAACTTCATATTGAAACAACAACACGTTACAATGATAGACAAATTAAGTTATTTTAACACCTCATTTTTAATGAAGTCGTTTTGGCAATAAGTCTGCAGTTGTTTTACACTGTATCCTATTGTTTTATTTTACTGTATCTTTAGGCATAACAGGCTTCGCTTAATCTTCGCAACGAGAGATACTTATATTTGAGATAATTTTACTAGTAATTCCTTCTAGTGATGTCAACCGGCACGACTCGGTTAGGAGAGAAACATTATACATCGTTCTTACAGAACTTGGAATACCGAGAAAGCTAATTAGATTAATTAAGATATGTTTAAATGAATCCCAAAGTAAAGTCCGGGTAGGAAAATTTTTGTCCACGAGCTTTCACGTCGAAATGACCTGAAACAAGGAGATACGTTGTCGCCATTATTATTTAACTTCGTTCTGGAATACGCTATAAGGAAAATCAAAGATAGCAACCAGGGCCTAGAATTGAATGGTACTCACCATGTTATGGCATATGCTGATGATGTAAATTTAATAGGGGATGATAGGAGAACAATAGAAAGAAATGCAGAGATCTTATTAAAAGCTTGCAGGGACATGGGTTTAGAAGTAAATACAGAGAAAACTAAATATATGGAACTGCGTCGGGACCGTAGTACGGCAAATTTTGGAGGCGTTAAAATATTAAATAATACTTTTGATAAAGTGGATAGTTTCAAATATCTAGGATCAGTATTAACAGAGGAAAATCATATCCACGAAGAAATTAAAGTCGACTAAAAGCAGGGAATTCGTGTTACTATTCGGTTCAAAATCTCTTGTCGTCGCGAATTCCGTCGAGGAATTTGAAGCTTAATAATCATACCTGTTGTTCAGCATGGTTGTGAAACATGGTCGCTTACTCTGAGGGTAGAACATAGACTGAAAGTATTTGAGAACAAGATCCTGAGACGAATATTCGAACCCAAGAGTAATGGGAATGAGGAATGGCGGAAACTTCATAACGAGGAACTACATAATTTATACGGTTTCCCCAACATTGTTAGGGTCGTCAAGTCTAGGAGGCTTAGGTGGGCAGGTTATGTAGCTAGAATGGAAGAAAGTAGGAACGCTTTCAAAGTCTTGACTGGAAGACCAATCGGCAAACGACCATTAGGAAGACCTAGGTGCAGATGGGAGGACAATATTAAGATGGATCTCGCAGAGATAGGAATACAAAGTAGAAACTGGATCCAATTGGCTAAGGACAGAAGTTAGTGGAGAGCTTTTGTGAGCGCGGCATTGAACCTCCGGGTTCCATAAGCCATAGAGTTAGTTAGATGTCAACCGGCTCGGTTCACCTGTGCTAAAGGCTCGAGCTGGTTTAATTGAAATGACCCATTGGCTCGGTTCAGTTCTGCTCAAGTGTGCCATCGGCTCGAGGTAGCTCGGTTGCGATGAATCATTGGCTCGGCTCAGGTCAGCCACCATCTCGGTTCGACTCGGCTCAGGTAAGCCATCGGCTCAAGCCGGTTCGGTTCGGACCAACTGAGCCGAGGGCTCGAGCCAGCTCGGTTGGGTAAGCTGTTGGCTCGGCTCACTTCTCGGTTCGACTCAGTGGTGACTGAGCCGTGAGCCGAGCTGCTCGAGCTGTTGCCAACTCATTCCTTCCCCGACACTTGACGTTACTTTCAAGAACTTTTAATTTCCGTATATCGCCCCTGCAACTAAATGCGCAATCATTTAGCTCTCTATAAAAGAGTGTTGGTGTGAGGTTACACATAGGCTTATGTATAGCTTTGCGTACTAAAATATCCACACATATTCCCCGACATCTCTTTCTACGCATAATAGTGCTATTACACATGAGAAAATCATTTACATATAACTTTTACTACTCCTATAAAACAGTCGGTTTCATTTATTTCCCTTTGTTACGCCCAGCAGAATTTGAAGAATTTCTTATGGCCGCCGATTCTAAAAACAATGTTCTGTTGCTGGCAGCACTAATAATAATAATTTTCTCGGCGTATCTCCGCAACAGCACGTTCGCTTGATTAGGAACCCACAAACTAACACTATTACAAGATGCATTCCAGCAATATATTTCCATGCTTATATATATGTATGTGTGCGCGAAATCTTACTTTATATGTATGTTTGTGTTGTAAAACGTTTCTTAAGCAGTGGTCTACACGCCAGTCTCAGTGTTACTTTATACTTTAAAAGTTTTTTTAAATTGATTTTTTAATTAATTTATCTACCTGATTTTCAGCGCGTAACTTAAGATTTTTTCTGAAGGGGGGGGGGCAAGCATTAATATTTGGGGCCCCCTAGAAAAAGTTGTCGTGTGGGCCTTCCCTCAAAATTAGAAAATACGCTCCTTCTTTTCCATCTTTTTCTTACTCTTTGTGGACCCTCCGGAGACTGTGGACCCTCCCGCACGGCAATGTCTGCGGGGCCATTAGTTCTGGGCTCGTTCCATACATGACAAATTAATTAATATTGACAGATCTCAAAGGCGTATGAATAAATATTATTTCTAGTGCCCCGAATAGTAGTAGGCATTTTGTACTGAAATTGGCCCACGACTCATTTTTACTTTATTTACCTTTTATGTGCTGTTTTGTTTATGTAATGTAGTGAACCTGTTTGATGCTTCATTTATAATTTCGTATTCGTATCGTATCTATATGAAATAATTAAATTTTGTCTTAAAATGAGCCCTTCTCGAATTGCAAGAAGCTTCCCTGAAGGGGCAGCTGCCCCCTGCTTCCCTTACAAGTTATGGCCCTGCTGATTTCTTTAAAAAAACTATTTGAGTCCCAAACATTTCGTTAATTATAAGATCCCAAATGTTAGCGAATTAGGCGTTTCCAGTTGCGTATGCAGAATTTCAACCGGGAGAGGGGGTTCAAGGTCCCAAGTTCATGTCGTTTCAGAAATTTTTTACATGTCTTAGTATGATAAATGGTTCTTTTTTTTTTTTTCATATCTTCTTCAAGGGGAGTTTAAAACTTGGAAATTTCTTTTTGTGTATGCCACTGGGCTTTTCCGAAAATGTTTAGTTAATTAGAAGCATCCCAAAAAGTTTAACTAATTAGACATTTCCCAAAAGTTTAGCTAATTAAATGTTCCCCAAACATTTCGCTAATTACATGCTTTCCAAAATGTTTAGCTAATTAGGTGCTTCTCAAACATTTTGCTAATAAGACTTTTCGTAAAATATAAAGCTTTTTTTTTTCAAACATTTATCTAATTAGCTGCTTTCCAAAATGTTTAACTAATTAGACAGTTCCCAAAATATGAAGGTAAGTAAACGTTTTCCAAGAATTTAACTAATTAGATATTTTATAAAATGTTTAGCTAATTAGATATTTCGCAAAATATGTAGCTAAATAAACGTTTTTCAAAAGTGTAGCTAATTAGACTTTTCCAAAAATGTTTAACTAATTTGAAGTTTCTAAAAATAATATGTAGCTAAATGAACGTTTTCCAAAAGTTCAGTTAATTTTATATTTGCCTAACTAATTTGGAGTTTCTAAAAAATATATATATATGTAGCTAAGTAAACGTTTTCCACAACTTTGCGTATGTAAAAAGGTGGACACTCAAAATTAATGCGAAAAATTGAATTTCTCACGATCCTGTCAACATAGGAAGATGAAACTTGGTATATACACTCTTTATTAAAAATTATCGGACCTGTATCCAAGCGCTTTTAATAATTCCCCTTTTAAGGTGGGAGGGGAAGGCATTTTCTTTCTTTATATATAAAGCAATGTTGGCTGTTGCTTGTGATCACATCACGAGAAAATAGTTGACTCGTTTGAAATGAATTTTAGAACATAGTAGTCAACCCACCTTAAACTGGGATTTTATCATCTCACTTTCATTAAGGAGAGCGTACAGAGATGGTGTGGATGCAGGGCCGGCGCGAGGGGGGTCAAGCCATGCCACCGCCCGGGGCGGCAAGTCTGATGGGCGGCAAAATTTGAAAAAAGAAAAGAATACAGGGGCGGCAAAATTTGAGAAAGAAAACAATAAAAGGGCGGCATGTGAAAGAACCGCCCAGGGCGGCAAAACTTCTAGCGCCGGCCCTGTGTGGATGTATGAAAACTTGGCCCATTACCCACTGATCCCCACGCACCGTGATCCACTCTGACCCAAGACTTACCATGAACCTACACCCACCAAAACCCATCGTCATCAACTTTAATCCATGATCCATGCCCTCTTTTCCACTGACTAAATAGTTTACACTTGTAATAAAACAAAGCTGTGAAATTATCACTGATTGGAGTTTGAATTTCTACGGTCAATCGGCCAAGCACTGCTCTTACAATGCTGGTGGATCTCACCTTTACGATATAAGATGGTAAAGTGTTTGTCGTGGGCCATATTACGATGAATTTCAATTTGATTATCATATATATAATTATTTCTTTGTTGAATTACTGATAGTGGAAAATAGGATGACATTTGAAAGTCTGAAGTCAAAGTAAAGTAGACCAACGTAAAAAAAAAAAAAAAAAAAAAAGTGTAAAATTCGATTATGTCTCGAAAGCCAAGTAGTAAGTCCTATTGCTATTATTACAATTACAAATGACAATATCCAAAGCTGCATGAAGTTCTTTTTTCACTTAGATATACTCATCTCAGGTAAGTAAATAGAAACAAATGAAAAAGGAAGGAAACTGGATTCCTTGAAAGTAAAACGTAGAGAAATTCACCAGTGTTCAGAAGATGCTGTCTACAATGCACTGAGCAGAGTGAGTCACCGTGAATGGTGGGTCACAGTGGGTCACGTCATATTGACCCATCTGTATCCTAAGGCAGTAGGGATTCAAAACTTTCTTTTTTCGCAAAAAATATATAATCATTGCACATTCACTAATCCTTTTTAATTATGGATTTTTAAGGCAAATTAAAGACTTTGAACCAAGCAGGTACAGCATCATCCCTATTTACCCTACGATCATGGTTAGTACCTCATTCTCTTCAGAATAGAACACCATTTCAGACGGTACCATTCACAAGTCTTCATCATATATCTAAGGCGGGAAAATAGCAAAGAAAGGGACATTTTTAAAAAGTTATGACGTCATCACACCTTATGTCTCGACGCAGAAAGATGTGAAAGCATATGTAACGTGTTCTATACAATGCCTCCAGACTTGAAACAAAATTGAAGTAAAAAGCTTTATTGGCACTTCTCAAATCGAATGACGATTGTACGCTATCACCTAGAAATAGGTAACATAATTTGAAAGGGTTAAAATGCATATATTAAGGGCTTTAAATATCTTCCATAAACTTATTCTCCCCGTGCGAAGAGCGGGCATTTCAGCCTAGTTTTTTTTAAATAAAAAGAAAAAAATGTATTTTAACATAACAAAGATTGAGTGAAAGATCAGATCAGAGAGCAGGAAGACAAGACCCTCGAAGCATAAGAGAGAAAGAAAGAAAAATGTGATGGTAACCTGACAAAGGAAAGGAATTATACTTTCTCTACTGTTACCATAACTGCTTATCACAGAGAAAAAGAAGAGGGGAGACAAAAAAAGAAGGAAAAGTCAAAAGGAGAGGATTTTGTTCAAGCACCAATGAAGTCAATACTTTTCGGTATCATCCAATTCCTTTTCCTTCACTTTATCTGGCAACTATTCCACACCCAGAGGGCATTTACTGTTTTTCTAGTCTACGTGTCACTTCCAGGGTTTATTTCGTAGAAATGCAGGGCGAGGCAATGTTCACAGCGTAACCTAAACTCACATAAATGTACGTTGCCAAAGGTAGTGATTAAAAGAGATATCGAAGCTTGCCAACTCAAAGAGGCTTTGAATGACCCCACGTAGCGTAGTCGCTAACGCTCTCGCCTTTAGTGCGAGCGGTCCCGGGTTTGATTCCTGGTGGGAACCAGAGGCACACCCCACGTGGGGTCCACTGGGTTCGGATCCCCCAAAAATTCATAACTCTACTAGCATTTGTAGACTGTCTTAATGCAACTACAACTACAACTCATGTATACACTCTTTCTTCTTTTTTTATAAAAATAATTTAGTTCTATCAGATTTTCTAAGAATATAGGTGGCAGTAGTTGGCAATTAATTGTCGTCTTTTCGGGCGCAGAATAACCCATGTTTAATGCTACATAGACGTATTGGACCCTGCCCAGAAAAAAAGGTTTGAACTCCTCCCCCCCCAACAAAAAATTGTGGGTGCGCGCCTGGTGGGGACACTCGGTCGAAAACGTGTAACATCTTTTTTTTTTTTTTAGGTTAGCCATTATGAATGAGATTTTTCCTCGGTTTTCCTAATTTACATCACGCAAATGCCGAGATGGTACTTACTATATGGGTTCGAATCCCGTCGGAAGCTCATATAATTCGGATCCCACATTAAGTTGTAGGTCCACGTCTCATATAGCCTTGCTGTTGAAAGGGACGCTAAACTAAGCTAAAATTAAATCAAATGAAATCAAAATATAGTACCTCTGCAATCGCTTTATAATATAGGTAACACTATAAGATTAATCGTAAAATTATAGTGAAATACTGCCAAATTTGATACCAATCCATAATAGATATATTACGTCGACTTTTATATCATTACAGGAATCGATATCAATTGATTGAGATAATAAATTCCGCCACAAACAAAAGTCGAACCCAGGACGTTCGGCTGGTTGATAGATACTCAACTACACCATTTCATCACTCTTTTACGTTGTGAACAGTGGCGTATTTAGGGGGGAGGCTTTCGGCCTTAAGCCCCCCTCCGAAATCGCACTTACTATAGTAAAGTATACGAAATATCTTGCAGAATTTTAACATTTTCAGGCAAAGCTCCCCCCCCCGAAAGTTAGCAAAGCCCTCCGCGGAACAAAATCGTAAATACGCCACTGGTTGTGAATATCCATTTTCATTACGTTAAAGTTTATATGAACTATGGTGTGCATTAGAATTTATGTCCAGGAGCTTCCCTCGACACAAGTGCCTGATTCGCCGCCCCCCAAAACCGGTTTCTAACTACGCTATTGCTGTAATTTTATGAGTCCTAGGAAGAATTATAAAAGCTCTGTTTTAATTATGTATTCTGTTCCAAAGTAACAATTCAAATCTACCTTTGTTATAAAAGAAGAGAAAAGGAAGCTGTATTGTTGAAAAAGGGTAGAAACAGAGTATCAAACGGAAGAAATACTTTGCTTATCTCATTTGAAGAGATATGTTTCTCAACAACAATCTTCGGATGCCTTTTGTGCTATGTTCGTTCGTCCTCGTTTTAACTTTAAAGTCAACATTCCCACCAGATACCAATGAAAGATTGTGCAGGTTTCTCTCCTCCCGCACGGAGGAAGATAGGACAATGGCCTTCAGAGGCAACTCTTTCTATTCCCACATGACAACAAAATTACACATCCACACACACACACATACAAATAACTAAATGATAGCATATGTGTACTGCTGTTGATTCTCTTATTAAGGAATGCTACAGCCACTTGTTCAGTGCAAAAGCTTCGTATTGCGGGCAAAGGCTACTTAAGGTTAGTTTAAAGGGACAAGTTTTGCCGATAGATGTCACTACAGTCTTCGTATCTCTCTCATGTATTTTTTTTACCTTTCACGAAAATTCACGATTTCTCTTACAGATTTCAACCTAGAGACTTCAAATTTTTAGAGAAGGAACTTTATAACCTATCGAAGGCAACAATCCGTGCCGATTTTTTATTTAAAATTTTCTTCTTGTTGAAATGGCTTGTTTGTTTGAAGGGATATCCAAACCTTTAACAATATAACTGTTTCAACAATGAAGAAAATTCTAAATAAAAAATCGGCACGGCCTTCTCCAAAAATCTGAAGTCTGTACGTTAAAATTTGTAAGAGAAATTGTCAATTTTCGTGAAAGGTAAAAAATATATGACAGAGATACTAAGACTGTAGTGACATCTATTGGCAAAACTTGTCCCTTTACACCAACCTTAATCATCATGGATTCTTGCTATAAAAACTTTTAGAATACAAAATACCTCAAACCTTAGTTTCCAAGGGGATCCAAAGCCCCTGTGTCATGGGTCTCAAAAATTGAGTTTGTTTGGCTTTTAATAGTTTTTGAGACAAGACAAGACGACATTACACGGGATACACGGGACATTACACGGATATTTTTATTTGTTTTGAAGGTATTACAGAAAAACTCTAAAATTAGCGGTAGTTTATTTTCGCTGTAGTGAAGACCCTTAACAAGAGACGAATATATGCATTTGAAAGTCCCCCCGGGGGGTCCTTCTGAAATTCATCATTGACTGAAGGCTAAACGAGATGATTCATGATTTCTGCTATTTCCAAAGTTTATTCATTTGTTCTATATCTAGACTCCATCCTTCGTTAGGGGGGTGCGGTGGCTCAGTGGTAGAGCGGTCACCTCTGGTGCTTGGAGTCCCTGGTTCGATCTCAGCTCGCGCCGTGTGAACTTTATGGTAGACAAAGACCGTGCTCGTGGGTTTTCTCGGGGTTCTCCCGTTTCCTCCCACTTTCATTCCACCACTTCATTCATTTCTCATCATCACCGTCTCCTTTAGCCTAACCGGCATAATCATGGGACGTAAAACTTAAAAGATTTCATTTTCCATTGTCCTGGTAGTTATCCTTAGCTGTTATGTGACCTCACATAACATGTATACAACGCTGGTTGCATATTAACAAAGGGGTTTGTTAAAAACCTCAGAAACTTTCATTTTTGAACGACCGCCAATCCCCCGGGTCGAAAATCGAAAAACGGCCACCGCGGCCCCCATATCCGGACAATGGAATGGTTGTCTAGGTTCTGAATAAGTCGAAGATCCAACAACAAGTGCTTACAAACTAGTTCAAAATAAGTTTATTTATAGATCTGCTTCTACTAGGAGCGTCCGGACCGCGGCCATCTTCAACGCAAACTGAAAATGACATTTTGGGATAGTACAGTGGGACATCGATAATTCGAAGCTCTGAAGGGAATATACAAAAACTCGAGTTATCGATTTTTTCGAGTAGGTTCGATTTTTTAAAGGGGTCATAAGAAAAAAAGGGACTCGCTGTTGAAAGGGACGTCAAAATAAAAATCAAGTTCACAACTCAAAATACTGTACATATATTGTTTTGGATGGGGCTTTCATGTCTAGAAGTAAAACACATGAGTAAAACATAATTACAGCACACATTTGCAACAATCATAGAACTAGCAAGAATGATAATTACGTAAAAGCATAGAGTTATAGCTTCAGTTATCAAGGACACACCAAGAGAATGAATTATAGGCCTACAGTAAACTTTGACTTGTAGAGGTTCGCGGATACGAAAGTTCGAGCTACCGAGATTTTCAAATATGATTATGAAACCCTTAAAATTCGACTCCTCGAGGTTGTAATTTTTAAACATTCAACTTGTAGAGGTTATTTTAATGAGTGTTACGGAGAGTTGAAGGGAATGTGAAAAAAAATTCAAGCTATCAAGGAATTCGACTTATCGAGGTCCAACTGTATAGATATGTACAGGGGGTTTGTTGTTATTAATTCGGAATTTATTAATTCCATTTCAAACTAATATTGCACTACTATTACTACTTCCACTAATAATAATAATAATAATAATAATAATAATAATAATAATAATAATAATAATAATAATAATAATAATAATAATAATAATAATGTGTTACGTCCCACACTTATGCCGGTTAGGCTAAAGGAGACGGTGATGTTGAGTAATGAATGAAATGGTAGAATGAAGAAAGTGGAAGGAAACGGAAGAATGCACGCACACGGTGTTTGTCCACCACAAAGTTCACTTGGCGGAGGCTGAGATCGAACTCGGGACTCCAAGCACCAGACGTGAACGCTCTACCACTGAGCTACCGCGGCCCCAATAATAATAATAATAATAATAATAATAATAATAATAATAATAATAATAATAATAATAATAATAATAATAATAGGTGTATTATTATTATTATTATTATTATTATTATTATTATTATTATTATTATTATTATTATTATTATTATTATTATTATTATTATTATTATTATTATTATTATCATTATTCCTGGAACTGAAGAACTGTGGTAAAACCCCAATCAGGATTACGAAACTGGGGCTTCCCGACTTGGAACCAGAAAATAACTGTTCAACAATTCATGTATTATTAAGGACCATTACAGCCTACTGTGAATAATAATATATAGATAGGACCTATGAGGAAAACTTTACATAATACGGTTAAGTTAGTTCTAAGAAACATCCGTGCTATGCATGGGTGCCCGAAGAAAATTTTCTACGGAGATCCATCTCCATGGTTGCTGTATTACGCCTGATATTTAATATACGGGATTTGCTATATTACGCATACATTTTCGTGAGCCGGGAGGGCGACTCCCTCCCTGCCCGCCTTCGGGCGCAAATGGTGATATGCAAAACCTTGGTTGTTTGAGTTCTATTTAAAACGAGTTTTCATTGAACTTATTAACCATAAAAAATTTAGAATAATGAACGATTTCAAATATTGTTACTAACTAAATTATACAGAGAAAACTCTTTCAGACGTACAATAATAATAATAATAATAATAATAATAATAATAATAATAATAATAATAATAATAATAATAATAATAATAATAATAATAATAATAATAATAATAGTAAATACGGGTCAAATCCCGAGAAGTGGCCACAGTTTTTCCACAGCTTAAAAAATAAAAAGCGTTATCTACAATTTAATACTGTACGACTCTCAAAAGTAAGTGCTTTATTTGGTGAGAGAGGGGAAGGGACTATATATATATATATATATATATATATATATATATATATATATATATATATATATATATATATATATATATGTGTGTGTGTGTGTGTGTGTGTGTGTTTGTGTGTGTATGCATGTATGTGTTTGTAGTTCCCTTAAAGGAAAAGTCAGAAATTGTTTCGCAGATTTTGAAAAGCTTGTTGGATCAAAAGATCCAATAAATTTCAATAAAAAAATTGTTTTCTTGTAGGCTTTATATCTGGATAATTACATACAGTGTAGCCAAACCCAAACTATCACTTAACTCAGTATAATGTACTTATTCCGTAGAAAATACGAAATCTTGATTTAGGGGCCGTTCAAAAATATTGTGGCCCCTAATCCAGAAACTAATTATTGGTCAAGATCGCAATCTTTTGATAGATTTTTTAAAATCATCCTTAAAATTCTTGTTTACATCGATAATGGATGTGCCATGTGAATAAAATTGGCACATTTTGGGTTTACAGTTACAAACACAATCTTTCATTCTATTATTAATACTTGTTATCAGCCTGAACATGAGATTCAAATTACATAAGCTCCCATTCGTGGATCCAACCCAAATCTCCCGTGTTGAATCCTAAACATGTAGGCTTTTTTGAAATCGGGGTTCACTCGGCCTCACGTAAGATCAGACTCATTATCCACAATGAGGTTCTCCCTCATTTATCCAGGGTGTACCTATGCTCCAAGAGCTTGGGCGCAACCCCCTAAACTTACTATTTTCTCCCCCCCCAAAATTTACCATTCTACTCCAAAAAATTACCATTTTATCTCCTGAATATGCTTTTATTCCCCCATATTTATAATTGTTCAGTTTCATTGTTCCCTCTTTCAATGAAAATATATGGTTCTCAAATAATTTCATGGGCGAAATCTAGGCCCTAAAATTCGCTTATCTTAACGAAACTTCTGTCTCAGGCTTGCATCTTCTCAAACTTGAACTCATGCTCTCTCGGATTTTGCTCTGGCTCATGCTCACAAAAGCTCCCGATCAATTATTGACCTCGACGCCGGTTGTGTCCAAGACCCGGGGCCTCAACTTTGAATACATCTCGCCACGAGGAAGCTTAAACCCATTTTACACATATTCTACACATTACAAGGTGTTCTTGGTCCACTGGGTCGCGGATTCGATTCCCGGTGGGTACGGTGATTCGGGTTTCATCTTAAACTGTAGGTCAATGTTCAGTGCTTTATCCATACATATAAGGGGAAAAGATTCTTGAGAAGTATTAAAACCCCTCCATAAAATTTTGAAGATATCGGTGTAATATGTAAGTGAATATTATAATATCTCACCTACAGCTTTATATTCCCCTTCCGAATTCCAGAAGACTGGATAAAACACCGTCCATGTCTCATACAGCCTCGGTGCTGAGAAAGGGCATTAAAATTCACCAAACAAACAATACTCATATAGCAGGAAAGATTAAACTGTATTTGGCCACACGGCATATCTAGTTTTTTAAACTGCATTAAAAAAAACGTAAACACAAAAATTAAAAACACTTCCAGAAATGTCCTGTTTCACATATGATCACTGTCTGTTAGAAAAAAAAAAAAAACTTAATTCCGGAAAGAAAGCAGAACACAAGCACAAATATATTAACGCTGCGAAAAAGAAATCAGCTGATTGTATGTAAACAAAAGAATAACTAAACTTACCTAACAGTATAATTTTTAAAAAAAATATAAAATAGTTGCTTCCTTTCTTCTCCTCAACAGAGATTAGTTGTATAACAAATAGTATAATAAACACGAAAGAACACAATCACTCACAAACACTCTCACATTAAGAAAGAAAATAAACAAACAACAGATTTATAAATTGCAAATAAACAGAACAACGTACGAGCTTTCTGTGAATCTGCACTCACTGAATATCAACAGAGTTCTGCTGCTCTGCGCTCGAGCTGGAATAGCTGAGAGCACTTTACTCAGGAAGTGAGGTCATCAATGCTCGTTCCATGGCCTCTGTGTGCTTAGTGTACTTGTCTAGTGCGACGTTCCACAGGCCCTGGAAGAGGCGTTGCAGAGAAGACAGCGCATGAAGGTTTTAGGCAAGCTACCAGCCACCCCGAATTAGCGAAATAACATCTAAAAAGAAGAAAACATATCCAAAAAAATTCTTTTTTTGTTTTCGTTTTCTTCTATGAGAAGGGCGCTAAGCGCAACTATGAAAATCATGGCGCTTAAAGAATAAAAATCTATCCGTGCTTTATTTTATTACTTTTTTTTTAAACATACTTTTCTCCTTTCTTTAAATCCCACGGATTACTTTAGATGAACTGAAATATGCGAATTTTGTTTACTTTTCTCTTTAAAGGCAGTTCAACGACCGTGGACCGGAGATGAAGCAACGTCGGGATTCAAAGCCCGTAACTTTTAAATAGCACGACGATGTTAAAAAAAAAAAAAAAAAAAAACAAGAACCAGATAGTTTTTATGCTTTTAAAGAATTTAATGACACACGTAGTACAGCTCTCATTTTTATTGCGAGGGTTCGTGGTTCGAACCCAGCTCATGTGAGGTGCTGGACAACATTGTATGTGTAAAATTTAATTGCGTTTCTCTAATTTTTTTCAGACTTGCTAATTTCACGAATTCTTCCACCATCAGGGGACCAAAATGGCTTAGTGGTAGAGAGTGCTTACCTTCGAATGGTTCGTTCCCCAGCCAAGTAAGTTTGTGGTGTACAACATTGAGTCTGTGGGTTTTCTCGGGGGTAGTCCCGTTTCCTTTCACTTTTTCATTCCACCAATTCTTCCATAATCATTCACTTGCCTTAATCATAATTTCCTTTACCCTAACGAGCAGTAGCGTAACCAGGATGTGTGTTCGGGGAGGGGGGCAACTGCTGTTATACGTACATATAAAAAAATTACAAACAAAAAATATATAAACATAAAAATATACAAAAAACTACAAACATAAAGTACCAAAGTACATTGTCGGACCTCTTTGAGGGGGGCCGGCCCCTCTGACCCCCCTTCCCTACGTCACTGCTAACGAGCATAATCATGGGAGCTGAAAGATTTCATTTTGATTTTGATTCATCTCTTAAAACAAACCAGTGTTTCTTTCAGAAACAATATTCCGGGGGAGGCACACTTAGTATTCCGCGGGGGGCACTGTTGATATTATTCTATTTATTATTATATTATAGACGTAATATTTTGATGTGCTCCGGGGGCCACTCTCAAAGAAACACTGAAACAGACATATAAGATGAAATTAAAAAATGATTAATGTTCCACGTTTACGCCGCTTGGAGTAAACAAGACGGATGATAAATTAAAAAAAAAAAAAAAAAATTATGAAAGAACTACTGAAATCAGAATGTGGTAGAAAACGGGAGCACCTCGAGAAAATCCATGGATAATAATGTTGTCTAACACAAACTCCTAGTAATAAACCAGGAGATCTCTTGCACCAAAGATGAACATCCTTACCACTTAGTCACCATGTCCCCACATGAGGTTGTGGTTGAGAACATCCTACCCACGGGGTTTCCTCCCACATTCGAATTCCACGAATTCATCCACAATTAATTAAAGATCTGAATGGTAAAAACGTACCAAGTCCGACGGATTTTTTTTCAATAGGAGAAAGAAAAAACAAAGAGAGAACGGAAACATTTAGCGAAACGGGCTTCAGCAACGACAGTGAGGTAAAAGATAAGGCTCAACGCCTCTTCAAACGCATGATGGCGAACAAAAACTGCCACAGGGTCTACAAAAAATGCATCAACCAATACGATGATTATGTAGGAAAATAATTTTAAAAAATGTACAAGATTTAACCCTTTTAATCCCACTGTTCCCAAATGGGAACAATTTATTTTTATCAATTTTTGTCTGTGGATTATTTGTTGTGGATTTATTTCGTTTTTTACAGTAAGACCTGCTACCAGTCCATATGCTACTACTAAAATCCTCTTGAGCTCCTTTGTGGCTAAACGGTTAGCGTACGAGCCTTTGGCGTGGGAGACCCGGGTTCCATTCTTCGTGGAAGCGCATGTGGTTCGGATTCCACCTTAATCGGCAGGACCACGTCTCATATAGACTCGCTGCTGAAAGGGACGATAAACTAAAATCAACAAAATCAACAATACTAAAATCCTCAAAATATATTAAATGAGGTCAGAATGAATAAGTTTAGAAGGAATTAAGAAATTCTAAAACAAAAATAATTTGGGATTAAATGGGTAATGATATAAACATTATTGAATGAATTATTTTAAGTTTAGCTTCGAAGCTGTATGAGACGTAGACCTACGACTTAATGTGAAATGCGAACCTCATGAGCTTCCGTTGTGAATGAACATGGGTCTCTCACGCCAATCGCTTAGCCACGAGGGAGCTCAAACATTACTGAAAATAGAAGTTCCGTTGTAAGTTACTTTCGAGAGTACCCTCGTATTAAGCGGTAATAAGTTTCCGAACTCGACATTAATCAACTTGTAAGTTTTGAAGGATGATAGAAGAGAAGAAAATATAACGTTTATGAAAAACAGTCTAATTCGAGATTTGAACGGATTAACACTTTTATGGTCCATACATGCAAAAAAATAAAAATAATAAAAATAAAAATAAAAATAAAATAAAATAAATAAAATAAAATAAAATAAAAAAAATAAAGATTTTTGATTTGTTTCCGTTTTTTCGTCCCGATGTAAATATATTTACTCGCCGAGTTTATTCTTTTTGTTTTCTTCCTGGGCCACAATGATTCAGTGATAGAGTGTTCGCCTCTGATGCATAGGGTCCTTGGTTCGATCTCATCTCGCACCGAGTGAGATTCGTGGTGGACTAACTGTGTGCGTTCGTTTCCTTGGGCTTCTCGTTTCCTCCCACTATCTTCATTCCACCATTTCATTCATCTCTCATCTTCACCATTTCCTTTAGCCTAGCCGCCATAATCGTGGGACGTAAAACTTTAAGATTTCATTTTTGTTTCCTTCCTACACTCAAAAATAAGATACGGTAGTTTATTAGAAGCTGAGAATTAACGTTTGTAATTTTGTCCTAAAGGGCGCAAACAATTTAATCATTTTCATAAATTAATATTCCATTAACAATCCTATAATATCGTATAAGCCTTTTGTTCTGGAAAAATCCTATCTCTGCAGTATATGGTATTTCGATTTTCGATGTTGCCCTATGTTACATATTGTATATTAGCAACATGCGGCATTTTGATATATTTGTTGTATACATTACCTTTGTACCTTTTTAGTGTATGGTAATTTTGATATACTGTACAAAGTCTTTCCGGAAAGTAATGTCATACATTTTATTGTGAAGCAACCTGTGCGTTACAGCGCGCTCTATCCGCCGAAATCGATGATGGTATAAGTCAACTACCACACGAGTACTTGCTCAGTACCCGGATGTTAGATGCTTTGAGAAGACGCGTGTGTATCGTGCTCCTCAAAATAATCGTGATTTCCGCAGAAATAAACTTTATTTCCTCACCACTTTAATTTCAGTGTGAGCATAAACTTTGTTAGATTCCAACAGGAACATTCAGTGCAGTTGAGAGACTCTAAGTGGCTGTGCAGTGCTGTGGTGTGCATGCTGCATGCTGTAGATAGGAGTAGAAGTAGCGGGAGTAGACTAGCAGTAGCTTGCACAACGCATAACAGCCGCAATAACCGCCATCTCCAATCCAATCCAATCCAGTATATGACGGTTGCAGTACTTGAGTACCGGGTTTCCTAGGAAACCCCTGCCTCGAATGTGAAGTGAAAAAGCATATGACGTGAGTGGCATGTGATGTTAGGCACAGAGACGCGACTGTCGCAGCATAGGCATAGGCAATAATCTATTTACCATCTCATAAAGATGGAAGGATATATTAGCAATTTTGCTATTTCATCCAGAGAAAATAATAAATGTATGTGATGAATTGGTAACAACGATGATAAGCACAACTGCTCTCCACAAGTCTTAACACTTAGGCTTCTGTTCTTGGGTCTTCTATGGGTGTGATGCCGAAGTGGAGTGAAGCCGATGTATAAGTTCTGCGGTAGTTGGTCCTGTGCGTGGTCCTGTACTTGGCCGTTGGAAAATCTTCTTATGTTCTTGGTTTGAGCTGCTGGTCTTGATATCTTCTTCCCGTTGTAATCCGTGAAGAGTGCCAAAGAAAGAAGTTTGTAGCACTGAGCTCAAAAACATTGTGTGTGTGTTAATGTAATTCTATGAGGGTGTTTGTTAAGTTTTTGCGTATGAGAGTGGTGATTTTTATGTAAGATGTGGTAGTTATGCATTTCTATTTATACTGAGTTAATTATTTCACTAAAGAACGGGATTGGACACTGGCGAGAGAACTGAAGCTTCTGATTGGACGTCTTGTTTTCCAATGAAATGGCTTGAGGTGGTCCTGAAAAGGGAGTGGTCCTGTATGGAGAAATGGAACTTAGTGAGAAAGTGCAGAAAGCATGTCAATGAAGATAGAAAGCATGTCAATGAAGATTTTGGTGAAAACATCCGTTTCTTCTTTAAGTTTGGGAACATACTGGCGTACTATGTTCACAAATCGTGAAAGATTAAAGTCCTTCAAAAGTTGAAGTAATTCTTTTAGGGTATGAAAGTTATCTTCTGTAGATTGCTGTGAAGTGTCTGCCGTCCCTGATTTTGGCCAGGAAGGAGCATCTGATGATCTGGTAGGATGAACATCTGTGTTCGGTAATGGCGGCCATTAGCGTTGATCAGTGGTAGATCCAGAAGGTGTGATCTTGGAGGGAGAGGTGCGAGATGCAGTCGGCGATGATGATCGTTGTTTGGTCCTGTGTTGGATGATGTTCTGGATCCGAGGGCATCCAGCGTAGTTTGCTGGGTGGTCCCCGTTACAGTTTGCACATTTGGCAGGAGTTGTTGTATCCTTTTTCGTGCATTGGTAGGTCCAGTGTGAATTTGCACATTTTACACACCGTGGCTGGGCATGACATGTGCTTTGGGCATGGCCCAGTCGCTGGCATCTATAGCATTGGAGGTATGCCTTTTTGTGGTAGGGTTCTACCCGAATCTTCATGGAAAGTAACAGATCTTCTTTAAAAATGCTAGAACCATGAAGGGTTTTGCGGAGCGTCACAAGAAACAGAGGAAGAAAAGTTTTTCCTTGACCTGAAGAGCGGTTTGTAGTATAAAGTTGGGTTACGTGAAGCACGGGATAATTCTTGTCTTCTAGAGCTGTACTGATGTCAGATAACGTGGTATCAATGGGCAGATTCCTGATTACTGCTTTGATAGTTTCAGTCTTTTTACGTGTTTCTGTGGCGTATTGAAGATTTTCAGCGGCACAGATATCTTCAATAGCTATGTAGTCTTCTTGGAGTTCACATTTCACTTTCAGAAAACCTTTCATGAAGGAAAAGGTGGGCATCTTCTTGCATTTCTGACTGATTGTCTCTGTAAGGGCGTAACCCTTTTGGTATGGGCAATTGTAGATGTAAAGCCATGTGTATGAAGCAGAAGGAGTTGTGTCCATGGCATCTTCTGAGTCGGCACTGGTAAGGGCCGAATATTTATTTGAAGTAGGTACTGCAGCTGGTGGAGTACGAATAGCAGATTTATGCGTTCTTTTGGCTGGCTTAAAGCCATCATCTTGAGGTTCCAGCACATGTTTACTGCCAGGAGTTGAAGGGACAGCAGCCGGAGAAGAGGAAGACGCTGTAGACTTATGCGGAGTGGTAGCGAGTGCTTGTCTTGATGGGTGCGATTTCTGAGTACCGGGCTCGAAGAAGGAGCCCTTGCCTCTTAATTGTTTGCTTTAGTAATTGAATGTGAGGCAATTGGATGCAGTTCTAGGGACGCAACTGACGCAGTCCCCGCTGAAATGGAGATGAGTGGAAAGGCTGAGATGGTATATACTAGAGAAGAAGGTGATTGGCTAGTTTATGTGTTCCGTAAGTGAGGATTGGTTGGCTGGTCATCCAATGATGTGGGTTGAAGTGGCCCTCATAAGGGTTTTGGTCCTGTATATGAAGTTTCTTCTGGAGTTACGGTTCGCAGGGGGTGATGTCTTCTATGATTTCACAAAGGATTGTTAGCTTCTCTAGAATATTGGTGGCTTCTTTGAGACGGTTGAGTCTACTCTTCAGCGCTTGTATAAGTTGAAAGAGTTGAGGATCTTGTAGTATAGCCAGGACATCTTGGAGGTTGGGCCCATTGGGGTTCTGTTCAGAACTTGGCAGAGAGTCAGTTACTGGGTTGGTTAAAGATGATGCTGGTTGTGAAGAAGAGGTCTTGGAAGCGTATGTTGCCATAGGAGGTTTCATAGCTGGCAGTGATGGCACTGATTGGGAGGAATCTGCTGATAACGCAGGAAAATCTGCTGCTGTTGGGATCTTCTTGGGTGGGTTTCTTCTGGTTGAAATTTTGCGTTGAATTGGACAGTTTTTATAATTTCCTGGGTGAGCTCCATCACAGTTCGGGCACTTGGCTGGAGTGTCTGCAGATTTTTTACACTGATAAGTGGCGTGTTCCTCTGCACATTTTAAGCATCTTGGATTTGCAAAGCAAAATGCTTGCGCATGGCCATAACGCTGGCAGTTATAACATTGAACAAAAGTTCTTGTCCTGTAAGGTTCGACTGTTATGCGGTAAAATTCAAGGAAATCTAGTTGGTGAATCGATTGAGCTTCTGGCGTCTTCTTTAAGGTAACAAGAAAGAGGGGGAAAAGTTTCCCACCTCTGCCTCGAAGCTGTTGTACTGCAATTACTGGATATCCCCTGTTTTTCAAGTCCGTCCGAATATTTTCGACTTCAGCATCTATAGGTAGTTTGCGAATAACTACACGGATTATTGGTTCCTGGTTGACCACTTCAAATGCATATTGTAAGCGGTGTGATCTACAATATGACTCCAGTTTGTTGTAATCTGCTCCAATCTCACATTGAAATTTGATACGGTCGGGATACACGGCACAGTAAGGTAATTTATGGCACACTTTAATCGCTTCATGGGTGAGCTTATATGCTTTGTCTGCAGGGATTCCATAAATGTACATGGCTTTCGGTGATCGTTTGATTTTCTGAAAAACACAACAGTCAGCATATGTGCAGGTAGCGCTATCGTGGTCGTCATATATACGTTCCTCTTGATTGTTGGACGTATCCATCTTATTGTCAGGAACCTGTAGGGGGTCATAAATGTTACGCGTTGGTACGTGAGTAGGAATAGTCTTCTGCGGTTTTGCTGTCATTTTGGGTTTCTTGAATGGTCGTTCATCTGTGTTTTCTATGGAATTTTTTGTTGCGTCTGAACGAGATTCATCACATTTATCTTGGATTGTATCCCTGCTAAGGGGACGTTGAGGTGGTATGGTTTTGCTTTCCATTGAGAGCGCAAGCGAAACGTGTCCGTAACCAACGAACTCAGCTCTTGTTATAGATAGATGGAGTGGTAGCGAACTGGGCAACTAGTTTTTGTTCAGTTTCTTGCGCGACCCCGAACGAAAGACGCAATCCGATTGGTCGCAGTCACGCAACATCGCCGGCCAATCACAGGACAGAGCGACCCAGTGCAGCGCTTAAAAGAGCAGTGCAGGCCCTCGTTCCTCGCAGTTCGCTGCAGACACTCAGAGGAGAAGAGTGCTGAAAAACAAAACTAGCTCCCCAAGTGATGAAATAAACATTTGCTTCCCAATATATTATACTGACAACATAGTGATCAGTGAAACCAGGCTAAAAGAAAAATAGGCCTGGCGGGGGCAAGCCTAATAAGCTCCCGTCAACCCTAGTAGTGCAAAACCCGTAAACTAACAAACTGAAAGGAACAGATTGAAGGCCCTTTCAAGAGCCATTAACGAACATTAGCAAGCGGTCCTTACCAGGGCCACCGACCAGTACATTAGTGCTTACTAAACTACACAGTACAAGAGTGAAGTAGTGCAGACCCTTTCAAGAGCCACAATCAGCAGTACCCCCCATAACCATGACGAAGCAACCAACCGACCACCCTGTCCAAGACAACTCTGATGATCTTACTGCACCCCCAGTGCGCAAACCCCCCCAGTCAGAGACAGTAGGCAGCCTCGCCAAACAATTTAAGTCGGTGCGCTTTATAAACATAGGGACTGTCCACAAAAGAAGAACAGTGAACAAACCCCTCCCCCCTCAGTCAAGAAGAACTAAACGCTGTCACAACAGCCCACAGTCCATCTGCTGGCCCCAGTGACACCCCAAACCACCAGCTCCCCCCTAAGTGATCCCGACAACCCTGATCAGGCAGAAGCAAACCTGATAGACATGGATTCAGATGAGTACGAAAGCGACTCCCAGCACTCTGACCAGGAGTTCAAACACCCAAAGAAGAGAGCAAGACGACCAAACATCCCTCCAACCGCCTCCCTGGTGGACTTCAGGGACAGAAACAAGTATTCTATACTCACCACCGCAAACGACTGTCAAGGGGATCACGCCCACACCACTACAAATGACGCTGAAGACGAGAAACCGTTCTAAAAAAAGAATGTACCACCGCTGCTAGTCTACGGAGTGGAAAAGCAGCACACCTTCATTCAATCAATGTCTAAGCTGTGCAAAGTACTCCCCAAAGTGCGCCACTGCAAAGACTTCATTCGCTTTGAGTTTACAACCATGCAAGATTATGAGAAGATTGAGGCATATTGTATGCAAACTAACACGCAATACGCGTCGGAGGTCCCAAAAGCCGGTCGTCCGTTCAAAGTTGTCTTACGCAAACTGCCAATAGACACAGGTGTCGAAGAAATCTCAAACGCCCTCAAAGAGCTAAACTATCCAGTTTACGAAGTGAAACAGATGCGCGGCCGCATCGATACCAACGGATCACGCCCCCTCTATCCACTGTTCTTAGTGTCGCTTGGCAAAGTTCCAGGGATAGGGGAAATCCACGACCTGAAATACCTCATGAATTACAAAGTACAAGTGGAAGCCTACCGCGGACAAGGACTACTCCAATGCCACCGGTGTCAGCACGTAGGCCACTCCCAACGGACGTGTCGCGCTAACCCACGATGCGTAAAGTGCGAGGACCATCATCTCAGCAGTTTGTGCCCCAAATCAACCAAGGACACACCTGCCAAATGCGTGAACTGTGGAGGGGACCACCCCGCAAGCTACCAGGATGTCCCCACCTCAAAGCAGAAAAAGCCAGAAGACAACCTCAATCCCGCAAACCCACGCCACCTCCTCCCGACAACCAGAACCAAAACAACCCACCCCCTCCTCGACGGCGAGTTCCAGACAACTCCACAAACCCAGGAACAAACCCAGGAACCACCAGCTACACCAGAGGCCCCCACACCAACCCCACCGAAGAAACAGGAATCATCCACATCAGAAAGTGACACATCACTGGCCACGACCATAAAGGAAATCATGTCCCTATTCCAGGGACTGAATCTAAAAACATTTTTTGAGAATCTCAAGACTGGACTCAGGAAGATTGCAGCAGCAACGGACCCCATCACCAAGATGAAAACAATGCTAGAAGTCGTCGCCACGCTTCTTGATGATGGATCCAACTAAACGTCGCATCTCCCGTGACCTCAAGGTCGTCCATTGGAACGCGGAAGGACTCCGCAACCAAAAACTAACCCTTGAAGACTTCCTTCAACGTGAAAAAGTCGACATCCTCCTCCTGACAGAGACCCTCCTCAAACCGCCCATTCCGTTCACCATACGTAACTACACAATCCACCGTACCGACCGCCCTGGAGCCACCACCCGGGGCGGCACAGCCATCCTCATAAAGAATTCAGTACCCCATGATCCTCTCCCACCCATAGCCCTCAACTCCCTTGAGGTCACGGGAATAACACTCCACTCTCCGGAAGGACCGATCCAGGTGATCTCCGCCAATCGCCCTCCAGGAACGAGACTCGACCCAGCGGACATCCACACACTGAGGCAATTGGGGCGCCGAATCTTCATCGGAGGTGATCTGAATTGCAAACACCCGGAGTGGAATTCACGGGCCTCCAACGCCAACGGCAGACTCCTTCATCAAGCTCTACGCCACATAGACTTCATCCCGGCTGCACCGACGGAGCCAACACACTATCCACACAACGGAGGACGCCCCGACGTGCTGGATATGGCGTTGCTGGCTAACATTGCCATTCTCGAGGGGCCGGAGGTCATCCACACCCTCCGCTCCGACCACATCCCTGTCCTCCAAACGCTATCCATCACCCACAACCTTACCTCCTCTCGACTACCACCCATCGTCACAACGGACTGGGACACATTCACCAAGATGATGGCGGACCTCACAGACCCAAGGAAGCCTCTCCAAACCCCTGACGACATCGAAGCAGCAGTAGAATCACTAACAGCCACCATCAACACCGCCTTTAAGCTCTCCACAACTTCAAGCAGACGACCATCACCGCCAGCAACAGCAGAAGACCAAAGAACCACCTTCCTCATTTACCTCAAAAGATGGGCCAGGAAACAGTGGCACAGAACCAGGCATCCCGACTACAAGACTCTGTGGAACAAACTGGCATCACGAGTCAAGAAGCGCCTCCTCAGGATCAAACTAGCAAAGTGGAACAACACCTTGCAAGAAATGGATACACCCAACCGGGATTTCTGGCAGCTGGTCCGCCGCATCTCCAGACCATCTGCAGGAGCCAGAACGTATCCACTCCAAGGTCCCTAAGGTCTCCTTCATGAACCGGCCGAACAAGCGGACCTACTTGCAAGCACGCTGGAAACCACGATGCAACCCCTCCCGAACTTACCACCAGTTGCCATCCAGGAAGAGGTTCACCGCAGCGTCCACGCCACACAACACGCTGACCCAACTCCACCGCAAGCACTCACCACCCCAAGGGAAGTGGAGCTCACAATCAGGAAGATCAACGCCCATCGTGCTCCAGGACCCGACCGTATCATGCCACCCGCCTTGAAACACCTGCCCCGCAAGACCCTGCTCAGCCGAGTATTCAACGCAATAGTCATCCTCGGCCACTATACACGCTCCTGGAAAGAAGCCCGCATAGTGATGCTACCCAAGCCTGGGAAACCACGCACCCAGCCCACCAGCTACAGGCCAATCAGTCTCCTTTCGCACATCAGCAAGGTGTTCGAAAGGATATTTCACAAACGGCTACTTCAACACATCCAGGAAGAACGACTAATACCGGATCACCAATTTGGGTTTCGTGCAGGCCACAGTGCGGAACAACAACTAGTGCGAGTAGTTGAACTAATCACCGCAAGATTCAACGAAGGGTGCCACACCTTGGGTGTATTCCTCGACGTGGAAAAAGCTTTTGACAAGGTGTGGCACGACGGCCTGCTGCACAAGCTTCACGTGCACAACTTCCCGCACTACCAGCAGAGGCTCATCCGATCATACCTGCACGAACGCCGATTCACAGTCGCCCACGCAGGACACACCACCACTCACAGACCAATCCGCGCAGGAGTTCCCCAGGGTTCCTGCCTTTCCCCCACGCTCTACGCCATCTACACAGCCGATATCCCCACCACCCTCAACACCGCGCTGGCAACCTTTGCCGACGATACGGCAATTTTCGCGAGTCACGGCAACATCAAATATGTCAAGACCTACCTCCAACGACACCTGGAGCAGTTGGACGTCTGGACGGAAAGATGGAGGATCAAAATCAACCCAACCAAAACGGTGGTCGTTGACTTCACGAGGAACCGCAAACGTCAGCCACTTCACTTCCGCCTCTCCGGCTCTCCACTCACCCAGGCAGAAGAAGCGAAATACCTCGGCATCCATCTTGACAGAAAACTGTTGTTCGACCACCATGTGACCAACACCACCCGGAAAGCTTCGCAAAGGTTGCAGGCACTCCTTCCACTCCTCCATTCACCATCCCTTACCCACCGAACCAGACGACACGGCTACGAAATGTCCATTAGACCCATCCTCCTGTACGCACATCCTGCGTGGGAACATACATCAAATAGCCGCCTGAACTCACACCAAGTTCTACAGAACCGAGCAGCCAGGGTCATCACCGGCCACTCGAGAGACACGAGACTTCAACAGATTCACGAGGACCTGGACCTACCCTTCCTGGATGACGTACGCAGACGCCGATCCACCAAGTTCTGGAGAGCGATCACAACCTCCGAACACCCGCACATAGCAGCCATAGGAACAACCCGACCCCACAGAAACAGCTACAAGATGCCCGGCCCACCTTGAAGAGATGCACCAGAACCAAACACAGGGAATTGCGACAGTTGCAATCCCGAAAAACTTATGACACCATCGCCAACGCAACCAAGAATCACACATCATGAATGAAGGCATGGGCTCCGGCCAGGAACTTCGCACCAAGCAGGGTCTCAACCCGCGAGAAGAATGCTCAATGCTCAATACTTGCTCAGTTGTCTTCGAGCTCTCGGAGGTGAATCTCTGTTTCGTCTCTTGTACAAATCGCGATGCAGCGCTCACTGGAACAAAGATATGCGATCAAGTTTTGCGTGGAACTCGGCAAGTCTGCAGCGGAAACTTTTCCAGCGGCTCAACAGGCATTCGAGGATGAGTGTTTATCACAAAGGCAAGTCTACAGATGTCACAAGGCGTTTTTAGAAGGCTGTGACGAGGTCGGCGACGAAGGTTCGCGCTGGACATCCGTCAACCTCCTAAAACACAAAAAATTGGCTCTCCAAACAGAACGTAAAATGAGTGTTCGTTCAATAGCCGACATGTTAAATATTCCAAAACCTATCGTCCATGAAATTGTGACCAAGGATTGCTCATGAGAAAAGTGCGCGAAGCTTGTCCTAAGAATTTTGAGATTTTGATGGACGACCAAAAATTTCGCCGAGTGGAAATTTGTCAAGACGTTTTGGAAATGTGTGAAACGCTGCCCCAGCCACCCTATAGTCCCAACTTGGCTCCCGAAGACTTCTTTTTGTTTCCCTGTTTGAAATTCTGTCTGAAAGAACATCGTTACAGAACAATTGATAACATGAAAGCACTTTGTGAAATTGTTTAAAAAGCACTTCGTGAACAGGCCTTCCAGGATATCTTCGCAAGTTGAAAATCCCTCTAGCAAAGATGTATCGACCTAGAAGGAAAATATTTTGACGAATTTTAATGTACAGGTATTATTATTCTTATTACTGTGTAAATATTTTTTTAAATACTTGTAAACTTGGTGACATTACTTTTTCGAACAGACCTTGTATATATTATCAGTGTCAATGGTAATTAGGTACGTATATAGCCTAACTAACTGAGATACCCGGCGTTGCCCTGGAAGAGTAATATTTATGGATAATATTTGAAAATAAAGACCTGACAGAATAGAACAAATAACAAAGAGCAACGCCTTTAGCGCAGCCCCTGTCAAAAATAAGGAACCGAATATATAAAATAATGACAAGCAACGCCTTTGGCATCCCGAATCATCTGACAAGCACATTCTTGGCTAAACTTGGGCTTAAATGTCATTGAGACTATCACCAATCAGATTAGACACCCCTTTAACTCCCTCTCCTTCCACCTCACCCATCGCCAATAGGGTCTGAATTTGAACTTAGATGGTATCTGAAATGTCAGTATTTATCTCAGCGACCCCGAAAACTATAGATTTGACACTAATACGAGTATCGATCATTTTCGATTACTTTTACGTATCGTCATACCTTCTCGCTCTATCAGTTCGTTTTAGAAATGAGGTTACATACGAGTTTATCTTCCTAACATGAGAAATTCGTAAGATATTCTATTTTTTATGCATATATTTTAAATCAGCTTTTCCCCTTCGAAGTCCCATTCTCCTCTGCTTAAAATAAGAAACAAAACGTTCTATATAGCTTATGGTCTCTGATAAAGTCAATTTGAGGCATGTCAAGTCAATGGTGTAGATTTGTGTACCGGATAAACATACAAACATTAATGTTCATCCGGTATGATACAGTTATTTTGTTGTACCGGTAACAACGATGACATTCTAAACGATGTTGCAACGATGACATTCTAAATTTTTTCCGTGCACTTTGGTACCTTTGCAGGAATATTATCCCTAGCTTCATAAACAGTAGGCCCTTTAGTGCGAAACAGTAAGCTACACCACTGCCAACGTTGACCCTATGTCGTAGTTGGTCAATTTCACGAGCATTTGCCAACCAAACTCAACTGCCACAATTGGCAGATTTGCCGAGCATTTGCCCACCAACTCAACTGCCAACATTGGCCCCACGTCGTAGCTGGCCGATTTGTCGAGCATTTGGCAACGCAGCCTGCACAAAACAAGTAAACCTGGGATTGGGATTGGAAGGTCGAAACTGGTGGGTAAATGACGACAAATTGTTGGTTGGCCAACAAACATTTTAAATTACGTTGAGCCAACGTATTTTTCAACTTTTCCGACCATTACTCAACGTAGGCCCTAGCAGTATCTTGCCACACTATTCCAAGACTCGTTGAGCTCATTCCATAGCGGCCTTCGCAAAATTTGCGGAACGGAAGCAAGACAAAATTTGCATTAAGAACTTTTCAGTGGTGAGTTTGTGTGTGGGGGGGTGGGGGGTGGGGTGGGGGTGTAGTTACAGAGCTATCGGTAGCGAAGGACAATTTGTAAAATGAAATCTTTCAGTTTAACGTCCCACTATTATAACTATTACGATAAGAGAGACGGTGATTAAGGCAAATGAATGATGATTGGAGAATTGGTGGTATGTGAAGATAGGACGAAACGGGAATACCTAGAGAAAACCACAGACACTATGTTGTCCACCAAAAGCTTACTAGTCCGGGGATCGAACCAGCGACCTTACGCACCAGAGTTAAGAGCTCTACCACTGAGTCTCCGTGCCCCTACAAGGACAATTTGTGTATGAAATAATAAATACAGAAGGGGAATCGCAAAACGCAATTTGTGACAATTGCGTCATTTGGATGGAGTAACAGTACTGTAAGAGACATTTTCTTTGTTTCCCAGCAGCGTCGTAACTTAGATTTTTTTCTGGGGTGACCAAACATTAATATTTGAGCCCCCTAGAAAAAGTTGTTTTGGGTCCTCCCGCAAAATTCGAAAATAGGCCTCTTCTTTCCAACTTTCTTTTACTCTTTGTGGATCCCCGCAGCCTGTGGGTCCTCCCGCACGCCCCTGGACCCGTTCCATACATGACAAATTAATTAAGGGGACAATATTGACAAATCTCAAAGCCATACGAATAAATATTTCTAGGACCCCTAACAGTAGATTTTTTTTTTTTGTTTTTACTGAAATGGGCCCAAGGCTCACTTTTATTTTATTTACCTTTTGTGTGCTGTTTTGCTTTTAAGTAATGTAGTGAACTTGATTGCTGTTTCATTTATAATTTCATGTTCGTATCGTATACCGAGTAAGAAAACTTTGTCTTAAAGTGTGCCCCCCCCTCGAACGGCGGGAAGCTTCTCTTGGGAGAGCAGTTGCCCCCTTGCCCTCCACAACTTACGGCCCTGTTTCCCAGACATTGACGCACAAGGTATTGTAATGACTTGAGAACAAATTAGATGATTCTTTCGTCACTTGAACTTCCACTGCCATCTGTTGACATTTGAATGAAGTTCTGAATTACGTGTTCTGGTAACAGATTAACTTATGTACCTTAGGTCTGGTTTCTGTCTCTTTAAGTATTTCTTTTTGAAAATGTGATGTACACCACTCTAACTCTAACCAGTTCATATGGGAAAACCAGTATGTGATATCGAATATTGCAAACTAAAATGCAAAATTGGCATTGTATTGACACAAACCGTTACGGAATGAGGCCCCGTGTATTTCAGTATATCTTTCAAGCATATGGTACTTTTATATGTGTGCTTATATAATACCTTCTACTTTTGCAGCACATAATACTTGAGTATATTCGCTGTATACAAATATATTAGTGTCTTTGTCGACTTAGTATTTTGATATATATTGAAATGAAATCTTTGAGTTTTACGTCCCACGGTTATGCCGGTTAGGCTAAAGGAGACGGTGATGATGAGTAATGAATGAAATGGTGGAATGAAGAAAGTGGGAGAACCCCGAGAAAACCCACGCACACGGTGTTTGTCCACCACAAAGTTCACTTGGCGGGGACTGGGATCGAACCCGGGACCCCAAGCATCAGAGGTGAACGCTTACCACTGAGCCACCGCGGACCCATAGTATTTTGATATTTTTTGCTACGTTTATACAGGGTGTTTCAAAGCAACAGTGACAACGTTTGGGAGGTGATTGCTGACACCAAGATAAGACAAAAAGAATAGACCAACCTGGGTGCACAAATGCTTCCTATCGGAGTTATAGGCTGCCGAAAACATGAAAAAAAATGAAATTTAAAGGTCCATAGCTCCAAAACTATGAAACCTATCGTAGTTGGGTCAAGAGTTCACTTAGGAACTAATACGTGCACTATCCAAATACCCATGTTTCAGAATCCTGCGGTACTTCCGCAACAATTTTTATAGAGGTAGTTGGTGAGTACTTCAAATTATATGCCCGCAGCCAAACTCCCTCTATAAAAATTCTTGCGTGAGTATCACAGGATACTGAAACATGTATTTTTGAATAGGGCACATATTAGTTCCTGAGTGAAGTCTTGACCCGACTACGATAGGTCGCAAGTATTGAAGCTATGGACCTTTAAAGTTCGTTATTTGATGTCTTCGCCAGCCTATCATTCGGAAAGGAAGCATTTGTGCACTCAGGTTGGTTTATACTTTTTGTCTTATCTTCATGTCAGGAATCATCTCCCAAACGTCGGTGTTGTTGTTTTGAAACATCCTGTAACTATATTGTAGTCTTTGTAGATATGACGCTTTGATATTTGCTGTAAATATTATCTGGGTATTTTTGCAGCATATGATATTTTGAAATGTTTACGGTACTCGCTCCTTTTCTGTACATGCCATACAAAAAGTGATTCATTTGCGCATTTTGTCTTCGCGGTAAGGACATGATCAATGAGGCGATGCAGAATGTTCGTTAAGTTAAGGATTTTCTGCGTAGAGCGGAGCGAAAGAGTTGCAGTTTTCCTTGAACTTTGAAGCCAATGAAGTCAACTTGGAATTCGTTGTCAGTTCTTGAACTAAAACGCACTGAAGGGCGATCAAACAAAACGAAAAAGAAAGTACTTTATATATATATATATATATATATATATATATATATATATATATATATATATATATATAAAGTTTTCCAACAAAAGTAGAACGTAATGAACCTGATAACCTTACATTTAGCAGTGTGTAATATTCTTAACTTGTTTATTAAGGTTAGAAGGGTCACAGGAGTCGGGTAGCCAGAAATTTTGTTGTGAGGGGTCCAAGCTTCGAAGGCCAAAAGATGACCAGACGTCCCATTTTAGCCGGGACAGTCCCTTTTTTCAACTGTTGTCCCGTTTTTTTCTTATCCTCAAACGGGACGTCTAAATGTCCCATCTTTAAGCAAATATGACCCAGGTGCAGTGGCGGATCCAAGGGGAGGGCTATAGGGGCTATATCACTCCCTTGACGCTCAGGTTTACACTGGATAAAATGGGCTTCAATCCTGTTTTACACTGGATAAAACGGCAAACTATGGTTTAGCCCCTCCCTTGATCATATGCTGGATCCGCCACTGCCCAGGTGTCCCGTAATTATTATTCAAAATATAAATGGTCAACGCAAATTCTACACTCTTCCGTACTAACACTCATTGGGAAGGTTCAGCCGTGTCTGGAGCTTCTCAATGTTCAAATGAAAATTGAGTGTTCTGTGGTTCAAATGGGAAATGAGTAGGGATTCTGAGCGTTCAAGTAGTAAAAAAATATTTTTGGGTAGTCCTTAAGTTAGAAAATCTGTGTTATCGCTCTTACTTGTGTATTTTGTAAATTCAAGACACTGTTGAGTCCCAAAATGCAATCTGGAATTCAGATATTTACTTCTCCCCACCTCCCTCCCAGTCGCCGATTCGTATGCGTCCCGTTTTTGCAAGTAAAAATTCTGGTCACCTTGTCGAAGGCTCCAATATTACAGCACTACGTCTATGTAATATTGAACAGGTATTATTCTGCACCCGAAAAGACGATAAGTAATTGTAAAATATTTCCACCTATATTTAAAGAAAAAAGAAATGATATAATTAAATTCCTTTTATAAGAGAAAGAGTACAGATGAAGTGAAGGATCAAATTTTCAAGCTACATCAATCATTTCCCTGTTAAACAAGTAGTTTTGTTGAGAAAGTGTACAAATATATGTTGAGTTTCGAAGTAATTGGGTAAAGGAGGGTCCGTGCCCGGTGCGTGCGTCCCTGAGTCATAGTAGGTCCATGCTAGAGCATTTACTTCATTTACCTACGTTATTCCTATGGTCAGAATCAAGGGCGCCGATTTCTCTGTAAATTTGGGAAGGGGGGCACTCAGACGCAGAAGGTATATACACATATGAGGATGTTAAGACAAATTGCATTCAAATTATGCCAAATATTGTATAGTCATAAATACACTAGGGGGGACCACATGAGCTTTGGGGGCCCGGGCCCCCCAGGATCGGCGCCCTTAGTCAGAATCAATGTTCGAATTATGTTATTCATCTTGATCTTGTGGGTGGGGAGGGGGAGGATAAAATGAGGTCCAACAGAACACAGAATTCTGATTGGTGAATTAATTCACAATGACTATACATTACGCATTTATAGTTTAAAATATCTTAGTCTATGAGTATCGCTAATAAGCAAACTTCAAAACATTTAAGAATTACAGGTTGCATAAATCTGCAGGCGGAAATGTTTACATATTCTTAATACTTTTTTCGAAACCAAGACGCCTCAGACTCTCAATGACGTTGGTTCATAATAGTTTATAGTGATCCTAATAGTTGTCACTAGCTGTGCTGTCCCTTATCTGACGCCAAGAGATGTAAGGAATTTGCAGACCAGTCGAAGGCTTCGGGGAACAACTAATCTACCAGATATGTCCACAGGGGCGCCGAAAGAAAATTTTCTAGGGGCAGTCTCCAAGGTGGCTATATTACGTCTGGTATTGTTGGTATTTAATATACGTGGCTTGCTATATTACATATACATTTTCGTGAACCAGGGGCGGACCCCTGCCCCCGTCGGGCGCCCATGTACGTGCAATTAAGTTAACTACCTAAACAGGAAGGAATGCAGATAGGCTCATCTAATCATCATTGTTTTTGGACGTAGTCTCCATGGAGGTCTACGCACCATCGGCACTTTGTGGACAGTGAAGAAATCCCAGAGAAAACAGTCTTTGTCATGGTCTGCAAACCACTGGGAAACAGCCTGTTGGGCTTTGTTGTGTGCGGAACTTCTTCGGGAACGGGGAATCGTGGTGTTTCCACTGCATGGACTCCTCCTTGCTCTCAGGACCCCAATGGTGGATCCAGGTTTCGTCCCCTGTCACCAGCTGCAAATCCATTGTTCGCAGAGTAACACAAACATTCGCTACGCGACGTAATGCAAACACTCTACTCACTGCCACTGCTTTGCCCCGACTAACCTCAAATGCGCAGCGGGGTTCTCCAGTCAGCGTTGCCAGACTCACAGCTCGGAATTATTCCAAAACCTGATGGAAATGATGCTAGATCCGGTCAAATTATGCTAGATCCTCATAATTACTAATTCAGTAAAACGAAGCTGAGATACGATAACGTAACTTAAAATATGCAGAGCGCAAGAATGCGTGGATAGAACTCAATACTTCACGCACCAAAGCTTTAACTCAACTAAACTAGTCCAGTCGTTGCCAGACTCAATTATGGTGTGTATATATCGTATAAATGAATGCAAAGTGTTTGTTTACATATTTTGAAATAAAATTACCTCGCAGCATAAGCGGAGTTGGGAATTGTTTGCTGGAGGGCAAATTTTTGGTCGGTTTCGGACCTTTCATTTCAGGAATAAAGATGGTCATGAAGTCAGAAATAAAGATAGTGAAGTTGTCAAAAAGCTCGGGGTGGGGTGGGGAATGGCCCATGCCTCGCAGTTAAAAAATTAGGAAACCCTGGGTGGAGCCACACAAAAAAAAAAAGAAAAAAAGAAAAAAAGAAAAGAAAAGCCCAAAGCCATTTCTAACTTACTTCGGAAAATGAGACTGCCTGTATGGTTTACCAACTGTATGAATCAATGAATCAATGGGAGAGGACACATTTCTGCCGTTCTTTTTCTTCCCGCGACCAACTTCTTTCTCATCTCCAGGTTTTACGGCTTTCTGATAAACTTGCTGAAATTATGCTAGATTTGGGCAGGATGCTAAAAGCAAGATGCTAGATGCTAAATACATGCAAATTATGCTAGATCTGGCAACGCTGTCTCCAGTAGCCTTGGCGTGCGTGTGAGGCATCACTATGCTCCGCCCCTCTCTTCCTGTCCAGGTAGATAACTTATTAGACATTCCTCGTATATTCTGTATAAATAATAATGAAAGTAACTGTTTGTGAACCCTTGAACCGCTCGACCAATCTCGATCAAATTTTCAACATAGATGAGGTTCGGACCTGGGATGCTTTTTACCATTTCACTTTGATGATGCAACTTAAGGCTTCGGTATTAGCGCTATGAAAATTTAACAGGTCCCGCTCGATACGAGTACGGAGGTGATTAAACTCGTCAGAATAATGCATAGATTCAGGGAGAGGAGAAAAGTGTCGGCCCAATATGTAGGCTATCTGTATAGGATTAGTCTTTAGAATATCATTTACTTTTAGAGCAGATACACTGGGAGTAGCACTGTTTACATTGATTAAGCGAACTTATCACCGGACAGTAGATGTAGGTGTCCAACTACTGAGGAACGATAGTACTCTTTCCAGCTTTGGCGCTTCGATGACTTAATGAAGTAACGAGCACGCAAGGTGCCAGACTGTTGGAGATATCAGCTGCGGAATACTGATCAAAACTGATAGGAGCGCGTCGATTAGAAAAGACAGCCTTCTGGATGTTTTGGGACCACCGTGGTCAAGGGTGTTATAAAATAGAGGATCTGCCAATATGTATCTTCATCCTATTAAATTAATGAAGCCAAGAAACAACCGAGCATCGGCAAGTCTGATTGGCTACTTTCGTTTCCGCCATGATTGTTGGCTCAAAACCTTGCGATCTTATTGGGCGGAGTGGGCAGAGTAGGGGTGGCAAAACTGTGACGTATGGCTTCAAGATTTTGTTGTAAGGACACATCCTCTATTTTATAAGATCCTTGATGTTGCTCGCCGTCATACACCGTCACCCATACATTTGGAATGAACCATACGCAACATCTATTACACTCTGCTCCAAGAGATCTACATAATCAGCTACAGAGATCACTAGGAGAATGAAACTCACTCAATTCCCCAAATGCCGATCAATTTAAGTTGAAGAGTTTAATATTATCAAATTGGTAACAGGTAGGCCTGTAGTAATTAACGGGAAATGATCAGTGCCACAGATATATGGGTGTACATTCCAAGTTAAAGAGCCAGCGATGGTAGCACTGCACAGAAAAAGATCAATACAGACACGACAAAAAATGTTACCATTGATATGGGATATTTTCTTTTTCTTTTCAGATAAAAAATGCCTACACGATTATGTCTCGAGGAACGAAGGAAGATCGGAGTGTGGATGGAATGTAACAACTTTAGAATGTGGTATAACCAGTGGTGCTACCAGTGTTTCTTTCCAGACATGCTTTTAGGGGGGCACTGCCACTGGTCTCCCAGAGGAGACCAAAATAATACGTGTATAATATAATGAATAGAATAGTACCAGCAGTGCTCCCCGGAATACGAAGTGTGCCCCCTGGAACATAGTTTCTGAAAGAAACACTGGGTCCTATTCAGCCGGTTCGCACCGGTTCGTTGGTACCGGTTGTTAAAATATTTCGAGTTCCCAGAATCGTTTGTTATACCAGACATAAACACAAACATGCATACACGCATGATCTAATCAAGAGTGAAAGAAAGAATACAAACAAATTTGTGAAAACACCTCTGTACTTTCCCCGCTCTCTTGCATTCTTGTGAAAACTAGCAACTTTGAATTGTTTCAATTCAATAGTAGACAGAAATTTGCATGGGTAGGCGCCAAGTCATATTAATAAAAGGTTTCCACGTCTTAATTGTATTCTTTTTTTTTTTTTTTTTTTTTAATGCTCTATGTTTGTATTGATGAGAATAAACATTTACAATTTTCAGAGAACGAAAGACTGGTTTTGATAAAGCTTTGAAGCTACATGCACTAAATCTCACTAACAAAAATACACTAGTGTATATTCTGTCATAAGTTTTTCCCTCCTCAGAGTCGGTTCTGTTTGAACGTGGCGCTACAAAATACAATAGAAACAGATCTTACAAGGGGAAGGCAGACTTTGGTAAGTGAACTTCGGGGCTATTTTTTGCAAGGTGGTAGTGCACATTTAGAGAGTTAATATTACGAACTGGGAGGGCGCTGCAAATGCTTCAGATCAGGGAATGTATAATGAGAAAATTGTGGTCGGGTGAGGAAAGAACACTCTCACCGCAACTGTTTGCAATTGGAAGTTCAGTTTACAGACCGAGAATGAAAGTCGCAGAGTACTACACCATCAGCAGGTTTATCACTCCTGTAAATCGTATAACGAGACAAAATAGATGACTGGTGAGTAGGCTTTAAAAGAGGTTCCTGCAAGCAATTAACAGTTGGTGAGTTGTTAGATACCAGTTGTTTTAATTCTCAAGATAATTATATATATATATATATATATCGTAATCATATATATACGAGGGTATCGTAAAATTTTATTACAGTAAAAAAGCTCAGGATATAGAGATTGTTGTGATTTATAGTTGTTAACCCCTCTGTATGTAGTCACCACTCAGATTTACACATTTCTCCCAGCGTACATTCACTTTACGAATACCGTCATTGCAGAAGTCTGCACATTGTGCTTTAAACCACTCTTTCACCTCATGGAGATGACGTCAACTGTGTTGTCAAAATGGCGACCACGCAACGGATTTTTCATTTGGGGAAACAAGAAAAAGTTACTGGGTACGAGGTCGGAAGAATAAGTCGGATGCTGCAATTCCTCGAATCTACACGCCCTTGCTTAGTCGACAGCAACTTGAGATGAATGAGTTGGTGCTTGTAAAAAGATGCCAGCAAACGAGGAACCCTGTGCGCAGATACCTTAGACATTTGAAGTTCGTCATGGATAATTTTCCACACACTACCATAACTGAGACCAGTTTCATTCATAATTGTTTGGATAGTTATATGTCTGCAAGGATTAAGCACTCAACTTTCTTCACAGTCGCCGCATCGTCCGTCAGGGATGGTGCTCCAGGTCCTGTCTCGTCTGTGAGGGACATATGAGCAGTTTGGGATTTCCTTTTTCACTTTACAATGCTGTCATAAGATGGACAATCACCGTTATATACAGCCTTTATCTCGTCATGAATTTGTCGGTCAATTATTACCCTTCAAATGCAGGAACTTTATCACACTGCAAGCCTCAATCTTATCCATCTTGCACTTTGGCCACTTTTGGCGCACCCTGTAGAAATAATAACAATCATTAGGAGCTAATTTCCTTAGTCCCTCGTATATATATATATATATATATATATATATATATATATATATATATATATGTGTGTGTGTGTGTGTGTGTGTGTGTGTGTGTGAAGTTAAGTTTTATTGTAAGAGAGCAATATGTGGGTTAAAACCTGCCTTCGGACACAAGATGCAGTTAAGCATACATTATGTGGTCGGCCCTAGCCTTTTATAGACACTACCATATTATTATGAAGCCAAAATAAAAGATAATATTAATAAATGTAGCATGAGTATATACATATATATGTATTTCTGTTTTCATGCCTAAAAATACATGCACTCATAAATGCAATAATTATGCACAAAAAATATTTAGACAAAACAGTAACAAACCTTTAACAATATTTTTCATCCTTCCTCCTTCTTTAACATTATAACAAACTTTTGACAAAACATATTCATCTAGTGTTGATGAATGCAAAAGTATTATTATTAAAACTTGCACAAGATATAGTGCAAAAAGTAAAATATATATTATATACGTAAAAATACTGTGCACTCAGAAATACAAAAAGCATACCGGTACTATACACAATAAAATTATTACATTTTATGAGACGCCCTAATAAATAAAATAATAATTAAATAAAGAAATATTTTCGGTTTACTTTATACAAACATTTAAATAGTTTAGATGTATTTCCTCTTAAAGTTCTCAATCTTCTGTTCCAAATGGAGATTTGTTTCCTTTCTGGCAGGAGTACTTAGTTTTTCAATTGTTTCTGTCGATTGTGCTTTGACGCATTTCTCGACGGACAAAATATCATTTGATTTCTGACTAGGTCTTCGCTCTTTGATTATAACTGCAGGCACATTTTGGACTTTGCCACTTTGTATCATATTCTTCATCGAGGTCGAAAGTTTCCCAACATTGTCTTCTTTCTTCGCCAGTTGCTGCTGCTGCAGGGAATCGTGTTTCACCATTTGCGAGATGCACTGAATCACATCGTCACTCAAAACATTTGGACTGGTTGATTTAATAATTTGAGAGACGGTTTGGATGTTTAAAACATTTTGTTTTGTTGTTGTTCTTTTGCTCGAAATAATATGAACGTTTTGACTTTTCATTAAAACCTCTCCAGAAATTTTGTCAGCGTAAATTTTGTAGTTTTGCTCATTCGTACTTACTAAAGAGGGACTTCTTTTAAAATTTTGTCTTTGCCGAACATCGGCAACTTTCCTTTTCGGCACTTCAAGCACCGCAGCATCTATTCCTGTCAACCTGGAAAACATCGTGGGTGGAGTATGTGCCATGCTGTATCGAGACGGCACAAACACAGAGTTCCAGGATTCGTAAAAATTTCTGGCGTTGAAAATTGCCCGGAAATCTTGGTATAACGTTTCGAGTGTCACCCCTACCTTCTTCGTGACCATTTCAATGGACGCTACTTCTACGCAACTTCTAGCAGTTTTCACAATTTCTTTGTAAGGCTTTACAGTTGAATTCCAAAAAGAATATACCAGATCTTTAATTTTAGGTAGAAAGGATATGTCCTAGCAAGAAATAGAAAGAAGAATATGAATATTAAGAGTATCTTTAACGGAACAAATAGAACTCCAGCTATGGTTGATATTGAATAAGTAAATAAAACTAATTTAATGATAAGTTTTTAAAGAAAGGAATTCCAGTGCTTGGGCTGATATGTGGATATGTTACATTTTCAAAAAGTATGTCCTATTTTATTACATGTTAATCTTAATTATTTTAATTCGGAAAATTCTGTCTAATACACAATCCTCAATAGAATAATACAAAGTACACCTGTTTCAAATTTCTAACACTTAAAAACTAGGGGGGGGGGGGAAGAGGAGAAATTAACCTGAATACTCAAATCAAGTAATCTATATTTTTATATATAGAGTATATAAATGAATGTATGTGTGTCTATGTTCCAGCATAACTCTAGAACGCCTGGAACAATTTTAACGAAACTTGATACACATATTACAGTCTGAGAAAAGTTACTGTTAGGTTAAGACCCCCTCCCTAGCACATCTAGGAGGAATGGGAGGGGTGACATAAATATGATCGAAATGGCCGTTATTAGTGTTGAATCCACAATTTTCAAGATCATATAGTGATACTTCTGATACCACCTAAATCCAAATTCACACCCCATTATTAATCATGAAGGGGAGAGATTGTGCCATGTAAAAATAATATGAAAATGACCAATATTAGAGTCGAATCCATAGTTTTCAGCATTGCTTAGATAAACAGTGGCACTTCCAATGCCATTTAAGTTTGACTTATGCCCACATTAGCACCAGAAAGGGGGAAGGGATGCATTGGTGGCACGTAATAATATCGAAAACGACCAATATTATTGTAGAATCATTAGTTTTCTGCGTAGCTAAGTTAATTGGTAGCAGTCCTGATGCCGTTTAAATTCAAGTTCAGTCCTATTGGGGGCAAGACCCCTTTAGCACTTCTAGGGAAAGTGAGAGGAGTAGACATAAAAATGATAACAATCGATATTAGTGTCGAATTCATAGTTTTCGGGACCCCTAGGTTGATTGGTGGCAGTTCCGATGATTTTTAAGTACAAGTTCAGCCTCCAGTCGGGTAAGGCTCTCTCGAATATTTAGGAAGAATGGAAGGGGATCAAAAACGACCAATATTAGTGTAGAGTCCATATTTTTTGGGGCCGTTGAGACGAATAACTACACTCCCGATGCAGTTTAAATCGAAATTTAGCCCACAATAGTACCCTACTGTGGAAAGAAGGAGATTGGTGACATGAACAAATAATCAAAAACGACCGATATTAGTATCGAATCCATAGTTTTCGTGGTCCATAAGTTGATTAGCGACACTTCCTATACCATTTAAGTACGTTTAACCACCATTAGCACCCCTAGGGTGGTGGAAAGGGTTTGATATGTAAAGATAATCGAAAACAACCTATATCAGTGTCGAATCGATATTTATTGATGTCGCTGGTATTAATAATTACGCTCCCGATACGCTAAGTTTAGGCCTCATCGGCATAGGGGTGAGAAAGGGTGAAAAATAAAATGTCTCAAGCGACTGAGATTAGTATCAAATCTATAGTTTGGGGTTTGTCAAGCTATTAGGTTACAATCGACGATGACATTTGATCCCAAGTTTAGGTATGAGCGACCATGTCATCTGGATTAGGAATTTATAGAGGGAACGCTGACAGTGTTGCTCACACACGGAGGAATATTATATTCCAGCGCAAATCCAGAACTCTGGAGCAATTTTAACCAAGTTTGGTAGACGTATGACTTTGAGTCTAGTAAAAAATAGTGTGAGAAGTAAGACACCTCAAGGAGTGACATGTAAAAGTAATGCAAGACGACTAATATTAGTGTGCAATTCATAGTTTTCGATGTCGCTGAAATGAAAAGTGACCCCCCCCTCCCCCAATGCCGCTAAAGTCCAAGTTCATCCCAATCGCTAGAGGGTGGGTAGGGGAAGGGAAGGTAAAAAAAACTAAATATCAAAGACGACTGAGATTTGGGTCGAATCCATAGTTTTTGGGGTTTGGAAAATGTTTGACCCGTTTGAAATAACTTTTGGAAGATAGTTACTACCTATTTGAAGCTGGACATTGAATCATATCGGTTTCATTAAAGGCGTATTCTGTGGGGGCAGGATTTTTTAATATTTATGCCAAAAGTAGGGTATCTTCTGTATTTTTATCATTACATTTTCATTGAAGTAAATATTCTAAGGAAGAAGGGTAGCCATACATTTCCCATAAACCTATTTTTCCCTTGCGAAGAACGGGCATTTCAACTAGTATATATATATACAATGAAAGGCGGGATAATATGTATAATAAACCTATAAGTTAAAATGAGTAGGTTAATAAAGATAAAACAGAACACTACACATTAATTAGAATCTTTATTAAGAATGCATAGATGGCACCACAGACGACTTCTATCAACAGCTCTTAGAAACGTCCTTGGAAAGATAGGTGACTCCATTTTGAATTGACATATATAAACAGGACTACCAAACTCAAATCTTGCTTTTCTATTATAATTCATCTATCGGAATTTATTTAAGCCTAACACTTTGTAAATTGCAATTGTGATTTGTTTGTCTGTTTTGCATACAACCGAGATTATAACCAGTTAAGCATACAATTGTCAGATTATAAAATAAAAGAGATACATAATTTGGAAAGAACTTTTCCAAGTACAAAATACCTTAATAGACATGACAGACATGACTGTATATTATTATTATTATTATTATTATTATTATTATTATTATTATTATTATTATTATTATTATTATTATTATTATTATTATTATTATACACATATTCACATGTAAGCTATCATAAGTATTTAAACACAGAAAGGAAAAATGTACATGTTAATGTCTTCAAGGGACGACTCATTTACAAAATAATGCAATTTCTTTATTTAAAAGGTGTAAACACGTGACTTAAATAGAAATATGATTCATTTTGATTTAATAAGTTAGATAAATTGTTAAAAATTCTCGTGCATATCTATAAATATCTATATAGTCACGTCAGGAATATGTCAGGTCTTTACATAGGCACCCGAAGGGGAGGGCAGGATGGGGCTCGAGCACCTAATGGCTTACGAAAATGTATTAAATTTCTTAATATTTTGTTAATGCAAATAAAAAAATCACCAAACGTAATATGGCAATCAGGGATTTGAGCCCCCTCTTAGAAAATTTTCTTCGGGCGCCCATGGGTATTTATCTTGCTCAATGAGAATGTGACTTTTCATTATATAGGTCAAACGAAATGCAATATTAACACCCGAATTAAAGAACATATTAAACAATCAAAAAAGTCACAAGAAGGGGGTATGTCGGGATTAGTGCTCCACTTAAAACACAGGGTGTCTACTAAAATTCCACAATGATATTTCGTGACTTTTTCGCGACCTTTTCTTTACCAAATCATAAAATTTTCTAACATTTTCAAGAGCGAATTTGGGTGCGAATTAGGCCGAATTTTCATCCATGCGACAGAAACGTACTTTGCTTGCGATTTGGTAGCGTCTAAAGCCGACCATAAACATTTTTGGTGTTGAATGTTGATGTTTTATAGAACAAAATTTTCCAATCTGTACTTACATTTGCACAGTTAAAAAAAAAATCGTGACCCAAAAGCTAAATTTCGTGACTTTTTCGTGACTTTCATGACCGTTTTCTGATTTCGTGACTTTTTCGTGACATTCGTGACTTTCGTGACCGATAGACACTCTGAAACAACATACACATAATATAAAGCAGACTCAATGTGATTTGTTCAGAAAAAAAAAATCAGTAGGAGATTAAAGAATCATTCTTTATTCTTAAATATAAACAGACTTTAAATTTGGATTTTGGCAACATTGATAAAATCTGGTCACCTACCTTTGATATATATATATATATATATATATATATATATTGGATCTGGCAATAGTGACGTAACATAGACACCGCACTTCCTTCAACTCAACACTTCCTTTCACTCACTATGCTTTTCTGTTCGTTTTTAGTACCCATCTTTTACGTTATATTTATTTGGTGGTATGTATTCCTTTTTTCATACCACATTTCTGTCATCCATTTTTATTCTTGTTATCTTGCCACTGAAACGGAACTATCTTGTTGTTCCGATACGTTTGGAGAATATTTAGTTTCCTCATGGCAGGATTTATTGGTAATTATTATTATTATTATTATTATTATTATTGTAAATTTTAACTGTATAACATAAACATTGTAATTAAGCACAATTTTGTCTTACAATGTACAGCGGGCCAAAGACTTGGGGCAACAACTAGTTTGAATAATATATGCTAGTGAAAGAAAGAAACAACCAATATTTTACACACTAGATCCTTTATAGGTGCGAATTCTATAATACACAACAAGTGAAGAAAAAGTGACTGACTGGACCGCGACTCGAACCCAAGACCTCCGGCATACCGTGCCGATACGTTAACCACCACGCCTCGTGATCCGAGATGAGAGCATCGACTTTGTGAGTGTTATGTTCTGAGAAGCGGAATGGGTGAGGTAGTAGTTAACATATCGGCACGGTATGCCGGGGGTTCCGGGTTCGAGTCCCGTCCAGTCAATCACCTTTTCATTCTTTCTGTGTTATAGTTTGAATAATTTGTAAAATGAACGGAAATAGTAAAAATACCCCGTCCTCTTGTCTTTAAATAAAAAAAAAAAAATCTCTTCGAAATACCAATATTTATTGTTAGGACAACGAGGAATTGAAAACAAAGTATACATAATTTTAACTTTTTTTTTATTTCTCAAAATTAGTTAAATAAAAACTCAAGTCATACATGCATTTTAACATGCACATTGTTACTAGGAAACATTTTTAAAATGTGTACAAAAAACACGATAAAAAAGTCCAGTCAAGAGTAACATCTTAACCAAAAATTTTAAAACACTTTCATCTTCTAGAACACCCATGTAATGGCACGAAATTGTTTTTTTTTTCAAATACTCTTTGTTTTAATAGTCACTTAGTTGGTATTAAGCCATTAACGCAAATGAATTGACAATATATAAAGGTCTAACATCTAAAATGCAAAGCAACAACAAATAACTTGTCCTTTTACTTTAAGATTTTTTGCAAATTTTACATTTTGTTATCGACATAGTAATAAACAAATACTTATTTAAAAAAATCTTTGAAATCTTGTACTGTCTCATTTTTAAAATTTCGTAATTTTTCGTTGCCAGATTTCAAGATGCTTTCAGCTCTGCTTCTGAGTAATTTCCCTTTCTCTATAATGTTTTCGGTGTTCGATTTTACAGCATTGGACAGCTCTTTTCCGTTGCTTTTTACAGTGTTGGAAATATTTTGTACCTGATTACTCAACATATTCCGTGCATTATCTTTCATAGCACTAGACAAGCTTATCACAGTCTCACGACTTAATAACCTGGTAACCTGTTCTCGATATTTAGCAACAGCTTTCATTCGTGCATCAAATTTGACAATGTTTGAAAAATTATTCGTAACATTTCTTATAACTGGTACTTGCATGTTCTTCAAATCCACCCCTGCTAACATGGCGGATGGTTTAATTCTCTTCACGGCTACCTTCACGCTATCATGATTAACAATTTTTCTAACATTTGCTGATACAGTGGCAGGTTTCAAATTGTATTGTATTTTCTGAACTACTTGCTGAACTTGGGGGCCTTCGACAATTTCCCGAAGTCTCTCACGGTTCATGAGCTTAACAATCTCATCATACACGAGCGTCTTAACATCTTTAGACCACAGAAAATCCAGATGGTTGAATGTCTTCTTCGGGATAAGTACAGAGGCAAACACATCTGGAAGATCTTTGTACAGGATGTGAATGTCCTATGAAAAGAAAGAAGTTTTTCCTATTAGCAGTACTTATATATTAACCACACATATTAGAGACCTGCACGGGCCGGCCGACACTGTTATTTCTTTGGGCCGGGTCGGGCTTGGACTGGCCGACACTGATTTATCTTCAGGTCGGGCCGGGCTGGGGCCGACCAATTGCAATTCTTTAATAATTATTGACTTTCGTTAAACGATAATTGGAATAAAGCCAAACGTTGAAGAAACGTGCCCGTGAAAAATGTTACAAAGAATGCAATAGCTATTTACAGTTTGTGTTGCATAGCGACTCCACTTTCACTATAGAGGATTGCAGGTCTTGCGCGGTAAATTGACTCTGACCTTGACCTTCACTGAACCCAAAATATGACAAGAAGAGGTGGGAAAGTTTTGCCTGTCGCTAAACAATATTGCCATTTTCATTTTATGCTAAAAATCAATTAAGTTAGATTTTTGTTACAAGAAATGGAATTTTTGTTCTCTCGATGACAGGCAAAGTTCTAGAAGGCAATAGTACCATTCAGGAGGCAAGCGTCAGATTGTGAACCAGAGTTTAGAAAATGTTTCTGAAGGTTAGGTCAAGTTTAATACTAAATTTTGAGAAAGATTGGGTCTCGAGCTAATTTTTTTAAAAAAATTGTCGGACCAAAAACTTTTAATATTTATCCGGCCCGGGCCGGGCCTAGGTACATTCCAGCTGGATTGGGCTCGGGCCGAAAAAGTCGGCCCGTGCAGGTCTTTAACACATATACGCAGAAACAGTGTAACAAACGATGTTTACAGTACGGCAAGCATAGAAGCTAACCAACGTGTGTTATAGTCATTGACAGAAGTAAATTGTAAGTAACTATACCTTTTTTTTTGTCGAAGACTGTACATTGCATAACATCATAATACGTATGTGACTAAGTAATGCTTCAGTACGTACAAAAAGGACTAAATAATTCTGCACAATTGAAAATTCTATAATTATGAGGTATGTTTAAATGTATCGAATCTTTGGTTGGCAAAAATACATTTAATGACTTGAAAATCCCAAACACTAATCCCCTTCAAAATAGTCTCCTTGCTAATGCACACGCTTGCCCCAGCTCTCCCGCCATTGCTGGAAACACTTCTGGAATGCACTTTTTGGAATGGTGCGTAACCGTGGCGTCCTATTTCGGATCTCTTCTCGTGAGTAAAATCGGGTCTCTTTTAGTGGTATTTTCAGCTTGGGAAATAACCAAATGATACGGAGCCATGTCGGGTGAGTAGGGAACCTGACGACAAACAGAGATGTTGTGTTTGGCGATGAAAGCCTGAATCAAATTTCGCGGACACTCTCCTTATGCCCAAATTTTCGTTCAAAATTGAATGTACCGATCCGATTGAATGGTTTCCACTTGGGTACGCCAAGTTTTTGGCAAAATTTGATGCAATATCGCTGCTCAACTTTTTCTATCATAAAAAAAAAAAAAAAAATGTTCACTTACACGTCTTCACTCGTTAGCCGACTGCCAGCCACTGACGCTTTGTGTGCGCGGGAAAAAATTCACGACTGCGTTATGAGTGTCTCCTCTACATCTACACTGAAGAATGTTCCCCGCTTCTTTGGTTTAAGGGAGAAAAAATAAAGTTCGATATTTCTTGAACACACCTCGTAATTACAAACTGATCAAATAATAACACTTGATTTCTAATAAACTCCTTCATTAAAAAAAATATTGGAATCGAACAGAATTAAGGAACGTATAAAGTGAGCACTCAACCTTACTCGCGTTTTCTCCAACATTATAAACGTAACATCCAAATATATATTAGTAGCTCGGGGGTGACAATGGTAAGCACCACTTCTGGTGAAATTGAGATAATGCATGGAAACGGTTGGAATCGAATCACAGAATTTAATTTCGGAAAATGCATCTAAAGATGATAGGGGAAGCTCCTTTGGTATGTGTGTCATTCCATTGCATTGCATGGGAATGTTACACTTTCTTCTGCAGTTTACTAGAAAGTTTCTTTCCCTGAGCTGCTCATAGATTTCGATGAAAGGAATTTGTATACGGGTACCAAAAACTAATTAGCAGAAAATATGTGAGGGTATTATCATAAAACACCAAAAGCACTTTCGCTGAATATTTCATCAGATATCGAGGGAAAATAGGAAGAGAAAAGTAATAACTAGCAGTGTTATATGTACACTCATGTCCAAAATTATTGTCTCATGTCTATAAACATGTTGTTCGAGGAATATAATTTGATAACGAATTCGCCCGGTATTTCTTATAAGTTAGTATGTGTATAATCGGCAAAGACATATATGTGGCAATTTTCATGTCAAAAGAGCAGTAAATAAGAATAATAAAACGAAAATAAAACTTTCTTGTCCATTTAACAACATTTTGTTTTGTTCACTCTAATTTTTGTATTCATAATTCTTTTCCTATGAAATTTACCACAAATACACATTTCCCGATTATACACATAGTATCAGTATTAAAAGTACCCTGCAAAATTATTATCGCATTATATTCTTACAAGAAAACAGTTATAGATATGCGACAATCATTTTGGACATGAGTGTACATTAGGTAAAGCATTTTAGTTGTATGGAGATATTTTCTCAATTAATATAGACACCGGAAGTGTTAGTAGATTTATACCACTCCCTGTTTCAGTGGAGAGTTTAGTGGAGATGGACGATGGAAGATGCGAGTGAAGATATTCTTAAGACGCCTAATTCATTGCAGAACCCAACTCGCTATATAATACCAATAAAGCACTGCAAAAATATATTCCATTTCCCCTCTAATTTCTCTACTAAATCGGAAGTGGTATAAATATACAACCACTTCCGGTTTCAATATTGAATAAATATCCTCCATACAAATCAAAATCTTTCAAGTCGACTACACTTGACATTGGTAATTGTTTTTACTTTATCGTCCCACGATTACGCTTGGAGGCTAAGGGAGACGATTATAGTGATAACGAACGACATAATGGAATAAAGAAAGTGGGAGAACTACGAGAATACCTATGTACATGGCATTTGTTCATCAGAAAGCCCACTTGGCGCGAACTGGGATTGAACCAGGAACCTCACACACCGAAGTTGAGCGCTCTATCACTGAACTACCATGGCCTTCAAGGAATGATGGTGACTGAGGGACCTCCGGTACGGCATAATACTGACTTTCAGACTCACGTAAATGGACGTATGTAGGGGTACATAATGGTCTAAAAGTTGACAGAGGATAGTGGATGATAATAAGCATCCAATAACTAACTAACTAACTCTATGGCCTATGGAACCCGGAGGTTCAATGCCGCGTTCACAAAAGCTCTCCACTGACTTCTATCCTTAGCTAACTGCATCCAGTTTCTACTTTGTATTCCAATCTCTGCCAGATCCATCTTAATATTGTCATCCCATCTGCGCCTAGGTCTTCCTAATGGTCGTTTTCCGATTGGTCTTCCTGTCAAGACTTTGAAAGCGTTTCTACTTTCTTCCATTCTAGCTACATGACCCGCCCACCTAAGCCTCCTAGACTTGACGACCCTAACAATGTTGGGTAAACCATATAAATTATGTAGTTCCTCGTTATGAAGTTTCCGCCATTCCCCATTCCCGTTCCTCTAGGCTCCGAATATTCGTCTCAGGATCTTGTTCTCAAATACTTTCAGTCTATGTTCTTCCCTCAGAGTAAGTGACCATGATTCGCAGCCATACAGAACAACAGGCATGATTACCGTTTTGTATATTTTAAGCTTCAAATTTCTTGACAGAATTCGCGACGACAAGAGATTTTGAAACGAATAGTAACACGAATTCCCTGCTTTTAGTCGACATTTAATTTCTTTGTGAATATGATTTTCCTCTGTTAATATTGATCCTAGGTATTTGAAACTATCAACTTTATCAAAAGTATTATTTAATATTTTAACGCATCCATAGTTTGCTGTATTCCGGTCCCGACGCACTTCCATGTATTTAGTTTTATCTGCATTTACTTCTAAACCCATGTCCCTGCAAGCGTTTAATAAGATCTCTGCATTTCTTTCTATTGTTCTCCTATCATCACCTATTAAATTTACGTCATCAGCATATGCCATAACCTGGTGAATACCGTTCAATTCTAGGCCGTGGTTGCTATCTTTGATTTTCCTTATAGCGTATTCCAGAACGAAGTTAAATAATAATGGCGACAACGCATCTCCTTGTTTCAGGCCATTTTCGACGTGAAAGCTCGTGGACAAAAATTTTCCTACCCGGACTTTACTTTGGGATTCATTTAAACATATCTTAATTAATCTAATTAGCTTTCTCGGTATTCCAAGTTCTGTAAGGACGTTGTATAATGTTTCTCTCCTAACCGAGTCGTACGCCTTTCTAAAATCAATAAATAGTTGATGTACCGGGGTATTGTATTCCCACTTTTTTTCGAGTATTTGGCGAATGGTAAATATTTGGTGGATAGTTGATCGAGTCCGTCTAAATCCGCACTGATAATCTCCAATAATTTCATCTGCGTATGGGGTCAGTCTTGCTAATAGAATATTTGAAAGAATTTTATAGGATGTTGACAGAAGAGAGATGCCTCGATAATTATTACCGTCAGTTTTGTCGCCTTTCTTGTGAATTGGAACAATGATTGATTCTTTCCACTCTTGTGGCAATTCTTCCTTGTTCCAGATAAGGAGAATGAGTTTGTGTATCTTGTTTCACAATTTTTCGCCTCCAGCTAAAATTAACTCAGCCGGAATTTCATCTACACCCGGAGATTTGTGTTTCTTTAATTTCTTTATAGCAGTTTCTACTTCTATTCGGTTGGATTCTGGAATATACGGTTCTGCAGTGTGTATCTCCTTTTCTCCACGCACACTAGTTTGTTTCCGGCTGCGTGTTAAGCAAATCTTCAAAGAAATCTTTCCATCTATTTAAGATGCTATCCGTATCAGTGAGAACTGTACCGTCAGATTTCTTTAATATATAAGCACGAGGTTGATAGCCTTTCTTAAATTCGTTGATTCCCTTATACATGTCCCGGATGTTTTTATTTTTACTATTATCTTCAAGTTCCTTAATTTTAGCTTTCAGACAATCGCGTTTCTTTGTTCTAAAAGTTTTGGAAGTTTCCCGCCTGATATCTGCGAAATTTTGTGTAGTTATTTCATTCGGATTTTGTAGCCAGCGTAATTTTGCCTGTTTTCTCTTCTCAGCTAGTTTTATCCATTCCTGGTTGAACCATGGTTTGTTCCTACGTATTTCCGCGTGTCCCAATTTTTCTTTTGCTGAAATTTTAATGCTATCTCTAAGTTCAATCCAGGTATCCTCAACACTAGTGCACTCCGAATCTTCTAAAGCCGAGAATCTATTCGAAACTTCAATCTGGTATTTCTCTCTTACCTGGCTCTCTTCTAATTTCTTTAAATTAAATCTCTCGGTTTTCGGACAATGAATATTACCTTTATTCAACGATAACCTCTCTCGTATTATCGCTGCTACCAGGTAGTGGTCGGTGTCGCAATCAGCCCCTCTAAACGACCGGACATCAATTATGCTAGATTGCCTGCTTCTATCTACTAAAACGTGATCAATTTGATTATGTGTTTTCCCGTCTGGTGATGTCCAAGTGTATTTATGAATGTCGCGATGTGGGAATTTTGTACTCTTCACGATTAGGTTTTTGGATGTTGCAAAATTTACGAGTCTAACACCGTTGTCATTACTTTCCTTATGCAGACTTTCGTTCCCTATAATCGGTTTGAAAATATCCTCTCGTCCTACCTTCGCATTGAAATCCCCTAATAGAATTTTCATATGGTATCGCGGGAGTTGGTCAAATACCCGTTCCACTTCTTCGTAAAAACTGTCTTTTATATCGTCATCCTTATCTTCAGTTGGGGCATGTACATTTAAAACAATAATATCACACCACCGTCCCTTAAGAGTAATAAAAGAAAGTCTGTCAGTGACAAATTCAACCCGTTTAATTGCTGGTAATATACGTTAATGAACGAAAAACCTTGTTCCTAACTGGTGATTTTTGTTTCCTTCCCCGTAAAAGAACGTAAAATTTCCGGAATTCTCAGATCCATTTCCTTCCCACCTAACTTTCTGAACTCCTACTACGTCCATCCTGTATTTCTCTAATTCACTCGTTACGGATTTTAACGCGCCTGCCCTATGAAGACTTCTAATATTCCATGTTCCAAATCTCATGTCCATTTTCTTTTGCTGAGGTCGTGCCAAGTTATCAGTCCTTGTCCGAGGCTTTTGTGAATATTTCTGAACAAGTGCTTTTTTTTACAGGATGAGGTTGTTAGCCCTACCCAAACCCCCAAGCTGGAGGACCACTCCTAGTCGGCTGTCCGCGATTGCTTATTCAGTATATTCGCAGCTAACCTCTATATCTACAGGCCTTCTCCTCGATCCGCAACCTGAGGACGCGCCATGGCGTGGTGACAGGAACCAATACAGCACGGAGCAATACCAATACCAATACAGCAGCTGGTAATAAGCATCCAATACAGCACACAACTGAATATATTTCACAGATATTTGATGCCATGATCTCTCTTGGAGACGATGGAGAACCTCTTATATTGAGACTGTTTATCTTGCATAATGATCTGTTCACCCACCAACTGCACCGAATTTTGCACCAACAACCCGGTCACGGTTGGAGGCTACGTTAAAGCAGGTTCCGTCTTTCATGACCTCGGTGTTGTATAAGGAAGCACACAAAACCTCAATTAAACCCAACTTCATAGGCACTTCCTTGTCCTCTAATTTTTGCTTCTTCCTTCTTCATCTGGTAAAGCATTTAGCGAAAGTGCTTACAGTTCACTTTTTAAAACATGCTTTAACACACACACATATATAATATATAATATATAATATATAATATATAATATATAATATATAATATATAATATATAATATATAATATATAATATATAATATATAATATATAATATATATATATATATATAGTTATTGATATACATATGGAGAAGATGAAGATAAAATGGACATAGAGAGTAACAAACGAAGATGTTTTAAAACGGATAGAAAAAAACAGGATGCTTTTAGCCACCATCCTTCATAGGGAGACCAATTGAATTGGACGTATCTTACGAAGAAATTGTCTTCTTCATACCGCCATAGACAGAAAGATGGAAGGAAAGTGAGGAATAGGAAGAAGAAGAGCACAACTGATCAATGATTTGAAAAATAGAAGAAAATATTGAGAGTTAAAATAGGAAGCTGAAACTTGGGAGAAAGATTTTCAGGCTCAAACCGTTGAAAAGAAAACATAATACTTAATACCAATAATATATATATATATGTTTGTTTATTTTTCGAGTGGAAGTATGAGTTGTGCCCTTGTCTTCGCAGTCTATGTCAAAAAAGAAATGATTCTTTTTTCTTCTTTTGTCTTCTTTTAGGTTTTAAAGATGCAGTTAATTTTGTAGGTAAGGCGGTAAGATCAGTATGTGTGTGTGTGTGTGTGTTTTTTTTTTTTTTTCTTTTCCAAAATCGGTACCTCATTGGCATAACAACATACAGTAGATTTCTTCTTTCCATTTCGAGGAAAGTTTTGTCTGGTATATGAGATTTTAAAATAAGAAAATGTATGGTAATAACTCAGTGCCGGGCTGGTCAAGTTGAGGGCCCTTGGTGAGAGTTCTTAAAGACCCCCCACCCAAATTCGACTAAGGCCTGCAGGTCTTGCGCCTTGTGATCCCTGCGGGGCCCCTCTGGCTTCGGGTCCTTGGCGATTGCCAAGTAGCCAAAGTGGCCAGTTCGGCACTGTAATAACTACGCAGCGAAAAATGAGAGCAAATTGTTGCGAGTAACGAAGAGCAAGTTGTTGCATATTCTTTTCTGATTTAAACAAACCTCGATTACATCCCTGGTAATAGAAAGAGTATTCTAAATTTTATATTCTTCCTTTTATCAAAGTGTTGTACATTAATGACATAGTTGAAGAACCTATAAACAAGGATTAAATGTATAAAAATTACTTGAAAATTATTTATCATTTAAGTTCAATTTTTAAAAATGAAAAATGAAATCTTTTAAGTTTTACGTCCCACGGTTATGCCGGTTAGGCTAAAGGAGACGGTGATGATGAGAAATAAATGAAATGGTGGAATGAAGAGAGTGAGAAGAAACGGGAGAACCCCGAGAAAACCCACGAGCACGGTGTTTGTCCACCACAAAGTCCACACGGCGCGAGCTGGGATCGAACCAGGGACCCAAAGCACCGGAGGTGAACGCTCTACCACTCAGCTACCGCGCCCCCAGTTCAATTTTTGAACGTCGTTGAATGTTTATTTTCGTTATTTCTAGTTAGATTTTAGTGTTTATTTTATTGCCTTTCTCTTGAATTACACGTGTCTAATTTCTATGTTTTAGTGCCTAGTTCTTGAATTATAATTGCCTATTTTTCATGATGTAGTGTATTTTACAAATTATTTCTTCAATTATAAGTGTCTATTTTCCATATTTCAGTGCTGTCTTGAATTATAAGAGCCTACTTTTCATGGTTTAGTGCCTATTTTGCTGCCTATTTCTTGAATTATACGTGTCGATTTTTCATGTTTTTAGTGCCTATTTCTTGAATTGTAAATGCCCATTTTTCATGTTTTTATTGCCTATTTCCTAAATTATAATGAATATTTCCCATGACTTAGTTCCTATTTTACTCATTATTTCTTTAATTATAAGTGTCTATTTTCCATGTTTTAGTGATTCTTTCTTGGATTATAAGGACCTATTTTTTGTTTTAGTGCCTATTTCTTGAATTGTAAGTGCCCATTTTTATGTTTTTAGTGCCTATTTTACTGCCTACTTTTTGAATTATAAGTGTAATTTTACTCCCTATTTCCTAAATTACAAGTGGCTATTTCCGATGTTTAGTGCCTATTTCTTGAATTATGAGTGCCTATTTTCCATGTTTTGGTACCTTTTTTACTGTCTATTTCTTGAATTGAAGGCGAATTTTCCATGTTTTAGTGCCTAGTTTCTGAATTATGAGTGCCTTATTTATTGAATTGTAAGTACCTATTTTTCATGTATTTGTTTTATTTTTTGAATTATAAGTGTCTATTTTCCATGTTTTAATATCTATTTTATTGCATATTTCTTTAATTTTACGTGTCGGCTTATTTTCCATGCTTTAATGCCTATTTCTTGAATGAAAAGGGTTTATTTTTCATGCCTTTAATGACTATTTATTGAATTATAAACGCTCATTTTATATATTGCATATTTTATTGCCTATTTCTTGAATTATAAGTGCTCATTTTCCACGTTTCTACAGCCTATTCCTTGAATTGTAAGCGCGTATTTTCCATGATTTAGTGTATAATTTACTCACTATTCCTTCAATTATAAGTGAATATTTCCCATGTTTTAGTGCCTATGTCTTGAACAATAAGGTTTATATTTCATGTATTCAGTGCCTATTTCTTGAATTGAATTTCGTTTTATTGTTTATAGTGCATATTTTACTGTCTATTTCTTGAATTACAAGTGTTATTTCACTCCCTATTTCCTGAATTATAAGTGACTATTTTCGATGTTTTACTGCCTATGTCTTGTATTATGAGTGCTCATTTTCCATATTTTAGTGCCTGTTTTACTGCCTATTTCTTGAATTAAAAATGTCTATTTTCCATGTTTTAGTGCCTACTTCTTGATTATAAGTGTCTATTTCCATGTTTTAAATGTCTATTTTACTGCCTATTCCTTAAGTTATAAGTGCTATTGTTTATGTTTTAGTGCACGTTTCTTGAATTATAAGTGCCTATTTTCCATGTCTTAGTCCCTATTGCTTGAACTGTAAGTGCCTATTTTCCATGTTCTGGTGCCTATTTTACTGTCTATTTCTTAAATTACAAGTGCTATTTTTCATGTTTTAGTGCATGTTTCTTGAATTTTAAGTGCCTATTTACCATGTTTTGGTGCCTATTTCTTGAACTGTAAGTAACTATTTTCCATATTTTAGTGCCTATTTTACTGTCTATTTCTTGAATTATGAGTGCCTATTTTCCATGTTTTAGTGGCTATTTTATTGCCTATATTTCATGATTTTAGTGTCTAAACATACAGTCTCTACTGATCACATGAAGTTCAGAATCAAAATTTGGGTTCTCTTTTACTCAGAAATACATCCGATCTGATTTGATTTTCAGTTCAGTGTTCCTTTCAGGAACGAGGGTATATGAGACGTGGACCTACAGCTTAACGAGAAATCCGAACCATACGAGCTCCTATCGGGAATAGAACACGGGTCTCCGAGAAAAACGCCCGAAACATGCACTTTAGAAAGAAGTTAAAAAAATAATAAATAAAAAAAAAAATAAAATAAAATAAAAACGTAAAGCTTTCCATTTTTATTTATCTTCACAATTTACTTTATCTCGTAACTATGCTCTGGGTTCTCAAATGTCCCGAATTTTAAGGGACAGTCCCCTATTTTATGATTTTGTCCCGCGTCCCGGGGAGCTCCGATACGGGACGGCAAACGTCCCGTATTTTGACAAATGAGAATCCCCTGTATATTTTAAGACCAATGGCTCTAAATCACAAGCTCCAACTGACCTACTTATCGGTTGTTGTTGAGCAGTTGAAGCTTGAAGACAAGGTATCGTTGGACGGCTTATATGATGAATTTTCTTTAGTAAAAGACTGTATTGATATCTTGGTGGCAGAAAAGGACATGAGTGTGGGCAGTAAATGACAAATGCTATTTCAGAAAAGCTCTGAGTTGCCAAATTTATTTAAGGTCATCTCCTATTTCCCAAGCATCCTGCCGTCAAATTCATTTGTGGAAAGAGTTTTCTCGGATATGTATTTGAAATAGACCCAAGAAATAGATGTTCAGCCCAGTTGATGAACGCTGAACTTCTAATAGCAATGAATTCTTTGACTTTAAGCTGCAATGAGGTTTTCGACAGTCTAAAGAAAAATCCGAACTTGAAAAATATTATAAGTGCAGTTAAGTCAAGCGTGAAGTATGGTTTTTTGAAGAAAGTTTTAGTAACCTAAATCCAATGTTTTAAAAGTAAGATTTATCTAATTTTTCTTATAATAACTCTTTGTATTAGTTCATACTTTTCTATTTCTTTCAGTCTAAGATGATTACTCTTTTTTATTTGATGCCTGGCTCATATTTTTTCACCATTAGATCATATTTATCAAAATCCTTCCCGTAATACTTATTGAAACTCGTCAACCCGTCCCTTATTTTGACTAATTTTATTTGGCAACCCTGACTATGTTTAATGTGAGAACAATGACCATAGAGAATAAAAAAAAAAATTCTAAGAAAAAGAAAATACCAGAAGTTTCATATGACTTCAAGTATCTAGGATCAACCTTACCAAATCCATGACGAAATTAAATGTCGATTGACAGCAGAGAATTTGTCTCATTATTCAGTCCAAGTCTTCGCGAATTCTGTTGAAGAATTTGAAGCTTAAAATATATAAGTGATAATTATGCCTGCTGTGCTGTACCGTTGCGAAATGTGGTCACTTACCTTGAGGGAAGAACGCAGATTGAAAATATTTGAATATAAAATCCGAAGAATATTCGGACTCAACAGGCACGGGAATGGGGAAAGAATGAAATCTTTCAGTTTTACGTCCCACGGTTACGCCGGCTGGGCTAAAGGAGACGGTGATGACAAAAATGAATGGAATGGTGGAATGAAGAAAGTGGGAGGAAACGGAAGAACTCCAAGAAAACCCACGCACACGACGTTTGTCCACTACAAAGTTCACTTGGTGCAAACTGAGATCGAACCAGAGACCTCACGGCACGGAATGGCGGAAACTCCATTACGAGGAACTGCATAGTTTATACCGTTTATCTCGATCCCCAGTCAAGTACGTTTGAGATAGACAATATAGTGTCCGTGAGTTTCCTCGGGGTACTCTCGTTTCCTATCACCTTTTTATTCCATCATCATCATCATCATCATCATCATAGTTATTCTGCCCTTACTGGCAGGTCACTTGCAGCAGCTGAGAAGCTTCCATGCTCCACGGTCCTCCGCTAACCTCTTCGTCTTCACGTATAATCTTTCTGTTTTTATATCATCCATTAATTGTAGTCTCCTTCGTCCCCTCTCTCTCTTTCCCGCCACCATACCCTCTAGGACGTCCCTCATGATATAATGTCTTCTTAGGCAATGTCCCAACCAGTTTCTCTTCCTCTTCCTAATAATATCTAAAAGTGTTCTTTTCTCACCCACCATTTCTAACACTCTCTCATTCGTTTTACGCTCGACCCAACTAATTCTTTCCATTCTTCTCCACACCCACATTTCGAAGGCTTCCAGTAAAGATGCTGAATAATAAGTGCACGTGAATTAAGGTAAGAGGAACGATGAAATATGAAAGTGGAAGGAAATGGGAAATCTCTAGAAACTCCACAGACAGGATATCGTTTATTCCAAAGTCACAAGACTTAGGGTCGAACCCAGTGTTCGAAGTGGATGAAAAGCAGAGGCGGTATGTTTTATGATTTTGACTCAACATACCGGCTATTTGAATATTGTGTTGATCACTGAAAAACCAGAGACGGTATGTCCTCATTACTGAAAAACCAGAGGCGGTATGGCATACCACCGCATACCATCTCACTTCGACCACTGGTCGAACCAATGACTTTTTTAATCAGACGAGATTGTTCCATTAACTGACCAATCGTGCCTTCTATAAGATTATTACTACCCCCACATTTAGTTTTCACTCTAAGTATAGATCCCTACTTTCCCAGATAAATTTCAAACTATAATTATTCAGTAACTGACCTACTTCAAGCAATTTCAACAGAAAACTTACCTGGAAAACTGTTTTCTTTTCTCAAGTTAATGGTTACTACGGTTCATCTCTCAACTTCAATTAAATAACAAAATAAGCAAACTCTCAATTCAGGGTTCCGACTTATTTGTCGAGTAGGAATTCCCTGATGTTTTAGGTTTTCCAAGTCACGATTTATAAATTTTCAGGTCTATACATAATGTCAAAAAACAGCTATATTTTTCGTGACCAGGGGTTTCCCAATCTACTATGCATGTACATGTATATAGTGCGTCAGTAGGTAGATAAATTTTGCAAAATAAACTAATTTATTTTACAAAATATCTCCTATCAAATAGCCGGATAAGGTAAAAAGAAAAATGGCTTCTGGCAATTAAAAATCAGTACGTATAATTCACCGACTTCTCGAAGTTTCTTCAGATTTTCATGAAACTCATTCCCTTTTCCAGGACTTTTTGCAAGTAAGTTGGTTTTCCTGACTTTTCCAGATTTTCCAGATCAGTAGGAACCCTACTACTGAAAATATACTGAAACCACTTAGAATTAAAATAGATACCAACACTGCAATATTTTTCGTATTACTTAAGAACGTTAATATATATTCCTATCAGAATGTAGAAGCATATAGTATATCAATCATTGAACAACTGTACAAAATACTGAATCCCTGTGACACATCGAGGCCGCGGTGGCTCAGTGGTAGAGCGTTCACCTGTGGTGCCTCAGGTCCCTGGTTCGATCCCGGCTCGCATCAAGTGAACTTTGTGTTGGACAAACACCAGATTCTCCCGTTTCCTCCCACTTTCTTCATTCGATCATTTCCTTTTTCTCTCGTCATCAGCCTACACAGCATAACCGTGGGACGTAAAACTCAAAGGTTTCACTTCCCTGTGACACATCAAAGATATATATGGAAGGAGGTAAAAAGTAATTTCTAGGTACTCGCAAAGGGCTCAAGTCTTAAGAATTTCATGTTTTATGAATACGAATGTTTGTTTAACGAAACAATAGGATCCATATTAAATAAAAGTTCAACACTCATCTAAAGCATCCGCATGAACAAATTATATCTGCTTGTAGATTTGCAGGATCCAACGAGTGACAGGATAAGGGGAACATGTTGTACCTAGGGATTGATTGTATCTACGTTCAGTAGTAATTTTTGCTTGCAAATTTCTAAAGAATCATTATTCCTTTAGCTGACCATACTACTGTAGTTGATAGATAAGTAGGGAAAAATCTTGATGTTGTTGTGACTGGCAAGCAAAGCAAAAATGAGAATCTTTTATTTATTTTTTTTAAAAATTTTGGCATTAAATCGACAACGTGATAAAAAGTTTCCGTAATATCTCTATATTAAAATGATATGTTTATATGTTTGTGGTCAAAAAAAAGTTTATATGTTTGTGGCTAATTCTTTTGATAACGATATCTCGGAAACCACAAACTCTAGAAAGATCCTGTTTTCACTGATCGATTGCAAATTTTGTGTAGATTGTTTCAGTTCTAATTTAATACGTTTTATTAAAAAATGGCTGTTATTTCTTTATTACTTTTTTTTTAGGGATACACTGGAAATATTGAAATTTTAAAAAGAAAAGCATCATATCATACGAGTTATACATTCCAACACCATACATTTGTATACGAGGTTAGTATATCTCTCCGGTGTTTGTTACATGGCCAAGTGATAATGAAAAACGAAGGATAACCATTTCCCCAGCCTAAGATGAATCTTTATTGTTTGGAGTGTTTTGCCCAATGAACACCACACATCACTGACTGTATAATTAATTGTGTATGTAATGTATTTGTTTATTACATACTGCATACAAGAAGAAAGGAAACACTGATCACACATGAATTAGAAACTCCAACCGGAAGTAGGCTCAAATCTTTCAAACCGTGCGAGATATTAAAATAATAATAATAAAAAAAACTCTCCTTTATTATAACCCTTGCCGATTTTAATCAAGACGTCTTTCACTTGTGTCTGTAAAGGGACATGTACAGATGTAAGGAATGACAAGGAGATTCATGCTCATATGTGAATGTTGCGCTGTGTGGAGAGCGCAGGTTCAGCTAGTATTTTGTTTAATATTGCAACGCATGTGTTGAAATATTTTCATACTAAGATAAGATTTTGGGTTTTAGTTGCATGTCTATTAGAAAGTCGTATGAAGCGATCTGCTGCATTGAGTGGACGGTGTACCTAGTGACATGACGTGAAGTTATTTTTACCTTCTGAGACTATTGTTCATCTACTAGAAAAGTAACAAAATACCAATTTCCTACTTCTTTACAGTATTAGAATTTAAGGCTAGATTGTGTTCACCTTAATCTGATGATTAAATTCTCATATATGTGACGAAAGACTTTGTAAATTATTTAGGAAATTACAAAAATAATAATCTTACATTCGCTATAGGAAGTCATCTTCTTTAGTATTATTATTTGTGTCCTTTAATTAATAGAAACAAGATATATTCTAAATTTCTTCCAACTTTATAAATAATTTTAATGCATAAATAGGTGAGAAATATTTTAAGAATGTTTACGAAATCTGAAATATTTCTAAATATCCTATATTTTCACAGTTTCATTTGCATCCTTAGGCATCTATATTAGTTTTACATTTATTATTCATATTGTTTTAGAAATACAAATACATTTTCCATTCTTATAAATAAGTTCAATAAATTCGTGTTATTATTCACTTTAAAATCTTTCGTCGTCGAGGAATTTGAAGCTTAAAATATATAAAACAACAATCTTGCCTGTTATTCTATATGGTTCTGAAACATGGTCGCTTACTCTGAGGGAAGAGCGTAGGGTGAAAGTATTTGAGAACAAGACCCTCAGACGAATATTTGGACCCAAGAGGAACGGGAATGGTGAATGGCGAAAACTTCATAAAGAGGAACTACATAATTTATACCATTTAGCAGACATTGTTAGGGTCATCAAGTCTAGGAGGCTCAGATGGACGGGTCATGTAGCCAGGATGGAAGAAAGTAGGAACGCTTTCAAAGTTTTGACAGGAAGGCCAATCGGAAAACGACCATTAGGAAGACCTAGGCGCAGAGGGGAGGACAATATTAAGATGGATCTCGCAGTACAAGTATAAAAAAGGACAGAAGTCAATGGAGAGCTTTTATGAACCTCCGGGTTCCATAGGCCATAGAGTTAATTAGTTAGTTTAAATGCCTTTGTGAGAATTGATTTATACAGTATTTAGGAAATTACAAAAAATGTTATCTCTTATTGATAGCAGTAGATTTGCAGAACTAATGTTATCTCTTATTGATAGCAGTAGATTTGCAGAACTATCAGTTTTATTCTTTAACAAATATAATGTGTATTGAACATTTACTTTGATCATTATACATAATTTTGATAGATAAACGCGTAATTGAATGTGTGTTCTCTGGTACATTATTCCTACATACCTTAGGAAACGTAATATTCATTTATTAAAGTAAGTTCTATTAATTTGTTGTTAGAACTACTGACGTCTTTACATCAGCAATTTTCCTAAAACATGCACCAATTAAGAATAATGTAGAGTCCCTTCGTAGCTAAGCGGTTAGCGTACGCGCTTTTGGCGTGGGAGACACGGGTTCGATTCCCGGTGGGAGCTCATATGGTTCGGATTCCACATCAATCAGTAGGTCCCGTCTCATATACCTCGCTGCTGAAAGGGAGTTAAAATCAAATCAAATCAAATAAAGAATCATATATTGTGTTTCCACAAAATTTGATTTATAATGAAAAATTTGATTTTAAAGATATGTTCCTAGGTACAAAATATTCCCTTCCTCAAATCATTAAAAAAAAAAAAAAAAAAAAAAAATCTTCATTAGTGAACGAAGTTTTCAGAATGTAATTCTTAAGAAGCAACTTTGGCTTCTATAAATTGTATTGATGATGGTGACACAGCGTCACTGAAACTGTCTGATGATATCATTTGTTCACACGGATGCTATACGTATGTGTTTCACTTTTTTAAATTAATTATTTCTTTTGTTTTAAATGAATGTCTTGCTGAACTTGAAGGAAATGAAACGTGGATGATGGACAGAACTAGTCCACTTCCATTTCTACCATTAAAGGTATTTTAACATCTTAGCCCAGATAAGAGATCTTTGTAGCCTATATCCTAAGAATTATTATATGTAAAAGGTTGAATTTGCATGTTATTTTATTTGTTTTTGAGGAATTAATATTTCGGTTGTCTTCTTCGCCATAATCAGTACATCATCATATGTATCCTGAATGTAATCGAGAGAACGAAATACACGTAAAACAATTTCACAAAACCTAACTTAAGTATATAATTACAATTTTTGCTGCTAAAAAATTATGAAAACTACAGCAATCTAGTATAGGTAAATTACTTATTTATAGATAATAATACATCTAACGTATTGTACATAACCGTTTTCTTTTTCAATATTCTTAGAAGCTTTACTATTGGAAAAATGTCAAAATTTTAAACTAACGCATGTATCTGTTCAAGAATAACGTATTGTTAAAGCTTACCTCAGGATCAGCTAACCAGTCGTTTTCACTGTAATGTAACGATATAGGAGCAACAATTTTACTTAGGTCATATTCCGGGGGTGACGATTGGTTATATTTCACTTTGTTAGTTTTCTCACCATAATCAAACTCTCGAAATTTTCCTGTAGTAAAAAGAATACATTCATTTTTTTTTAAACAAAAAGCTAAATTATTTAATAGCATACATATTCAATATTCAATAAAAAGTACTTGCCTCAGAAGCACCCAAAATAATACTGTATAATTGCGAACGTTTCGGCAAAAAAATATTGCCTTCTTCTAAGACAGTTACATCGCTGTCTTATTCATGAGCTTTCGCATTATTGCACAAGAAATTTTATAAATTCATACTGAATTGTATATACAACGTACAGTAAGCAACAAGAGTTCTTTCCGTTTGGTAAAATTTAATTTTTGGGAATAACAGTGGTATGGCTGGAATGTACAGTCCGCAGGAAAAAAAACTGCAACATGAGCATGTAAGTTTATTGTGACACGATGAAGTCTTTTGCTCCAAATAACTGTGCAGGGGGTGACGCCCAGGTTTCTCCTAGCGTGATTCGTGCCACTTAGACGTTATGTTGATTCCTTGCACTGTTAGGCGTAGTTTCACAATAAACTTACATGCTCATGTTGCAGGTTTTTTTTTGCTGCGGACTGTACAATAGTGGTATGGCTTGAAGGTAGAGTAAATTACATTCACTGAAAACTGTACTCAAATTGCCTTTCCAGTCTGGTTATTTACGAAACTAATTTCATTAAAGGGAAAACTTTTGTCGCTGAGTGTACAACCTCAAGCTCAATCTATATCCAAGTCTCCTCAGCCTTTAACTTTTTGTTACGTGGTCGCTATACCCACATCAATGGCGGTAACCTCCCATACAAATAAAGCGGAATGTAAAGAGAGATTTAATTAGCCAGAACCTTGATTTTCTGCAAATGGTTTGGACAAACTAGTACAATCAGTAAGTACGCCAGAAATTTTTACTTGGGGGGGTGTTCAAAATAACAAGGGGGTGCTCTCAGAATAGTGATATACATTTTTAAACAAACTCAAAGAAAACAGTATATTTTGTTAAGCAACTATTAGCAAGAGTAACTGGTTCCATGTTCCTCTCTCCCTCGCACCTTTCGTTTATGGAGCTCAATCTGTTAAAAAAATAAAAACTTTGTAATAGATTAATTTCTGTACATTGGATCATTAAAATAAAATTTCATGTTAACACGAATAGGAAACTTAGTTCAAAGATTTCATATTAATGCAAAGAGAAAACCAAGCTCAAATCCGTTATTTTCTCCTGCTAAATAACAAACAAACAAACAAACAAACAAACAAACAAAAAAAAAAAAACGAATCAGCTGATCTTGAGTTATGATATTCCCCACCCCCATACTTGAGCAAGTTGTACTCCACACTTAACAGAAATATCATTTCGTCTTAATTTAAACACTGTTTCTTGAAGAAAATACAGAAACATTTGGGCACTTTTGGCAGTCTCACTATTTACACTAACTATAAATAAGGTCAATTTTTTTACTAAATCTTGCAACTTTTCAATTTGATTATCTTGCATATACACTATTTTCCACACTATAATTTACACTAATTACATCACACTATTTGCGCTACACATTTCTTCTTGGTCGTGACAACGAGGTCGCTTCGTATTTTGAAGTGAAATAAATAAATAAGGACATTTCCTTTTTTCCTAAACGCTAAACCTTTTTTTAACTTGATGTAATAAATAACCTAAATAACCTAACTTGATTGATACAATTGGGTTTGGGGAAGTATTCCTTTTCCATCCAGGGATGTGTGTAAAGAAATATTGGGGGCGGGTGTTTGAGGTGTGTAGATTACTCCCTGAGTACAACGGTGAGACAAAATGCCTGAATTTCAATGGTGATTATGTGGAGAGGTGAGGAAGAACCCACCTATACAGGTATTTATAGTTTACGAATTTATTTTTTTAAAAATAAATATTTTACAGCTTAGGGAAAGTTATATATTGAACGACCCAGCACTAGAAAAATCTGTAGAGTATTTTTTGTTGCCAACAGCGCATATTGTGGTTAATAATAATAACTATGTCATGACATATATACATGCTTCTTAAATTAAGCTGATAGTGCCTGACGAGCCTTAGGCTCGATCCTGCAACTACCCTCTGCCAATCGCAGCCCTTCACCTGTCTATTAAGGTAACAAAACCTGGGAGCCAGGTGGAGAACGAGCAGGGGCAAGACAACGAGAGTAAAGGCAAGGAGGTAGAGCTCGCGTACAATCGTGTTTCAGCTCATGTCCTGCTTCTACTGTCCTTTTAATCACTGTACACTGGGACTGCAATGAGACTTGATGAAATATACTACTGGAAGGGACAAACGTAATTCTATTCAGAAGAAGATAATCGACGGGATGTGGTTTCACAGACAATGCTGAAAAAGGAACTAATTTTTTGCCGAAACATTCACAGTTAGATAATTTTTGGTGCTTTTCTGGTAAGTACTTTCTATGCATACATTCATTTATTTATTACTATTACAGAACCACTGCTCAAATTGCAATAGCTTTCATGTTATATAAAAATAAAACAATACTGGTATCACATAATATTGTCATACAAGTAAAACAGTAAATAAATAAAAATAAAAGAAATAAATATACTACCGCTTTGAATCTTTAAACTGTCTATTTAAATGGTAACAAAAATAGGAATCGACTGATTTTTCAGGTAAATTTATAAGATTCGAATATCTAGAATTCAAATTCACGTAAAGTGACACAACACAAAATGCCACAATTTTGACCCAAACATCTTACTTTTACAAACTATAGCCAGGAAGAGACTAGGAGGGCTTGGCCCATTTATCCCTTTTTCTTTCTTGCAGAAAAATTTTATGTAAAATTCAATCTTAAAATTAAAGATCGATCTATAATTCTATAGAAGTTCTACAGTACGTGATTAACACCTATTGGGCAACTGACCCTCCTGCATAAGATGTGTTGTTGGGTACGGATTTACTTCTTTCAAATCAATGCAAGCGTTGATTGCAATAAAAATACACAAGAACACGATAAATATTTCGTAAACATGTCTTATTGTAGACGTACCTGTAGTGATGCTTTGTGCAAAGTGAACGAGTGTTTTCATAGATGCTCCTCCTGGGCTGTGGCCGAGAATAACAGGCATCAAAGTCTGCAATTAAAAAAAGATAATAATCCATATTACTTGTATATGGACATAACATGGAGACACGAATAAATTCTACTTTCCAAATTAAATTTTTCAGTTTAACGGCCAACGATTATACTCTTTAGGCTAAGAGAGACGGATGATTATGGCAAATTAATGATGATGGAAGAATTGGAACGAGAAAGTGGGAGGAAATGGGAGCACCGTGAGAAAACCCACGGAGACGATGTTGTCCACCACAAACTTACCTAGCCGAGGATGGAACCAAGAGCCTCACGTGCTATAGGTAAGCGCTCTACCACTGAGCCACCGTGCTTCTCTAAATTCTGCTAAAAACACCCTTAGGAAGATAACTCCAAGGTTCAATTTCGCCCGGTAGATGTCAGCCACTGAAAAGTGTTTACTGTCATCTACCGGCAGTCTCAATAATAGAAAACGGGATATGGATAGTCACCATTAAATTCACCGTTACCCATGAAGATACACGCTTTGATTCCGAATTTGACCGAGATGTCGCTCTAGCTACCTATTGCAAAAAAAAAAAAAAAAAATCGTCTTCATTTAAGAGTTAGGGTGTGAAAAGCGAGACGTAGGCACCTTTTACAAAATCGAAATTTGAATGTAGTGGCTAAGCGTCCTTTTTAAACCTTGAGACACCTTTGTGGCATATAAACACACATCCGATCGTTCCGCTGAGAACGGGTGTGGTATATAAGAATATAACCGATCGTTCCGGTCAGAAAAGGACGCCGGTCGTTCGTGGTATATAAACAACCGATCGTTCTGTTGGGAACAGGTGTGGTTTATAAACACACCTGAACAGAGAGCGCAAGTGTCATTTATAACCCTTATTTGCGTTTAACTTGTCAAATATGTCGTCGTTCAATATCCAATCAGAGGATTGAATGAATTTCAGGGTGTTTTTTTTTCGTTTCTGAAGAAAAATTGATAGTCGCCTCTAAATGTGTAGATATGAACATACAGCCAATTTCTTTATATACCATATTTCTTTAGGCGAGTATGGTACCTAGATATATAAAGACAAAATCTGGAAGAAGATGGCAGATGTGGTATATAAATACATCTGGAAGGGGAAGGGTGTTACATAAACACAAAATCTGGAAGAAGAGGGCAGGTGTGGTATATAAACAAAATCTAGGAGAAGGTGGGTGTGGTATCAACAAAATCTGGAAGCATAGCACGGTTGTGGTATATAAACACATCTGGACAGAGAAGGTAGGTGTTATAAACAAAATTTGGAAGAAGGGTGGGTGTGATTTACGAAACAAAATCTGGAAAGAGGGCGGATGTGGTATATAAACACAATCTGGAGGAAGGGGTGTGGTATATAAACAAAATATGGGACATGGCGGCTTTCTAACCACGCAAGCAAAGAGAAGTTAGACAACCACAGAGCCTCATGCAAGCTAGATGACTGGAGTTACGAATCCCACAGAGCTCCACGCAAGCTAAGTGGGCAGGAGGCTTAAGAGCTACAGGCAAGCTAGAAGGCTTAGGTTGGGTTAGGAATCTCTCAAAGTTCTAGACAAGGTAAGAGAACGGAGTTTGACCAACCGAATATTGATGCCAGATGTGGTGGTCCTCTTGATGTTATGGTTGCTCCTGTGTAGCGGTGGCCTTGGTGTGTAGTAGTAGCATGTAACAGAGATGCACGTGTTGTTTACAAGAACAAGCACGTGTTGATTTTTTGTAAATAGAACGATGTTCGGGATATTACAATATATATTACAATATAATAAAACTTGAGTTTGATTTTTATTTATTTGGTAACAGAAGTGTCCATTCTTTCTCACGAAATGAACAATATGCAATCTGCAACACATCAGTGTAATTTCGGTTGTCTAACTTGGGGGTTTCTGAGATAATCTATACTACTTTGAAACTCCAGAACATGTGATCCCCAATCCCACCTTCAGCAGAAAACCGAGAAAACAGATTCATACAAGGTTAAATCTGCTGAAGATCGATTTGTATACAAAATGTGGCGGCTCTGGGTGACTCCCTTCCATGTGAAAATCTGACAGACAACACAGACACACGCGTTGTAAAATTTTGTCTTTTAGGTAGAGCTAAAAGATGGTACAAGGAAATCTACACTTTTCCCAATCACGTTTTAGTATAAAAGTTTCTTCTTATATACAGTAGTAATAAATATTACAGATAAAACAACTTTCTCTTAGATATCTTGTTGGTTTCCTGGTGAATTTGTAGGACCGCAATGAACACGCGTCTTAGGGCGACAGAAACCAAGGATCTTGCGGTCACGGAGTAGGTAGGTACACCTTGTCTCAAAAAGGTTGAGCGCATTCTTTATTGCTGTTTCGAGGCAAAAATTTTCTAAGTCCAACTTCGGGTATCTTCGGGAAAAAGTAAACCAGGTTCGAACCTCGAAGCCAACCTTTGCAATCGGGAAAAATCTTGCAGATGTGTTTTTCTTCTTTTAAATATAATAAGACTTGTTACCAATTATATATAAAAAAGCAACATTGATTGAAATACTTAATGATACAATATTTCGAAACTGTATTAATGCCAGCACATGCTTGTTTGTCATTTTGCTCTCCATACTTAATGGAATATTTAGATACGTAAATGAATCTTTCCATATGTAAAAGAATGGTGAAAGTTAAGACATAGAACATTATTCTCTCCTGAGTACTAAAATAAAAGTCAAAGTAGAACGAAAACAGCGTTTGCAGTGGATATGAATGTAATTATTATCTTAAATACCGCTAGAAGTATTATTCGTGGAGCGCTTGTGTTAGCTCAGTGGTACGCTGTTGGATTTCAAATCGTAAGGTCGAGGGTTCGATTCACATCTGACTTAATGTTTTTTTTTATGAAATTCTATTTTCCGCAATGCATGAAAAATTATATAAAATAATTACATTAAAATACGTCAGTTGTATATATATAACATATAATCATCGCAGAACAAAGTGATTATTATGTTTAAAATATAACAGGTGTTCACAGTACGTTGGTATTCTATGATATATGTGAATGTTAAATACAAATTAAGAAAATAATATCATCGCAATGAATAAATTATGTAGTGTATTTATTTGGAGCTATTTGTCATCGGAAGTTACTTCTGAATTTTCTCATTACAGCAAGTGATTTACGCTTTCTGAAAGGTAAAGAGACTATTCGGGTATAAACAGAAATTATTATACAAACTCCAATCTTCGTTACAGACACAAAACTCCCGATCCCGAAAACTATGTAAACAGGAAATTTACGAACACGAAGTCATGTCTAAGAGATTATTTATACTCGAGAAAGAAGGCAGAATTGGATTTCTTTCCAAAGGATTTCAGTTCAATAATCTGCAAGGCTTTTGTATATGGATGTGGTCCCTTTCTCTCCGCCAATATATATAAAGTAAAAGCGATCGATATTAGTGTCGAATCCATAGTTCTCGTTGTTGCAGAAATTAATAATTACAACTCCGAAAGCGTTAAAGTCCAAATTTAAATCTCATCGTACAGCTCCTTTGTGGTTAAGCGTATAGCGTACACGCTTTCGGTGTGGGAGACCCAGATTCGGCCCCCAGCGAGAGCTCATGTAGTTCGCGTTAATTAGTAGGTCTACGTCTCATATAGCCTCACTGCTGACGGGACGTTAAACTCAAAATCAATTCAATTGATTCAAAACTCATTATTGTGGCGGGCGATAAAGGATGAAAAATAAAATGTCTCAAGTGACTGAGATTAGTGTCAAATCCATAGTTTGAGTTCGTGACACTGTTACAAACACAATGTCATTTAATGCCACGTTTTGGTATGAGCGACTATGCCTCCTGGATTTTGAATTTACAGGAGCAACATCAAAACCATTGCTCACACAGCTCTAAATGTTTTGATGTATGTATACGTGTATATTCCCACGAAACTCCGGAATGTCTGGAGCAACTTTTACCTAACATGGGAGACATATTACTTTCAATCTAAGGAAAAAAATATTGTGGAATTCAGATACCTCAAGGGATTGAAGTTGGGAAGAGTGGCATGTAAAAATAGTGTAAAATGACTGATTGTAGAGTGTTATCCATTGTTTTCTCGGTCGTTGAGATGAGTAGTGAGGCACTCAATGGCGTTATATCCAAATTCATCCCCATCTTTACAGGATGAGGGGCTTGGAGATATGATTAATAAAATGTAAAAACTTACTTAAATATTTGCCGAAGTAATAGTTTTCTGGGGTCGCGAAAGCGTTTCTAATAACTTTGGAATGTAGTTTGTAACCACTTCAAGATGGGCTCTTTAATCATATCAATTTCTCACCTTAAGAAGAAATTACCATCTCAACTAGTATATGTATCAAGCTAGCCTTCGCAATCGAGAAAAAATTGTGTAGATGTATGTTTCGTCTTTTAAATGATATACTAAATGTAAAATCAGAGATTGAGTTGGTTGGTGGGTCAAATGGGTCAAGATTTATGAGTGGGTCAGTGGATCGTAGGTTAGCAAGGCGTGACCCACTGCGAAACACCATCACTGTGACTCACTTTGACCCATTGACTCACCAACCCATTCTGCTCAGTGCCTTCTAGATAGCATTTTCTGAACACTGGCAACTTTGTCTACGTTTTACTTTCAAGACCTCCATTTTTCTTCTTTTTTTCATTTGGTTGTAATGAAGAAAGAAGTTCAGGCTCTTTTGGATTTTGATATTTCCAGTTGTAACAATGGCAATAGGACTTACTGCTTGGCTTTTGAGATGCAGGCTATGAGTTTTTAGAGGAGCTAACTACTGGAAAAAATTGGTTTATTACAAATATAACCTCTTAAGTCAGTAGAGAGAATGGCGTGGATAATAGATCAAACTTAACGACGATGTATTTTAGTGGGTCGGAGTTGGTCACAATGGTTCAGAGTTGTTTATAGTTGGTGGTGGGTCAGAGTGGGTCATGGTGGGTGAATGGGTCACGTTGGGTGTTGAGTCATTGTGGGTCACGATGTGTAGTGGGTCAGTATTTTGTGGATCAAGGTTTCATTGACCCACACCATCTCTTGTCAACATTGCACTAAAGAGGAGAGTTTCCGAAGGTGTGCGTCGGCGCTTTTCTCAAATTTTGCACATAGATAGTACCCCATCAGAAAGCAATAAATCTCGAAACGGTTCACAGTACCATCTCACAGAACTCGAGATAGAGGGATTTGTTTGATTGGCTAAATTAAGACCTCAATAATTTATCCTTCTACAAGCGAGATTTTCTTCATCGTTTCCGTGGTGAAGTCAGAAGAATATGCGGCAAGTAAACTTAAGGTTGAAGGTTCGCGTCCACCTTGGGATACTTGCTTTTTTCCCCTAGGGTTTTTTACACTCCCCTGAATATAAACAAATCAAGCATATGGGCGATTTAACATATTTTGGGGAAGAAATTTTGTGGTTCGTTGGCGTTTCGTTGAGTCTCTGCCGCTGGTGGTATAATTTTCAAAACCGAAGTAGGGCCACCACGGATCGTAGCTGCGGGATCACCAACTTTTGGCGAAATGTCGCCAGTTGCGCATCGGTGGTCCACTGAAGCTTACGACATGGGGGCTTGTATCTGAAAACTAAGAGAATAAAGAAGCATGGTATCCATGAAGCCCGTTGACACTAATAAAAGTCTGAAACGATGAAACAGATGTCAAGACCGGAAAACATGTATTTTATAATTTCAAAGGTACCCCGTGTCGAGGAAAAAGATTTGCCCCAAGGTTCCCCGGTGGGTCTCAGGAGGGGTGCAACTCAAAATTTGAAAATGGTAAGGGGAATCAAGTAGTATTTCATTTAAAAGTATTACTAAAATTTTAAAAAAATGGTAAGAGTCCCGAGTCTTTATGCTAACTTGTGCAAAATAGCGAGCGTTCAAGATGGTAATAAATCTTTCATTGAAAACTCCTTGACCACCTCTACAAATGTGAAACTGTGAAACTACCCAGAAGAGGTAAACACTTGCCTTACCATTGCAAAAGTATAATGCACCAAGGTAAAACAAGAAGCGACCCATTATGGGTTTATTATACATCACTAATATTAAATTCTACGTTCCACGATTGTGTCTTTAAGCTAAAGGACAGGGTGATTGCGAATTATGAAATTAATGGTAGAATACAGAATTGACCCACAACCAACTATGAACCACTCTGAACCATTGTGACCAACTCCGACCCACCAACGTAATCAACTCTGACCCATGATCCACGTCCTTCTCTCCATTGACTAAAGAGGTTACACTTGAAATAAAACAAGACTTTGAAATTTTCACTTATCGGAGTTTGAATTCCTACCGTCAATCGTTCAAGCACCGCTCTGTTACAATACCGGTGGATCTGACCTTTACGATATACAATGGTAAAGTGTTTCTCATCTTCCAAATGAAGATGAATTTAAATTTATCATATATAATTATTTCTTTCTTGGCTTACATATACATTTCAGTAGAAAACAGGATGAAATTTGAAAGTATCAAATCAAGATAAAGTAGACCAACGTAAGAAGAAAAGAAAGAAAAACTAGTTTTCCATATAATTAAGCATGCCGTACTAATTTAAAATGCTCATGAAATTAAGCTTGGAATACAAACGTTATGTCTATTTTTCTCACAACTTTATGGTTTGATTGCCTTATGCTCTGAACGATCCATATATTAAACACCAGCTTCAGCAATTATTATATTAGAAAGCAGTGGGTATAAAATGCGAAGGACTGTAGTTTTCATTCCTCAATTAGTTTCTCAACTAATATCAATCGTTTTCGATAATTTTTACAAATCAACCCACTACCAATTTCCAATATATAGAAAATCCCACCCGCTCATAAAACAAATTTTTAAAAATGCCAGGACACGTTCTGTTTATTTTTAGTAAAGAGTTATATACTAAATTTAAGCTCTCTCAGTTGAACGGCTTGTAAGATACTCAGTTTTTCGCAAAAATTCGGACACCTACTCCCCATTAAGGATATGTGTTATAATGAAAGTGATATGCGTATATAACTTCCCAGTTGGGATTGGGGCCTGATTATATACCAAATGTCATTTCATTTGACTTTGCAATTTGACCGTGATAATCACGCAGACATAGTTACTTTCAGTTTTTTATACTAGGTATAATAATTCATATATTACAGGTGATTCAAAATTTTTTCCAGCAGTTAGCTCCTCTAAAAGCTCACAAGCTGTATCTCAAAATTGAACTCCTATTGCTATTGCCACTCTTACAATTGCAAATATCAAAATCCAAAAATGCCTGAGCTTTTTTCATTAGAAATGGAGATTCAGAAGAAGAAAAATGGAGATATTGAAAGTAAAACGTAGACAAGCTCACCAGTGTTCAGAAGATGCTGTCTACAATGCGCAGAACAGAATGGGACGGTGGGTAGTTGGGGGTCGTTTCGTCCAAAGGATTTTCGTCCAGAGACATTTAGCCCAAACACATTTGGTCCAGGGACATTTGGTCCAAAGGGCAATTTCTCCAAAGAACATTTTGTCCAGAAGACAATTGGTCCAAAGGACATTTCGTCCAAAAGACATTTGGTCCAAAGGACATTTCGTCCAAAACACAATTGGTTTAAAGAATATTTCGTCCAAAGGACATTTCGTCCAAAATCCAATTGGTCCAAAGGACATTTCGTCCAAAAGCCAATTGGTCCAAAGAACATTTCGTCCAAAGGATTTTCGTCCAGAGACATTTAGTCCAAACACATTTGGTCCAGGGACATTTCGTCCAAAGGACATTTCGTCCAAAACACAATTGGTGCAAAAGACAATTGGTCCAAAGGACATTTACTCCAAAACACAATTGGTCCAAAAGATATTTGGTCCAAAGGGCATTTCGTCCAAAAGACAATTGGTCCAAGGGACATTTCGTTCAGGGATGTTTAGTTCAAAGCACATTTCGTCCAAAGAACATTTGGTCCGGTAACGCTTGGGGGTCAAGGGTTTGCTTCTATTAGAAGAGTAAAAGTGATGCATATAACATTATGACTCACAAGTAATACCTCCCAAGTGTAACACTCCAATTTTGAAAAAATAGGCAGGTAGATACTACACACAAAATAAACGAATACGTGTTTTTCTGCGGAAAAGTGGTTTTAGGGGGGGCAAAAGCCCCTACTCAAAATTTTGAAAGTTGACGCCCGAAAGGCAAGAAGAAGTGGACTGAAGTGAACGAAATTTTGCACAGATATTGCAGACGTAAAATGAGGGAATACGTGTTTCGTATTTTCCTGCAAAAATGGTTACGTGGGGCACAGACCCCTCCAAACCTTTGATCACGAAATATCAAAAGTACTAATAACAGTATGTCAGATGTGTGTAAAGAACATGAAGAATTGCAACGAAACTTTGAGTAGGGACAATACGCAAAAAATAAATAAATACGTTTTTTTTTATTTTCTGCGAAAGAACGGTTTTAGGGGGCAAAAGCCCCTATCCAAAAGTTTGAAGCTTGAGGCCCGAAAGGTCACAAGAAATGAACCAAAGTGAATGAAATTGTGCAGAGATATTGTAGACATAAAATGAGGGAATACTGGTTACGTATTTTCCTGAAAAAAAGAAAAAGGTTTGGGTGGGACACAGACCCCTACAAAACTTTGATCGTGAAACATCAAAAGTGCGAATAACAGTATGTCAGAAGTGCTTAAAGGACATGAAGAATTGGAACGACGTATTGTGTAGGGACAATACGCAAAAAATAAACGAATGCGAGTTTATTTTCTGAGTAAAAACGGTTTTAAGGGACAAAATCCCCCACCAAAAATTTTGAAATTTGAGGCCTAAAAGGCAAGAAGAAGTGTACAGAATTGAATGAAACTGTGCACAGATATTGTAGACGTAAATTGAGGTAATTGGGTTTCGTATTTTCCTTTAAAAAAAACGGTTGCGTATATCACGGACCGTTTAAATTGTTGATTACGAAATGTCAAAAGTGCAAATAATTATACGTCAGAGGTTCTTAAAGAGTATGGAGAATTGCAACGAAACCTCGTATAGGGACAATTCGCAAAACAATAAACGAAACGTGTTTTAATTTGTGCGGAAAACAGTCTTGGGGCCTAGGCCTTCTCCGAAAAAAAGTAAATATTACCGTAATAGCGCAGGAAGTAGTGCACCAAAGCAAATGAAATTGTGGGTAGACATTTTACAGACCCTAAGTAAAATAAGGTCTTTCGTGTTTCTGAAGTATCCCTATCCGTTTTGCTTCAAATTTGGCACATGAACAGCAAACAGGAAATTAATCGACACGTGTTTTTGTTTATGCGGAAAAACATTGTAAGGGTTAAAGGTGCCTCCCGAAATGCTATAAAATACACTCTACTGTTTGTGCTTGTTGTTGATCTGCCAAATTTGAAGAAATCAGATGGAGACACTTGTGAAACACGAAAGGCCTTATTTTACGTATCCAATATCCACATACAATCTCATTCACTTCGGTCCACTTCTTCTTGGCTTTCGGGCTTCAACTTTCAAAACTTTGGGTGGGAGTTTTTGCACCCTATAACCCTTTTTTCGCAGAAAATAAAAAACCCGTGTTCATTTATTTTTTGCATATTGTCCATGCACAAAGTTTCGTTGCAATTCTTCATGTAAATTTAGGCACTTCTGACATACTGTTACTAGCACTTTTGATATTTCATGAGCAAAGGTTTGGACGGGTCCGCGCCCCACCCAACCATTCTTTCTAGAAAAACACGAAACCCGTATTCCCTCATTTTTCGTCTACAATATTTGTGCACTATTTCATTCATTTCGGTCCACTTCTTCTTGCCTTTCGGGCGACAACTTTCAAAATTTTGGGTGGGGGATTTTGCCCCCTAAAACCGTTTTTCCGCAGAAAATATAAAAACACGTATTTACTTATTTTATGTGTAGTATCTGCCTGCCAAATTTTTATCAAAATTGGAGTGTTACACTTGGGAAGTGTTACTTGTGTAGCTTCTTATTTCTAAGGGAAATTTTGAAATAGAGATTTATTCCGCAATTTTCTTTTCGATAAAACAAATATATGTTGAGATATTCAGAAAAAACGTAAACGCCTGAAAACTAAATGGCCACCTTTCTTTGCTTTCATTAATAATTTTACAAAAGTACAGTTTTAGCTTTGCAGAAATACAGTTGTAGCTTCGTTGGTTAAGGAATTCACCTCCCAAAATGATAAACAACCCTTTGAAGAGCACACTCCCTCTTCATTTGCGGACAACATTGCCTCCGCATGGTCATGTGAATTTTGTATTTGGTTTGAGACTTTGCAATGGATATCTTAAATGTACTGTGCTGTACCGAGAAAATTAATATGAAAGCAAAAGTATATACTATATTTGCATAAGGAGTAACACTGAAATAAAAATACAAGACAAGTTAACAATTCTGGTTTGTCATACAACTCACTAATTATGTAGAAACGTCTGCCGAAGTTACACACTATCAATAGTTTACAAATAGAAACCAGACTTGTGGTTAACCTGAAAAGATACGTATATTCTACACGAAATGTTCCAACTTTTATCTTATATTTGTCAATCACTTTTCACAATGTTGCAGCCAAGAATGTGACTGTTTAAGAGTATTATCTTTGGACACTAAGAATATATTTCACACATGTGTATTTTTCTATTCTCAGTATTTCTTCAAAGATACTTGACACATAATTTTTCACTTTTCTAACACAAGGGTTTGAATACCTAATATTTAACTTACTCAAATTTAAACTTCATTAATTTTAGTTACCGGTACTTATTTTAGAACTATTTCATTCACAACATGAAAAATTTAGATGTCATGTTAGCAGTTATTACAGCAACATACTTCACACTACAATCTTTCCCTTACTCCTGTTGTTCGGCCATGTTGTTTTCAGGCGTTTACGTTTTTCTGAATATCTCAGCATTATTTGTTCTATCAAAATGAAAATTGCGGAATAAATCTCTATTTCAAATTTCCTTTAGAAATAAGAAGCTACTGAGTCATAATGTTATATGAATCACTTTTACTCTTCTAATAGAAACAAACCCTTGACCCCCAAGCGTTACCGAACAAAATGTTCTTTGGACGAAATGTGCTTTGAACTAAACACCCCTGGACGAAATGTCCTTTGGACCGATTCTCCTTTGGACGAAATGTCCTTTGGACCAATTGTATTTTGGACGAAATATCATTTGGACGAATTGTCCTTTGGACCAAATGTCTTTGGATTAAATGTCTCTGGACGAAATGTTCTTTGGACGAAATATCTTTGGACTAAAAGGGTGGCCACCGGGTGGGCCAGTGTGAGTCACGGTGAGTGGTGTTTCGCAGTAGGTCACGTCCTTTTGACCCACGATCCACTGATCGACTCACAAATCTTGACCCATTTCACCCACTTACCAACCGACCCACTGACCCACTCCATCTTTGATTTTAACATGTCTTTTTTCATTTAAAAGACGAAACATACATCCACATAATTTTTTCATCGATTGCGAAGGTTGGCTTAATATCATAATTGTAATGGTAATTGCTTCTTAAGGTGAGAAATTGATATGATTAAAAAGCCCATCTTGACGTGGGTACAAATTACCTTCCAAAGTTATTAGAAACGCTTTCTCACCCCGAAAACTATGAATTCGACAAATATTTAAGTAATTTTTGAGATTTTATTTTTAGCTCTCCCAGGCCATCATCCTGTGAAGATGGGGATGAATTTGGATGTAACCTCCATTGGGTGCATCACTATCCATCTCAACGACCGAGAAAATTATGGATTAAACACTAAGATCAGTCGTTTTACATTATTTTTACATGTCACACCTCCCAACTTCCATAACTTCATACTACTACAATATTTTCTTCTTAGATTGAAAGTAATATGTCCCCCAAGTTTGGTAAAGGTTGTCCCAGACATTCCAGAACTACGCTCTCCTTATTAGATGTGCTGGGGGATCTTACTCTTACTGGAAGTTGAACTTAAACTTAAAGGTCATCAGAACTGTTCCCAATGAACTTGGCGACCAAGAAAGATATGGGTTGTATACTAACATTGGTTATTTTCAATTATTTCTACATGTCACAAATTTCACAAATTCCTTCATTGTGTTAATGAGGGCTTAACTTACATGGCATCTGAAGTTCCAATCTTTACCTAAGAGACCCCCAAAATTATAGATTCGACACTAATGTAGGTCTTTTTTTATAATTTTGAAGTCAGTCCCTTTCATTCCTCCTAGGACAGCAAACGGATACTGCCACTGCTAGGACTAAATTTGGTCTTAAATGGCATTAGAATTTCTACCAATTAATTTAGCGAACAGTGCTGCATTTAGAAGCTCGGCGTCCCTACGCACTTTTGCTCTCGGCGCCCCCAATAACTGCACATTTCTCCGTCCCTTGATCCCTAACTTACAAATAAAACTTAATTCGAATATGCTTAATTAGTGAATTTACTGCAGTTAAATACCACTCACTAGATGCTACATCTACAATTACGTAACAAAAAATAAATGGGAAACATGTTCTGAAGTATTCTCAGATTTCTTACGCTATCATTAAATATATTAGAATAGTAAAAGAAGACTGCTCATGAAATAGTATATTTGCTCTCGATTTTTTTAACTTTTTCATACGAAAAAAAATAAAATTTTAAACGTTGTGCTCTTCAAATATGTTGCCCTCTAGGCACGGGCCTAGTGGGACTAATGGGAAATGCGGCACTGAAAACTTACGCTTCGACTCTAATATTGGTTGATTTCGATATTTTTTTGTTGCTACGTAACCACCCTGGGTCCTAATGGGAGCTTAATTGGACTTGAATTGAAAGTAGAACTGTTTACCTAAGCGACCACGAAACTATGGATTCGATACTAATATCGATCCTTTTCTAGCATTTTTTATATATATCCCGACAGTAATCTTTTCCAGATTGTAAGAAATATGGTTAAAATTGCTCTAGACATATCAGAATTATGTCGAAACACACACATACATCCACTTTCATATATATAAATACAGAGTGAGCGAGCGAGAAAGTGAGAGAGAGCGACCAAAGGCATCACCACTTCCACATTGCAAAAGCATATATCAGGTATTGAATTGAAAATCTATGTAAAGACCTTCTGCTGTGGCATGCTTCATAAGGACAATTCCAGTCTGCTCACGTGACCTTTGGGGTTCATGAATTTCTTGCGAGCGTTCCGACTTTGGATTCTCTGTTTATACCCTCGGATAATTTTTCAAGAATATCAATGACATGCTGTAATACGAATGTTCAGAAGTAACCCCTATATGACAAATAGCTGCAAATAAATACATTACATAATTTATTCATTGCGATGATATTATTTTCTTAATTTGTATTTAACATTCACATATATCATAGAATACCAACGTACTGTGAACACCTGTTATATTTTAAACATAATAATCACTATGTTCTGCGATGATTATATGTTATATATATACAACTGACGTATTTTAATGTAATTATTTTATATAACTTTTCATGCATTGCGGAAAATAGAATTTCATAAAAAAGCATCGACTCAGAAGGGAGTCGAACCCTCGACCTTACGATTTGAAATCCAACGGCATACCACTGAGCTAACACAAGCGCTCCACGAATAATACTTCTAGCGGTATTTAAGATAATAATTACATTCATATCCACTGCAAACGCTGTTTTCGTTCTACTTTGACTTTTATTTTAGTACTCAGGAGAGAATAATGTTCTATGTCTTAACTTTCACCATTCTTTTACATATGGAAAGATTCGTTTACGTATCTAAATATTCCATTAGGTATGGAGAGCAAAATGACAAACAAGCATGTGCTGGCATTAATACAGTTTCGAAATATTGTATCATTAAGTATTTCAATCAATGTTGCTTTTTTATATATAATTGGTAACAAGTTTTATTATATTTAAAAGAAGAAAAACACATCTGCAAGATTTTTCCCGATTGCAAAGGTTGGCTTCGAGGTTCGAACCTGGTTTACTTTTTCCCGAAGATACCCGAAGTTAGACTTAGAAAATTTTTTGCCTCGAAACAGCAATAAAGAATGCGCTCAACCTTTTTGAGACAAGGTGTACCTCTCAGAAACAAGGTATCCTAAAGAGGGGAATAAAATCCAGAGACCAGACATTCTAGAGAGTGGTAAGGATAAAGGAGCTGTCAGAGACCAGCCGACTTAGAAAGTGGTAAGGATAAAGGAACTCTCAGAGATCAGGCGTCCTAGAGAGTGGTAAGGATAAAAGAGCTCTTTTAGACCAGGTATCCTGGAGAGTGGTAAGGATAAAGGAACTCTGAGACCAGGCGTCCTAGAGAGTGGTAAGGATAAAGGAGCTCTCAGAGACCAGGTGTCCTAGAGAGTGGTAACGATAAAGGAACACTGACACCAGGTGTCCTAGAGAGTGGTAAGGTTAAAAGAGCTCTCAGAGACCAGGTGTCGTCCTAGAGAGTGATAAGGATAAAGGAACTCTCAGAAATCAGGCGTCCTAGAGTGTTAAGGATAAAGGAGCTCTCAGAAACAGGCGTCCTAGAGAGTGGTAAGGATAAAAGAGCTCTCATAGACCAGGTATCCTGGAGAGTGGTAAGGATAAAGGAACTCTGAGACCAGGCATTCTAGAGAGTGGTAAGGATAAAGGAGCTGTCAGAGACCAGCCGACTTAGAAAGTGGTAAGGATAAAGGAACTCTCAGAGATCAGGCGTCCTAGAGAGTGGTAAGGATAAAAGAGCTCTCATAGACCAGGTGTCCTAGAGAGTGGTAAGGATAAAGGAGCTCTCAGAGACCAGCCGACTTAGAAAGTGGTAAGGATAAAGGAACTCTCAGAGATCAGGCGTCCTAGAGAGTGGTAAGGATAAAAGAGCTCTTTTAGACCAGGTATCCTGGAGAGTGGTAAGGATAAAGGAACTCTGAGACCAGGCGTCCTAGAGAGTGGTAAGGATAAAGGAGCTCTCAGAGACCAGGTGTCCTAGAGAGTGGTAACGATAAAGGAACACTGACACCAGGTGTCCTAGAGAGTGGTAAGGTTAAAAGAGCTCTCAGAGACCAGGTGTCGTCCTAGAGAGTGATAAGGATAAAGGAACTCTCAGAAATCAGGCGTCCTAGAGTGTTAAGGATAAAGGAGCTCTCAGAAACAGGCGTCCTAGAGAGTGGTAAGGATAAAAGAGCTCTCATAGACCAGGTATCCTGGAGAGTGGTAAGGATAAAGGAACTCTGAGACCAGGCATTCTAGAGAGTGGTAAGGATAAAGGAGCTGTCAGAGACCAGCCGACTTAGAAAGTGGTAAGGATAAAGGAACTCTCAGAGATCAGGCGTCCTAGAGAGTGGTAAGGATAAAAGAGCTCTTTTAGACCAGGTATCCTGGAGAGTGGTAAGGATAAAGGAACTCTGAGACCAGGCGTCCTAGAGAGTGGTAAGGATAAAGGAGCTCTCAGAGACCAGGTGTCCTAGAGAGTGGTAACGATAAAGGAACACTGACACCAGGTGTCCTAGAGAGTGGTAAGGTTAAAAGAGCTCTCAGAGACCAGCCGACTTAGAAAGTGGTAAGGATAAAGGAACTCTCAGAGATCAGGCGTCCTAGAGAGTGGTAAGGATAAAAGAGCTCTTTTAGACCAGGTATCCTGGAGAGTGGTAAGGATAAAGGAACTCTGAGACCAGGCGTCCTAGAGAGTGGTAAGGATAAAGGAGCTCTCAGAGACCAGGTGTCCTAGAGAGTGGTAACGATAAAGGAACACTGACACCAGGTGTCCTAGAGAGTGGTAAGGATAAAAGAGCTCTCAGAGACCAGGTGTCGTCCTAGAGAGTGATAAGGATAAAGGAACTCTCAGAAATCAGGCGTCCTAGAGTGTTAAGGATAAAGGAGCTCTCAGAAACAGGCGTCCTAGAGAGTGGTAAGGATAAAAGAGCTCTCATAGACCAGGTATCCTGGAGAGTGGTAAGGATAAAGGAACTCTGAGACCAGGCATTCTAGAGAGTGGTAAGGATAAAAGAGCTCTCAGAGACCAGCCGACTTAGAAAGTGGTAAGGATAAAGGAACTCTCAGAGATCAGGCGTCCTAGAGAGTGGTAAGGATAAAAGAGCTCTCATAGACCAGGTGTCCTAGAGAGTGGTAAGGATAAAGGAGCTCTCAGAGACCAGCCGACTTAGAAAGTGGTAAGGATAAAGGAACTCTCAGAGATCAGGCGTCCTAGAGAGTGGTAAGGATAAAAGAGCTCTTTTAGACCAGGTATCCTGGAGAGTGGTAAGGATAAAGGAACTCTGAGACCAGGCGTCCTAGAGAGTGGTAAGGATAAAGGAGCTCTCAGAGACCAGGTGTCCTAGAGAGTGGTAACGATAAAGGAACACTGACACCAGGTGTCCTAGAGAGTGGTAAGGTTAAAAGAGCTCTCAGAGACCAGGTGTCGTCCTAGAGAGTGATACGGATAAAGGAACTCTCAGAAATCAGGCGTCCTAGAGTGTTAAGGATAAAGGAGCTCTCAGAAACAGGCGTCCTAGAGAGTGGTAAGGATAAAAGAGCTCTCATAGACCAGGTATCCTGGAGAGTGGTAAGGATAAAGGAACTCTGAGACCAGGCGTCCTAGAGAGTGGTAAGGATAAAGGAGCTGTCAGAGACCAGCCGACTTAGAAAGTGGTAAGGATAAAGGAACTCTCAGAGATCAGGCGTCCTAGAGAGTGGTAAGGATAAAAGAGCTCTCATAGACCAGGTGTCCTAGAGAGTGGTAAGGATAAAGGAACTCTCAGAAATCAGGCGTCCTAGAGTGTTAAGGATAAAGGAGCTCTCAGAAACAGGCGTCCTAGAGAATGGTAAGGATAAAGGAGCTCTCAGAGATTAGGCGTCCTAGAGAGTGGTAAGGATAAAGGAGCTCTCGGAGACCAGGTGTCCTAGAGAGTGGTAAGGATAAAAGAGCTCTAATAGACCAGGTTTTCCTAGAGAGTGGTAAGGATAGAGAAGCTCTCAGAGATCAGGCGTCCTAGAGGCAGGCTCGTATTTAGGTAAGTGCTATTCTATGCTCGAGCACAGGGCGGCAGAATTTTACTTTTAAAAAATGAAATGAAACGAAATCTTTAAGTATTACGTCCCACGATTGTGCCGGCAAGGCTAAAGGAGACTGTAATAATGAAGATGAATGAAGAAGGTGGGAGGAAACGGGAGAACCCCTAGAAAACCACGTACACGGTATTTGTCCACCAGAATGCTCACTTGGAAAAAGCTGGGATCGAACCAAGGACCCCATGCTTCAGAGGTAAAAGCTCTACCACTGAGCCACCGCAATCCACGAGTTTTTATAAAGATTCACAATAAAGTAATATTTAAAACTAGCATCCCGCAGAGTCCTTCGCAAGCGCGACAAAATATGTTAATGTGTTTCATTCGCTCTAATTACAGTAGTTACTAATTAGCTAGCTTATCTGATTATTTTTAGAAAGTCATCCTCCCCCATTCCGTTTCCAAAACTGATGCCGTTGAACTCAGCGACCTCAAAAACTATGAATTCAACTCTAATATTGGTCGTTTTCGGGGGGGAGGGAGCGGAAAATTATTTAGAGCACAGGGGTGCACAATATATAAATACGGGCCTGCCTAGAGGTGATGATCAATCGGTGGAGACTGATACGTTTTGTGGTGATACGTTTTATCTTAATCACCCGTCTCCTTTAGCCGACAGGATATAACGGTGGGACGTAAAATTACAAATGTCATTTCATTTCCAAAGAGTGAAAACGTGTGCTTAGATTCCCTTTACCCTTTGGGAATCCGATGGTACAATTTGTACCATACGGGTGTTTCATGGTACATTGCGTTATAACTCTCCTATTTGAGCTTTTTCGTCCGGGTTAAGCGGTTAGCGCACGCGTTTTTGGCGTGGGAGACCCGGGTTCGATTCCCGGCGAGATCACATGTGGTTCGGATTCCACGTTAATCAGAAGGTCCACGTCTCATATAGCCTCGCTGCTGAACGGGACGTTAAACTCAAAATTAACTAAACTCAACTCAACTTTTTCGTCCGATTTTTTTCTCTTTTCCAAGTCCAGAGACATTGTAGAAGACCTTACGTGTGGTTTCACACCTTCCTGCGTCGAGACATAGGAGGTGATGACGTCATAATTCTAAAATATATTTTCTTTTATTAAGCCTATGTTCATTATTTTTTGGCGGGTTGCACGTAGAAGATTGAAATTTTCCATAAACATTCAGTCCACCGAGTAGTATTTATCAGATTTTTTTCAGATCTCTGCGTTAAAACAGGGGGTGGGGTACAGAGGGGCTAAAAGTTGAAAAAAGGGATATTTAGACCAAAAAATCCTTTTTTCGGGATTTTCCCGCCTTAGATACATGATGGAGACACGTGAGTCATACCGTCTGAAAGGCAGTTCTATTCTGAAGAAAATGATGTGCGAACCATGATCCTAGGGTAATTAGGGATGTCTCAGGGAATTTTTACAAAATATCCTTCTGTATACGGGAATATGGTACATTGTCGGTATATATATTTTTTGGCGGGCTTACTTTTGCACCTAGAAGATTGAAATTGTGCATAAACATTCAGCCCACCTAGTAGTATTTATCAGATTTTTTCAGATCTCTGCGTTAAAACAGGGGAGGTCCAGAGGAGCTAAATGTTGAAAAAAGGGATATTTAGACCAAAAAATCCCTTTTTCGGGATTTTCCCACCTTAGATACATGATGGAGACACGTGAGTCATACCGTCTGAAAGGCAATTCTATTCTGAAGAGAATGATGGGCGAAACATGACTCTAGGGTAATTAGGGATGTGCCAGGGAATTTTTATCAAAATATACTTCAATATACGGGAATATGGGACATTTTCGGTATTTTTTTGGGCGGGGTTATTTTTCCACCTAGAAGATTGAAATTGTGCACAAACATTCAGTCCACCGAGTAGTATTTAAATATTTAACAGATTTTTTAGATTTCTGCGTTAAAACAGGGGGTCCAGAGGGACTAAAAGTTGAAAAAGGGATATTTAGACCCAAAAATCCCTTTTTCGGGATTTTCCCGCCTTAGATACATGATGGAGACATGTGAATGGTACCGCCTGAAAGGCAGTTCTATTCTGAAGAGAATGATTAGCGGATTATAGTCCTAGGGTAAATAGAGATGTCTCAGGAATTTTTTTTTTACCTGAGATCATGGTGTTTTGCGGTAATTTGGGGCATTGTGGGAATTCTTGATAAAAATTTCCCCCGCCCTTAGTATTCAAGATAGAAACTTGAAATTTGGCACACACATTCAGTATACCAAGTACTATTTATCAAATATTTTTGAGATCTCTACGTTCATACAGGGCCGCTCCAGAGGGGCCCAAAATGTGAAAAAATCCCCCGACATTTTCCCTTTGACATCTTTTTCCCTCTCATGGTATACGGTATGAGCATGCAAGTGGTACCATTTGAGAGCCAGCTCCATTCTGAAGAGAATGAGGTATGAACCATGATCCTAGGATAAATAGTGACGACGCAGTAGCTGCTTGACTGAAAGTCTAAAAAATACCCCAAAACCCCGGATGCCAAAAGGGTTAATGTGCCAGTAGATTGGAATATGCGCCAAATTTCAGTTCCGATCTACCATTTTTCGTTTCTAGAGACCTCATGAAAATACTTCTATGCTTGAGGTTAACTCTATTGCTGCCCCTGTTCTATATCGACTACTATTCAGGCATTCATTCCTCAAACTGTTTTGGTGTTGTTCGGAACACCCTGTATGTACTTCACCAAGGTATTTTAAGTGGTGATATCACCAAGTAGCAGTATATTTCCTATTTTAATTGATAACGATTGCAAATATCACATCATCTCCGCACTTTAAAAGCTCTAACTACCCTATTGTACGCTTCGCTATTGGTTACTCCAGTTCATGCACTTTTCGGTTGGTCTCAAGGATAATTTACACAAAGTGTGCCGTGCACGTGCCATTCCAATGCCATGCTTCGTTCGTGCCACGGCCGCGAATTCATAGCTTTCTATACCATTTCTTTTGGTTCTGGTCAACTTCGTGTTGCTTCGTGTGCTCCGAAGAAAGCCGAAGGATCTCGGCCGACGAGCTACGACCGGGCTGGTTTCTATTTTAGGCAGCCTGTCGGGGAACGGCATGGGAAACCACAGACATGTCACGTCATGTATGAATTAAGAAAGACAACCCAATGAATTATCAATGTCAAAGTATGAAAAGAAACTTTGAGAACCACGGTATGAGAACGCCATACTATGTTTGAATTAATCTTCAAAGAAAGTCAGACCACTGTTAAAAATTTTACTCCAAGAAGTTATACAGAAGAAACTTATATATGTAATGGGGTGGTTATAATGGGGTGGTTACATATAATTAAAAGTAATGTAGCTTCATTGAGTTCTATTGGAGAACGGCTGTGATGGAGCGCTCCCTCTAGTGAAGGGATTCCGTGGTTCGATTTCACGCCATGTCAGTTTGTGGGTTTTCTCGATGTTCTTTTGTTTCCTACCATATTCTCACCTCACCAATTCTCTCATAGTTAACTTACTCCACATTTTCATTCTACCAATTTTTTATAATCATAATTTTCGTTAATCAAGTCTCCTTTATCTGCAGGGCACCACCAGACGGAGTAGTACTAGACATTTCATTTCATGCTATGGAAGAAATGATTTTTCGGTCATTATTCCTCCATGGTGCAACTGATTTCAGGTTTTATTTCTTTAGCACTTCGGTTTACCAAAACTCCTGTACACACTGGTATGGAAAACTTAAAAAACGAAAGTAAATCTGAGATGTTAAGTCACTCACAAATCAAATAGATCGGTGAAACTTGAACCATACACAGAAAGTAGTGCTATAGTATGATACAGGAAGTAACGGGAGAAACACGTGATTACAAGAGCTAAAATGGCACTTTTATACAGAAACAATACCTTACATCGAAGTCTCTGCGACCCACAATTGCCCCCTTGACATTACAGAAGGAGAGAAATGACCCTTAAAAAGGTGTTTGATCATCACAGACAGTAACGCATATTCTGAAACGTGGTCCCATGCTACTCATAAGGTTAGTAATGAGTTGCAGGGTGAAATTCCGTTCCTTAACCAGCGCTCTTGACAACTGCTGGCAGGCCCTTCGTCCATCTGAACGTATTAAAATTAGGGGTAAAAGCGGATCTGAAAAGGCAGGGGGACGCATGACATCATACCGTTTTCCATCCCTATCTTTGGGAAGTGGGAGTATATCGTAGATATTTTTGGCAGTGGGGTAACAGCGTTCCCCCTCATTTTTATCTCTGATTAAAATAATATATTTATGCCATCCCATACATGCACGATGCGATTTAAGTCGGGAAAATGGATAGATAGTCCAGTCCATTCCGTCGAACATTTTCTCGTTCCAAGAGTTCCACTACCTGCGTCGTTCGATGTTATTGCACATTATCACCTACAAAGATGAAGTTCGGGCCGACTATACCTGTGAAAAGACTCAAATTCCAAACATTTCCGGCCTGACTATCAGTGAAATATTGCACTATCGTTGATGGGATATAGTGCCATCTATGTAAGAAAGACTATCAGTAACAACCGCCTAGCTGCATTACTTCGTTGGAAGAAGACATTTAAATCAGCCACTATACATTAAGCTCGTATGATGCATGACAATGCACGTCCACACAACTGCTGTTGCCAAAGGTGTAATGAAAGATTATAGCTTCGGGGAGATTCAACACTCACACTACAGTCCAGATTTAGCACTGCGGCCTTGACAATAACAGTAATGTGGACTGAAGCATTGTCATGCAGTAGGCGGGCTCATCACACAGCAGAGATTCAAATGACTGCCAACAACGAACTGACGCAGCTGCACAGTTTAAATTGATACATGATCTCTCTCATAGATGGCACTGTATGCCATAAACGGCTTGTTACAAGTGGGGCAATATTTCAGTGTCAGGTCGTAAACATGGAAATACTCTCATACCACGTCGAGACCTCCCGAAATCCCGACTTTTCTGTAAATTTAATCTAGTTCTAGGAATGTTTTTTTTTTTTTAAAAAAATTGATATATCCTCGTACTTAATAAAAGACAAATTGTGACCAAGTCATATATAATAAATAATAGCGTTACAGTTTCGGCAAATTAAAATTTGCCTTCAATGTGTCTGATGAAGGCAAAGTTAATTTGCCGAAACTGTAACGCTATTATTTATTAATTAATATTATGCTTTGGTCAAAATTTGTCTTTTATTGTATACAAGAAGTTTCAAAGCTAAAATGAATGGTATTCAGATCCTAAATTGAATTTGGATCCGCCAAAAAGTTTTGGACCCCTTTTGAAATAAATTCCTGCGTATGTGCTTACTTCGTACAATTTTTATAGTAATGATTCTCTAAACCCTTTTATCACAACAAGTAAAGTTGGGAAAAACCACGGGACCACCATCGGTTGCTCTCGATGTGAGTATCATGTGTCTTGGCAACATTGGCGTCTCTGGCATGTAAAATTTGGGGGGGACATCAAAGGAAATGATCTAACTGCTAGTATCTCAGTGGCATTTTAGATTGTGTCACTTCAAAATATTGGGGGGGACGCGTCCCTCCCGTCCCCCCGCCAGAGACGCCCATGCTTGGCAATAGCCCTGCACTGTAACTTCCATTGTAGGAAGCTTTGTTGAAGTATAGGAACGGGAATCTTGAGCCATTCTTCCTGACAGTTTTTCCAGAGGCCAAGGACAATGGTGAAACGACCAGATTCAAGTGCTCTTTTCAATAGGCCAAATCTGCAAAAATCCATGGGACTGGCATCAGGTGACTTCACTGATATGTTCTGGAAGGGAATAGCCCGCCGCCATTTGTTGCAAAAATGTCTGTGTACAGCGGGGTTATGTGACGAGGCCTTATTCATACGCACACGAAATTGATTAATTCATTTCCATACAAACGGAGCAGATCTTCTGTATAAATTGGTGTAAGGATATGTTGCTGATAAAATGTGGAGTTGATTTTGCAGTTTTTAGGCACCTGCTGAATCGTTAACTTGCCTTTATAGCAATATTCCGCGATAACGAGAAATCCCTTCGAGAAACTTGCTTTGCAGTGACGCATAAGTCAAGACGGGTTTTTGTTTCATCGAGTGTGGCAACAAACTTCCACTTTCCCCTGGATAGATGGTGTTCGAGGTGCCTGTAGTGAGTCTTTCTCTTTTTTCGGTGAGTCGCAATAGAAACATGTCCACGAGTTTTAAATACCATCCGGAGGTTTAATTTGTCACATATGTTGCGATTCACAGTTGACTGTGCCACGTGCAATCTCCTTGTCAGCTCACGTTGTGCAGGACATTTTCCTGCAGGGCCATTCGGCGCAACTTCCGAGCTATAGGTGGAGTCACCGCAGTACAGTCATTTTCTACTCTCCTTACTGTGAACGAAGTGCTGGAACATCGTGGTGTTTATGTCGATTAATTATGTTTTTGATGGTTATTGATCCCAGTGTATATCCATTTTCCCTGCACTGGTTTTGAATCTGTGTCACGGAAAACTTCGTATGGGAAAGTGCTACGACGTAGTCTTCACAAAACTGGTTCACTTTGGGAGCCATGATGCACACACCATACACACGCGCGAACTTGGCACGATACTATAGATCTTTGGTTTTCTACTGCTGTTTGAATCATTCGGATCGATCGATTCAGTGAGTAGGGGTTAAGGTTTAAAATCGGACACATATAGACGGATCAACCTTCTGCAATGAAGTGAAAACCCGACTTTAATCGGTCACATATAGACGGAACAACCTGCTGCAATGAAGTCGAGATAGCGTTTCATTAGTTGTGACGTAACCAATAGACAAATGATACTTCATTTGGACTCGTAAATATTTAGGCTTTGGCGTCCTGTTCTGATTCTTGAGTATGGAAATGGGAAAAGGTGTGGATAGATACAAAATCAATTTACTATCACAGAAACCAAAATTATTGACCTAAACTAAGGATGATCATTTCCATTTCATTATCTAATTATTTTGTGTTTGATATGGTCATACCGACATTTACAGAACCTGAAACTTGAACGGATAACTAATTATATTACAGATATATCAGTACTTTATGCAGATAAGTTGTGTGGTCTAATAACTAATAATTTTGTTTCGAAATGACCATTAACTATAACAACTCAACCATGAACATTGTCTTGAAAGGAATTACCTAAGTGACTAACGAGCAAAATAACAAGAAACATTTATTTAGTAATCAAGAGAATATGCTGTAAACAATCAATACAGATAAACATAGCTATATTACTTATTTGAAAACTAAAGTATTAGGTACTATTTTTGATGACCCACAAAGTCATTAGTTCCAAACAATGGAAGCATCACTGGAACACGATTACGACATTTGCATTTATTTTATTACGATAAAAACAAGATAATCAGAATCTTACCCTTGCTGGTATCCTAATGAGAGACATTTTAACTTTTAAAGCCCTTTAAATATCTAAATAGATCCACCCACAACTTTTTAAATTTTAGGCGTCTCGAGTGCAACAGCTAAGAGTCACATTTTAAAAAAACTTCAACAGAAACAAAACACAATCTACGGTTACAAAAATCATAAACGGTGTCTACCAATGTTGTCAGGTAAGCTTTAGAAGATTCACCATATAATACGTAAAATTTTATTAGAGCATATGTCTATTCGAATAACATTATAACTGATATTAATCACATTTACGAAAGTTTGAAATTAAAAGTAAAGCTAGTTTTCAAAGAGCTAATTTCAAAACAAATCACCTAATCAATTCCTGCCAGCTCAACTCTGCGGTAATTGTCGTGAGCATCCGAAGTACGATTATAATCTTGACGGTACGTAAATGATAAATAATTTCATATGGAAGTCTATAGTTAGGGCCTATATTGAACACTTATGCAGATATTTGATACGGATTTTCCTTGTTAAAGTTCATAATGCACATTCTTTATGGGCACTATTTCATTTTATTTCTAAAATGTGTGATCTTTTGTTGTTTTGGATACTTTAATGACTATGGTCAGTGGCACAATTAGGATTTTGTTTCGGGGGCAGCTATGCACAAGACGTGAATAACCACTTATATTTTTCCTTTTAACCCTTTAAAACCCAAACATACAAGTGCGTCATTGGGGATTCAGGGGAAGAGGCAATTGCCCACCTGAGTTTGAGAATATGTTTCAATCGATTGTCTACTAATATATTAGGAAAAAGCGTGGAACTCGTATGTCGGTGGAGGATCTTACCCTCTCCCGGCAAATTTGAAATGACGCTCCTGCAAACACACTATGAATATTTGTAATCTCAGATCAACTTAACTGATTTAATTAAAAAAAAAATGGAAACATTCAGTTTTATCTGTGTACATTTTTATTTGAAAGAAAATGTTGAGACAAGTTGAAGCTGACATATACTTATTGCAGTTTTAATCGCAAGAATTGCAGACTGGTGAATCTTATGTGATATGATATACACAAAAATTTAGCAGCGAATTTAACCTTTTATTCTATTCATAGAAGAAAAAGGAAGCATCCTGTTGGCCTACCTAATTTCGCGGGCTACTTATTCCTCCCCTCTTGATTTTCTTTAATTCAAACATTTACCTTTCTTTATAACTAAATGATGTAAATATTCCTTTGCTATAATAAATAAAGTCCCATTATATTGATATCCACGCAAGTTGGTGTGGAACACCAGTTTCGCTTATCAGATTCTCTTAGTTTTGATGTTACTGACGACGGCCGACTTGAATCACACGAAAGTATGATAGGAAAACGAAAGAAAGTAACAACTAAGAAAAAGAAACAGAAGAGTAGAATAGACGAAAAAAAGAACACAATTCTTACATGAAATGAAATTTGACAAATACAGTATTATTTCTGAACAAAGAGCATAAGGAAATGGGAAGCCAATTAAATCCTTAGAAATTGTAAAGAAGGGTTTTGTACCGGTACGTGGAATGCGAAAAACTAACAAATTTATTTCGGGGGGATTGAGCCCGTTAACCTCTCCTAAATACGCCACTGATTATGGTAATAATAATAATAATAATAATAATAATAATAATAATAATAATAATAATAATAATAATAATAATAATAATAATAATGGCATATGCTGATGATGTAAATTTAATAGGGGATGATAGGAGAACAATAGAAAGAAATGTAGAGATCTTATTAAACGCTTGTAGGGACATGGGTTTAGAAGTAAATGCAGAGAAAACTAAATACATGGAAGTGCGTCGGGACCGTAATACGGCAAATTGTGGAGGCGTTAAAATATTAAATTATACTTTTGATAAAGTGGATACTTTCAAATATTTAGGATCGATATTAACAGATGAAAATCGTATTCACGAAGAAATTAAATGTCGACTAAAAACAGGAAATTCGTGTTATTATTCGGTTCAAAATCTCTTGTCATAGCGAATTCTGTCGAAGAATTTGAAGCTTAAAATATATAAAACGATAATCATGCCTGTTGTTCTGTATGGTTGCGAAACATAGTCACTTACTCTGAGGGAAGAACATAGACTGACAGTATTTGAGAACAAGATCCTGAGAAGAATATTCGGACCCAAGAGGAACGGGAATGGTGAATGGCGGAAACTCATGAGGAACTACATAATTTATACAGTTTACCCAACATTGTTAGGGTCGTCAAGTCTAGGAGGCTTAGGTGGGCAGGTCATGTAGTTAGAATGGAAGAAAGTAGAAACACTTTCAAAGTCTTTACTGCAAGACCAATCGGAAAACGACTATTAGGAAGACCTAGGCGCAGATGGGAGGACAATATTAAGATGGATCTCGCAGAGATAGGAATACAAAGTAGAAACTGGATCCAATTAGCTAAGGATAGAAGTCAGTGGAGAGCTTTTGTGAACGCGGCATTGAACCTCCGGGTTCCATAGGCCATAGAGTTAGTTGAGTTAGTTTTAATAATAATAATAATAATAATAATAATAATAATAATAATAATAATAATAATAATAATAATAATAATAATAATAATAATATAACCGTACGTATAATAGTAGTACCATTAAAGGGAATTTAATTTTAGTATTTATTCTATAGTTTCTTTCGTAAGTAAAACCAATTTTCGAATTTTGATGTATGTAGTGATGTTGAAACGACATGAAATTTCTAGTTGTACGCAGAGGTAGAAATGAGGGGCGACGCGAGGGGACAGCATCCCCTTAGTAAAAGTTCAAGAAAGAAGGAAAAAATAAAGGAGTGCTATCAAACACCAAAATGAATCTCGCGAGTCATAGAAAAAGAATTGGTAATGCAGCGGATAATCCCTTCACGTTGAAATTGCGAACGTCAGTAGATTGCAAACCACTTGTGAACGCAGTGCACTGCGTTGATGGTAGAGTTTTCATCTTTTTTGGTGTGAGTTTAAGCAAAAAAGTGTGTTTATTTTTTTAACCAGCAACAATCGAATAATACCGTAAGACTGGACTACTTTGCACCAGATTTAAAGAATTTTAAAGAAAATCGCACGTAACTTACAAAAGTAACGATTTAGAACACTGTATTTTAAACACATACTAGCTAGATATGTAAGGAAAACATTCGTGCAAGTTCATTAGTAAACATTCTGTATGACCATAGTTTCGAAATATAAAGTTTGGTGCGAAGTTACCCCACAGATTGGGTTACTTTGGACAACATACAAAAAAAGTATGTTCAACATATGAACATAATGTTTCTTGCAATTTTTTTCCTTCGGTATTTACACCTTTCACTTTCCATACAAAACTGCATGCAGTCTACCAATATTGATATTAGAATGATGGTACCAGTATCAGTACTTATTATATAAATATCAAATTACTAAAGAAAACTATGTATTTTCTAGTACCGACACAGGAACCACATTCTAATAGTTTAGCATATGCCCCACAAAAATGCCAACTCATGAAGAGAAAAAAATCCCTGTGAACTGATTTGCCTTGGTTCCTCTTTACGCCCAAGAATATCATCCCAACCGTAATCAGTGGAATATTTACGGGGTTCGGGGCTTTCAGACTGAAGCCCACCCAAATTGTATGATTTTTTTTTTTAAATAATGTTAGTCATTCCTATGCGTATAAGCTTTAAGCCCCCCAAAAGTCTAATGGTTTCTAAAAAAAAAAAGTTTTTCTGAGTGAAGCCCCTATCAAACTTATTTTTCTGGATCCACCACTGTTCGTAATTTATTTTCCAACAAGAAATCCATTGCGGCATCTACCTAAATAGGAAATTTACCTAAAATTAGAAGGCAGAAGGTACCACTAGTAGTAATTTTCTAAGGGATTACTTAGGACCGATGCAAAATAATCCCAATTAGAAGCTGAAACCACCATCTCCAGTTTTATTTATTTATTTATTTATTTTTGTGACTTTAAATCATTTCAAACTTCAATTTCAACTATTGCTTGAAATTCCCATTGTACACACAGTAGTATTCTACGGAACTGACTTAACTTTGACGGAAATTCTTATATATTATATTTTTCAAATTTTGACGGCCTTTACAGTGATTGTTTTCCATACCTCTGCAACAACAAACCCTCCCGGTAATTAGAACTGAAGTTAACCGCCAATGTTATAGCCAAATAAATACAGTTAGATGTTCTATCTTACGGTAGGAGTTGAAACTCTCTCTTTACAGTTCATGGTTTTACAGACAGAGGACTGCAATTCTTTCCATATTTTGTGCAAAGTTACCCCTGAAGAGCAAAGTAACCCCGTCTTATACGGTACTATGCAAACTGAGACTTTATTGTTGAATGAACATTAGTCAGAAACTGGTAATATCCGATAAAATATGTGAAATCATATTTTGCATTGAACAATTTGGTGTTAAGACAGAAGTTGTAAAAATACGTTTTTCAGGAGTCTCGTGCTAAAAGGAAAAAATGAAATGAAATCTTTAAGTTTTACGTCCCACGGTTATGCCGGTTAGGCTAAAGGAGATGGTGATGATGAGAGATGAGTGAAATGGTGGAATGAAGAAAGTGGGAGAACCCCGAGAAAACCCACGAGCATGGTGTTTGTCCACCACAAAGTTCACTTGGCGGGGGCTGGGATCGAACCCGGGACCCCTCGTGCTAAAAGGACAAAAGTCATACCTTCCATTAATACAATACATTAATACTATTTTTCATACCCTCAAGACTTTTCTAAATAATAATAATAATAATAATAATAATAATAATAATAATAATAATAATAATAATAATAATAATAATAATAATAATAATAATAATAATATTTTTTTTTGCCTCTGTTCAGAATAAAAGCGCTGTATCTTAATGTTACGTGTAGTAATAGCCAGTGACTATTTTCCTTTAAATTGATTCTTTTTCTTTATATAGAGAATGTTATAAATAGAGAATCTGCCCATATGTATCTTCATCCTATTAAATCGATGAAGCCAAAAAACAACCGAGCATCGGCACGTCTGATTGGCTACTCTCGTTTCTGCCATCGTCTGATTGGCTACTTTCGTTTCCGCCACGATTGTTGGCTCAAAACATTCGATCCTATTGGGCGGAGTGGGCAGAGTAGGGGTGGCGAAACTGTGACGTATGGCTTCAAGATTTTGTTGTAAGGGCAGATCCTTTATTTTATAAGATCCTTGTGAGAATCATACACGTTTCCTGTGCTGCTATCTACTGGTGGAAAAGCAAATATCGCTTCTCTAAGTGGTTTCTACAATACTCGTTAGATATCACTAGCGTGCTTAATGCAGACTAGTACGTAACATAGCCGCTTGAATCTCCTAATTCCCTTTCCTGCAAGATGCAGCAGTAAGTTCACTTGAAGCCTGTTTAATCAATTTAAAACAGACTGTAAATAAATTCTTTACATGTATAAAGACCATAAACCATAAAAAATAGAAATACATACCATATTGAATTCTGACTTATCAAAGCCACATATAAGGAACATAAAATTTTCACATAGTTTCTTTTCAAACGAGGCGGCTCCACAACCATATTTGGCTAGAAATCGCATTATCTTGCTTTGCGGCAGGAAATCATATTCCCCAAGTATATCTCCAAAGTACTGCAACACAAGAAACAAATATTTGATTTATAAACAAAGATCACGTTATTATGTTTTTATTATTTTTATTATTTTGATGGTGTAGTCGATTGTCTTTTAGATACACAATTTATGAATTAATGAGTATTTGTACACTGCCAACACTTGTAAATCTTATCAATCAACCTACAGCATGTTACTGATTATTCAGGTGCCTACTGTGACATATATTAGCCAGTTGAAAATGCCTGTTCTAGACTATCCTATTTATACAGAAATGTATGTTCTAGGCTATCCTATATTTATGGAAATGACTATTCTAAATTATACTATCTCTATAGAAATGACTGTTCTAGGCTATCTTATATCTGTGGAAATTGTTTAACTATTACTATATTAAGGAAATGACCGTTCTAGGCTATCTTATATCTGTGGAAATTGTTTACTATTACTATATTAAGGAAATGACTGTTCTAGGCTACACTATATCTATGAAAAATGACTAGGCCTTTCTAAGTTATCCCGTGTCTACGGAAATGATTGTTCTAGGCTATGCTATATCTATAGAAATGACTGCTCTAGGCAGTCCTGTACCTTTGGAAGTGAATATTCTAGGCTACACTACATCTACGTAAATGATCGTTCTAGGCTATACTATATCTATGGAAATGACTGTTCTAGGGTATACTATATCTATGGAAATGACTGTGCTAGGCAATCCTGTATCTATGGAAATGACTGTTCTAGGCTATCCTATATCTATGGAAATAACTGTTCTAGGCAATCCTGTGTCTATGGAAATGATTGTTCTAGGCGTAAATGACTGTTCTAGACTATATTATATATACGGAAATGACTGTTCTAGGCTATCCTATATATATAGAAATGACTGTTCTGGCAATCCTATATCTATGGAAATTACTGCTCTAGGCTATCCTGTATCTATGGAAATGACTGCTCTAGACTATCCTGTATCTATGGAAATGACTGCTCTAGGCTATCCTGTAACTATGAATTAAAGAAAAACTAACAATTACCTGAATATATTTTGCAAATGGCGCCAGGAACCTGACAGGACTTTGAATATTTTTGAGGAAGGCAACTGGTGCTAAGCTGAACATTGCCTTGACTTTTGTATTATACTCTGGGCGTGTTGAAGCAAAGACGTAAAACATTGTTGTTCCCATGGAATGCCCAACGTAAAATAGCTGTTTTTGCTTGGTCCTTTCCAGAATATAATCTACTTCAGCTGGGATATCGTAATAGCCCATTTCATGCCAACTAAATAAAATGAAATTTAAAAATAATAAAATAATTTTAACATAAAGGCTATATATATATTTGGTTTGTACATATGGCATTTTTTTTCTCGCAGCAAGTATAGACTCTGACGCAAAAGTTTCTGTTGCGATCAAGCAAGTACAGGATTCATGGCAGCTCAGTGGCGGAGCGCTCACCTCTGGTGCAAGGGATCCCTGGTTCAATGCAGGAGCGCCGATCCTGTTTGGGGTCCCTAAGATCTGAATATATTTGCTTGGATTTCTGACAGCGAAATACATATTCACAAACACTGCCCCAAAGTTGTACAGAAATCGGTGTCCATCGCGGGTCATGTAACTTTGAGGTGGAAAACACCGTGTCTGTGAGTTGTCGCAGGATTGTTCAATTCCCTTGCATCTTTCCCTTCTATTAACTCTTCCATTTTCATTCATCTTCATTAATAACGCGGCTTCCTTACAACAGATCCACTAAGAATTCCATTTCATTTCGTTTTCGTTTCTATACGAGTACAAGTGACATAAATTGCTATGAAATGATTAAGGAAATCACTAAACCATATGAAAAGACAATTATGTAGTGTTTACAGATTATTCAGAAAATAACAAGTGAGTTCTGCTCAGATTGTGAAAGTGCGGACCCATTAATAGAAAGTGAAATCTTTCAGTTATTCCCACGATTATTCCCATTAGGCTAAGGGAGACGGATGATTAAAGCAAGTGAATGATGATGGTAGAATTGGTGGAATGAGAATGTTGTAGAAAACGGGAGTACTCCGAGAAGACCCATGTATACGATGTTGTCCACTACAAACTCACTTGGCTGGGGATTGAACCAGCGATACCACACAAAAACGCTCTACCACTGAACCACCGTGCTCCCACCCATTAAAAGAAATGTAATATTAAAGAAGCACTCGTTCTCAAATGTATCATTTCTTAAGAGTCTTTATCCCGGCGAAATTAAAATACCGCTAATTTTACTATAATTATGTGATATCTTCAAATAGACAAAAGATAATTGAAATATGGAACAAGAGCGCCCTAGACAATATTATTTTGCGTGAGGTACCGTTATCACAAGTCACCTAGTGGCTTTCCGTTTTCACATGTTTAGAAACGCGAAAATAAATGCCGATTTTCAAAATGGCTCGAAATCGAAAGCAGATAAGTGAGTTGTGATAACGGTTTCTCATGTAAAATAATATTATCTAGGGCGCTCTTGTTCCACATTTCGATTATCTTTTATCTATTTGAAGATATCACATAATTACTGTAAAATTAGCGGTATTTTAATTTCGCCAGGATGAAGACTCTTAACTTATTTTTAAGGCTTGGGTAAACAACTTTAAATGTTTCCCTGCACGCATTTGACAGGAAAAGCTATCAGCAGGGCCGAATGAACTCATCTGGAGGCCCAGGGCTAGAAAAACTATGTGGCCCCTGCTGACTTCACTTAATACATTTCTGTGAAAGTACAGCAGGAAAGTTATGGAAATATGTTTCATATTTTTGATTATTTTTTTTTATTTTATTATGATGATTGTATCTCCATGATTCTTTTTAGATAGTCAGTTGAAATTTTGATCAGAATGGAAGCCCCTGTCTACCAGCCGGCCCAGGAGCTATAGCCCTCCTAAGCCTCCCCTTAATCCGGCCCTGAGTATCAGAGCGTTTGTTTTACCTTCGATGTTGAGTTTTCATATTTACCGGAAATTAACAGGACACTTGCTTTGAGAGAAATATTACCCTGAGGCTATTCAGATCTAGTTGTCTTATAGTTATACAGTGTGTCCGAGAAGTCCCCGAAGTTCTACAAGTGATGATACGAATCTCATGGGTTGCGACTTTTGTATATTTGTCATTCGGGTTTGAGTCTCGCTTCTCAGACCCCGGTAACTGAAACAGACTCGATGATTCAGACAGGGCCGAAATCTTGGACACAGTTTGTGACCCGAACAGACACGGAAACAGACGAAATAAAATCTCTACAGCATTATTGCAGAATTTTATAGTTAATTAATGATGTTCAGTACTTAAGCATTCATTTGTTTGATTCCCGATGCGACATTTCTTAATCAAGATACAATGTCATGAATATTTCAAATATAATTTCATGTTTCTTTTGTCTTCCCATACTGAAAAATAATAGTGGGTTTTGGACACAGACTATACAAAAAGATTTAACAAAATACTGTTTGAGCTCAGCAACATCTTTTATATTCTGAACCAGGCCGGTAGCCTGCCCAAAAATGTAGGGGGGGCCTGGTTGAAGTTAGGGGGGGCCGATAAAACCATATTATAGTTCATCACCATATTATAATTCATTTGCAAGCCTACCTTGAAAATTTTAGGGGGGCGCAAAAATTTAGGGGGGCGGCCCTTCTAGACCCTCCTGGATACGGGCCTGTTCTGAACGGTAAGTTTTATAGGTTCGCTCGATTAAACATGGACGATGGTAAGAAAAACGTGTTGCTTTTGTTCTGTATGATTCTGGCGCGTGTTTACTCTGATAAGCTGTATAGTTATATTTCAGTGCAATGCTTTGACACACACGCATATTATAGATTGTTCGTAGCATGTAACAGGAATTCAATGGTAATTACCAACAGGAAACCCATATGGTCCTAGAGACCAAACTCTGGATAACTGTTTAACTTACGTTCCTGTATTTGGGATCATAGGCGGCGCCACAGTGGATGCAGAACGTTCTGGCAACAATGTTAGCATGTATTGTCCCATCCTAGCCTGCACCAACATTACCAAAATCCTGGCGCCGCCTATGTTTGGGATTAAGTCCCGAAGTTCATAGGGATTAAACTTATACCATCATAAATTGGCATGCCTTTCACAGGGACGTAAGTCGTTCTTTCAGAAAAAATGTTGAACTGCTGGTAATATTCTATTTATTATTATATTATAGACGTATTATTTTGGTGTCCTCCAGAGGGCACTCTCAGAGCTCCGGGCGGGGGGCAGTTCCTCCCCAAAAACCTGCCTGGATGAAACACTGGGGGAGTATTGAACTTGAGTCCATTACCACCATAAATTGTTGTCTGTTTACAGGGAGTTTTGCCAATCCTTAGCTTATACTATTATAGCTTGGCCTTCCCACATGACCTTTCCGTTGATGACACACATCATTTTCGTTCATGACGGACAATATTTATCACTATACTTCCATATACATTGCCGGAATCACGAAAGCATATCAGATTCGCCATCCACAGTGTCCCTGAAGATGTGCTGTAGAAAGTTTGCCAAGAATGGATATTTGTAGTTTAACATGTGAGCAAGGGCGTCGATACTGGGGGGCCCGGGCCCCGCTATTGTTTTTATGGGTATACAATATTTGGCATAATTTGAGTGCAATTTAACTTAAAATCTTACGTTCTGCATCTGAATGCCCCCCCCAAAATTTACAGAAAAATCGGCGCCCTTGCACGTGAGGCGCATATCGAGTTTGGCAACAATAAGACACCTGTACGAGAACAAACGGGGTGCATATTGAATGCCTTGAAGTTTATTTGTTCACAAACATAAGTTACAGACTGCATTCTTTAAAATCGTATGCAATTTCCTTTTCTCTCTTCAGTACCGAAAACTAAAAAAATCGATCGATAATTTGTGCGCACTCTGCACACAAAAAAGCATCAATATTATCACACCATAATGATATCAAAAAGGTTTCTACCGAGGAAACTTTAAATAAGCTGGCTTTTAAAGTAGTATAGGACTGATAGATCTATAATCCAGGCTGAAAACAATCGGAGAAGTGCTCAGGGAGAATTTTGTAACTTCGGGGGAATTCCCCCCCCAGCTACCCGCCAAAATCATCACTGCTATCGTCAAATATGGTAAATATATAATAAACATTATGCAAATGAATTCGTATGCTGAATATTTAATTCTGTAACATTTCGTAATATATATCAGGTGTTTTAAAAATGGCGCCCACGGACCACAGAGCAATATTCTACATATCAACATAAAGCGAAAATGGTTTACCCGGGGCCTCCTTCAGCCGCTATGGGGAATCAAATTTTCAATATGGGGCAACGTCGCAGATTAATTCGGAACCAATAACATTACTCTGACAATTTATCAAACAGTTACATCGATGGTTACGCTAATAAATGATACTAGTATCAACGGCTATCGACTTGAACTGCCATCTGGAAAGAGTTGAGGGAATTATTTGATGGATTGGTAGATCTACTCTATGGTTCTTTATCTGCGACGTTGCCACTTAGTGCAATTCGCGTCTCCAGACGATATATATATATATATATATATATATATATATATATATATATATATATATATATATATATATATATATATATATATATATAATGTGTGTATTTAGGGGCGGTTCCAGTATATGATCAAGGGAGGGGCTAAACATTTTTTTGCCGTTTTATCCAGTGTAAAGCAGGAGTGAAACCCATTTTATCCAGTGTATACCTGAGCGTCAAGGGGGGACTATAGCCCCTATAGCCCTCCTTGGATCCGCCACTGTATATATATATCTTTATTTTGACTTGTAGAATAGTGCTCTGTGGTTCGTGCGCGCCATTTTTGTAACAGCCGTAGGCTGAGAACGAATAGTTACGCATATTAAGATAAATTATAATCTGACATATATTATAAATTATACATACCTAAAGTTCCAAAATTCATGAGAACTTGGAGAGTATTTGACATGATGCCTGGAATATGTGTTCCCTCTTACGTTGCCTAACCACACATCGTAATCTAGATCAGCCAGGAGATAGGCTGCAAAGTTGGAAGAAAAAATAGACATAGTTTATATCAGAAGCAACTTTTAGCATGGGTGAGTCGGACTGTTGGTCTGGATTTCGCACATTAATTTAAATATTACACATTTCAACCAAAGAACTGTAATATTAGTTACCATACAATAATTCTTACAATTTTGTTGCAACACTTTAAATGGCAATTCTAAAATATTTTTAAAGTACCAATTGTTTTGCAATATTATTGATAGCAAATGCGTATGTTCTTTTCCGTATGTATATTGACTGTTGACATTGCCTTTTATGCATACTCATTACATTTATAGCTGGACGTCGAATTGTGTGCTAGTGCCGCAGCGTGTGAAATTAAGTCAGTTACCGGTTCCTTGACCGTAAGACATGTGAAACTGGCAGAGATTCATCGCCAGAATCGTAAGTAGATGAAACTTACAGCAGTCCAAGAGTCATGCACGATTATATGCTTAAACGGCCTGTGCAATCAACGACGACTTCATGGTGCGGTGAACACTATGATTTGTGAAAACTGACGACTTGCAATTCCCACTTTTTACAAGTGTCTCATTCAGTTCTTACCACAACTGGTTTAAGAAGGTTAAGCTACAGAAAATTATGGTCTCACAGGGTACACAATATGCTTACTGAGGAACTGAAAACAAAGACTTATCAATGTATTGTGATTTTTGACTTAATACCACTAAAAACAAGCCGAACTGTTGAATCATATCACTACAGGACAAGATTTGAGGGTTCCACGCGACCACTGAATCCAAACAATAGACGTTGGAATGATAACACGCGTCATCTCCGACAAAAGCGAAATTCAAACAAATCTCAATTATAAAGATTGTGCAACAGTGCTGTAAGAGAGACGTAATGTTTTCCTTGTTGATTATTGTGCAAGAGTCAACAATCAATGCTACTGCCTATCGTAAAGCCTTACAGAAACTTAGTCGCGCTATCCAGGACAAACCCCGCGACATGCTGTCTCCTGGAGTTATGTTACTTCACGACAACGCAAGGCCCGATATTGCTGTTCGAACGCAAGTTCTCACTACATCTTTTCGATGGCAGAATTGGACACTGCCATACCGCTCAGATAGTTAGTGTCATGGGTGACATTATAGCTATTGATACCAAGCTATTTAGAGCATTGAGGTCCGCTATATTTATTTGATGTAATATCATATACTCAGTATCAATTATGAGGTTACGCTAGGAGCTTGTATGTTTCGGATGCCATGTTACGTTATATGTAGGTCAACATGTCATAGAGCCTCGATGATGAAAAACGGAACACAAAAAATTTATCACCTTACTTGTCAAATAACTCAGTGATAGAGTAGTCATCTCGGCGCAAGGGGCTCTGGTTCGATTCGAGGCCATATGAGTTTGTTGTGGACAACATCGTATCAATGAGTTTTCTCGGAGTTTTCCCCTCTCCTCCTGCATTCTCGTTCCATCAATTCCTTTCATAATTATTTAAAAATGAAAATGAAATGAAATCTTTAAGTTTTACGTCTCACGCTTATGCCGGCTAGGCTAAAGGAGACGACGATGGTGAGAAATAAATGAAATGGTGGAAGAAAGTGGGAGGAAACAGGAGAACCCCGAGAAAACTCATGCACACGGTCTTGGTCCACCACAAAGCCCACCTAGTGCGAGCTGAGATCGAATCAAGGATTCTATGCACCAGAGGTGAACGCTTTACCACTGAGCCACCATGACCCCTCCATAATTATTCAGTTTAATTTAGTGGTGGACACAAAACCGGTTTTTCGGTTTTTAAAAAAACTGAAACAGGTTTTTGAAAAGTTTTCATCGTTTCCACCGAAATCGGTTGTCGGTTTCCTCCAAAACCGGTTCGGTTTTTTGCCGGATCCGGTTTCGGTTTTCTTCAAAATCAGTTCCGGTTTTTTCCAAAATTTGTTCTATTTCTGACCAGAATAGTGTTTCGTTGTTCTCCGGAAACAGATTCCGTTTCCACAGAAAGAGTTTTATGTGTTTTAAAAAATGTTTTCACCGAAACAAAACCGAAACCGGTTTCGATGGAAACACCCAACCGGTTTTGAAGAAAACCGAAATGTCGGTTTTTCGGGTTTCGGTTTTTCTAGAAACCGGATTCCAGTTTTTATAAAAAACGGTTTTGCCCATCCCTAGTTTAATTATGTATCCGACTCATTTATCTTAAATGGAGTAAACATGGGACGTAAAACTTAAAATACATAATTCATTTCATTTTCCCTTTCGCTGAATTCTGTTTAAATTTTAGGTTAGAAAAATACTGACATATAGTAGAAAAGTACTTTAGCCTAGCAGCAGTAGGAAAAACAAAAAAATTAAAATACACTGAGAGTTTTCGTGAATATTTTTTTTGTATCACAGAATTAGGCCCGTATTAAAGTGTTTTTCGCCCCTGGGCCCTCAAAATTTTGTTTTCAGATTTCCTTACTTGTTCGTATTCAGTAGGGTCTATACGGTTAAAAAAAAATACAACTATGCAGGGGACAGCACCAACAACGGGACAGGATGCACCGCACCAAACGCACAGAATACGCTGGCAACCAATAATGAATAGCCTCAACTAGCTCTAGCGTCTGTAGTGTCGTGACCAGAAAACTTTAACGCGCGTTGACACGAATATTGTTTTCACTAGAGATCTCTTTTAACATTTTCTCCCACGGACAGCCTGTTTTTAAACTCCATATCATACTTCAAGCTTTTTAAATATTTCGCCTCTTGAAATTTGCCGCCCTGGGCCTGGATCCTTGTGACACATGCGCCAATAATGACCTGCAGAAAGCATTTATTAAGTACTGCAGTGTTTGAAGTGAAAAAAATAAAAACAGAGACGGCATGTTTTATCACGACATTTTGACTCAACATACCGGCTACTTAAATGTTTAAATACAATGAGAGTATGTTGCCTAAAAGATTGCATTTCTATTTACGTAATGACTCAAGACCATGAATAGCCCCTCCACAATTGCAGGAGGGTGGTGTAAGGAGGCTTTGCACTTTAACTTTCTGAGAAAAAAATCCCTTATGTTGTATTATAGAGATTTATACACGAAAACACTCACAAACCGATTTTTATGTTAACAGTTTTTAAACAATTTCCTGTAGCACGACTCCGGGACCCCCGACTCAACTGAGGGGTACTCCAGATTTCTGGAAGGTCTGCTTACAACAGCAAATAACTCCTAAATCCGCCCATACTCAAAACGAACATCTATATGCATTAAGGTAAGAAGATACACATATACGTAAGAAAGAAATAATTGAATATGACACAACAAAATATTAACTAGGTGAACTTCTTTGTAGACATCTTATTTTAAAAACAGTAGGAGAAAGATAAAAATGTCGGTGTGCCAACTTAGAAATTATTCCTGGTCTATAAGAAATAAAATCTTTTTATGTGCAAATCTATTCGTCAATTACTATGTATAAAAATGGATTTAAAAATGCATATTTGCATGCATTTTCCAGTAACAATATGTCTTGACCGAAAAACCAAAGGCGGTATGTCTTCATCACTGAAAAACCAGAGACGGTATGGCACAGGCCTGTATCCAGGGGGGTCTAGGAGGCCGGTCCCCCTAAATTTTGGCTGGTCTCCCTAAAATTTTCACAATAGACTGGCAAATAAACTATAATATGGTAGTGGAACCATAATATGGTTGCATCGGGCCCCCCTAACTTCAGCCGCCCCCCCCCTACATTTTTGGGCTGGCTACAGGCCTGGTATGGCATACCACCGCATACCTTCTCACTTCGACCACTGAAGTACGTACTAAAAGAAAATGCGTATAAATCGTATAAAACATACCTAGCGCTTTGCCTGGTCCTGCTATGATCCAATCAGCTGAAGTTCCCAGCAATCCATGCTGCAAGAAGACTGGGACTTTCCCTTCTCTCGGAGGTGATTTTTTCCGTAGGGAATCCGGTGCACACTGAGCAGGTAGCCATCTTGAGTTTGTACGGTGTGGGTCTCAGACGGATAACCATATTTTCTAATTAGGTCAGGCTAAAACGAAAAGAAAAGGAAAAATGTATATTCAATTATCAATTACTTGAACATTATAAAGGTTGGGCGAAAATTATGTGGCTTTGAAAATTGCTTATAACACTTAACACAAGTTAGTTTCGTTTTATATTGTGAATTTATTGAAGACTTCTAAACTATAGGAAAAGTTTTAGATTTATCACTTTCGGTTTCAACTGAGTTATAAGGCCAGGGATGGAATGTTTCTTAGGACTCTGGATCATATTAAAACACGTTGCTGCTATCTTTTAGAGTATCTGCTTTATATGAAGTTGGTAGAGACAATAATAGTCCGGGATTTAGCCCTTCACCGAATTTATTTATAAAATATTACTAAACTTCTTTGTAAGTATAAAGGTAACCAAGAAAGTTCTGTCGCTTTTTGTGGAGGTCTGAGTTCCATTGGCCATCATACCGTGAGTTGAATGCGAATGGAGATAAGGCGAAGCTCAGTTGTTGGTGTAGGTATATCCAATATAATACATGGTTATGGCAGTTCAGTTACACCGTGAACTTGCGTAAGGAAGACTGAACATGGGACCTCCACAAAGCGTCATAAGGGCATGTATGTTGTACGACTTCAAACTGAGGTCAAACGCCGCTGCAGCGGGGCGGAAGATATGCCAGGCCTTTGGTGAGGGTGTCATGACTACGCGGACAGTGCAGTGATGGTTTAGCAAGTTTATGGACAGTGACGAAACACTCAAAGACACACAACGTGCCGGAAGACTAACACATGTACAGTAAGGGACACTTCTGGATGGTACACCCATATGGAAATTTACTGCAAAAGTGTACCATCCAGAAGTGTCCCTTACTGTACAAAATGAACATATTCAGGCAGCAATTAAGGCGAACAGTGACCAGACATGTGAGGAACTGGGACTACAATTCAGTGTGAGTGTAGAAACCATTCGGAAGCACCTCCAACTTGAGAGGCACTATAACTTGGGTCGATGGCTCCCACATGATTTGACTCCGAGCCAGAAGGCAACCCGAGCAGATATCTGTTTCCCTTTGCTGTCTCGTCTGAGGAAGGAGACATTTCTGGACACAGTGTTGACACGTGATGAGAAGTGAGTGGGTCTTCTACGAAGTTCCAGGGCGCCGTCATAATTGGTTAGAGCCTGTCTATTCCACCTGTGCCCTCGGAAACTATGCGAACTATACTTCGGCCCCACCCCCGTCAACCCTCTGACGAAGGAAACCCTCCCTTTGCTTAAGGAAAAGAAGTGAAGGACCTCAGCTGTGTTTACAATTTGTCATTCAGTCGTTTGGTCTTGACGAGTGAAGATCGTAGGCTACTTAGAATGGCTAACAAGATAGAGGACAGCGAAGTCCGTGAAATAATTCATTCTAGCAACGCTTTCGCATCCAACAATTAAAAGATCTCGGCCACAACAACTTTTCCCTCTTCTTTCGAGGGAGGTACGGGAAATCACATGTCGACAGCAGCGTCAGAAGGGACATAGTTGAGATAGAAAGGCTCTAGTATCCAATAAACCGGTTCCAAACTAGCCAAAACCAGCACTGCACCAGAAGAAGGTCCTCCTGTGTGTTTCGTGAACTACTCGCGGCATCGCGCATCGGAAACTGCTACCAGCTGATCAGAGAATTAATGCAACTGTGTATTGTCAGCAGTTGAGCCGTGTTTAAGGGATGGATTCTACACCTTGGATGGGAAACACTATTGCATCCGCCATACTCCGCGGACATTGCACCGTCCGATTATCACCTGTTCCATTCCTTGAACAATCACTTTACAAGTAAAGGTTCTCTCCCAAGAATCTGAGATCCGGAAACTGCGTATATATTTAGATAGAGGAGGACCACGAAAGAATACTGGTGAAATATACCTGGCCGACAGCAAAAGATAAATCCAATATGGCCGCCCGAAGGTCATGACAATCGACTTTTGCAAGCAACCTCTCATCCACTTCTCATGGGCAGATTGACTTAATGTTTTGCAGATTGATATACGTATGAACACTACACATCTATTGGTTTGAAATTTCGCGTACGTTGACGTATTGAACCCAATATGGTCGATCAAAATGTCAATGTGTCAACGACTCGTGTCTGAAAACGAATTGTACTATGGAAATACAGTATCACTAGGCGTGTAAGAAAAGCATTAAACGGTTCAAAATATCTTCATCTGAAAACCAATATGGCCGAACAAAATCCTGGACCAAACAGCTCGTACTACAAAAACGAAATTTGGTGTAAAGGTCCATTACCACTAGTAGGTGAGGAAAATAATACAAATGGATCACAATTTCTACATCGTGTATCCAATATAGCCTCGAAATACGCATATAAAATATACACTGTAAACAGTTCAGGTGGTTTCGCATGAAAATCACCTACAATTCACTGGAACAGATTTTGCAGGTGAAATGCCAGTAAGTTGAAAAAGTTGCCAGTGCCTGTGTTATCTGTTGAAGTGTTACACGCAAACATATACTGTTCATTTGGGAAGGTCTAGAACGCACTAGCCACAAACGTCCTAGAATACGAGTTTTAAAGTTTGCAAACCATATCATATATAACAAAAATCGCCCTTGCCAACACTAGTACCGTGGCTATACAGGTAACATCGTGGTTTACGATCCAAGAGTCCTATGTTCGAACCCGGCGCAAATCAAAAAACGGATGGCTTTCTCCCACCTGCCATCATTTCTTCTTACAAACTGTCCCGTTCACTGTAATTTCAATCCTTCTCTTTTTGCCATTCTATCGGTCACTGCAATCATCTTCCGGATCCATGCATTTTCTTCCTATCTTTGAGGGTGGCAACGATCATATCTTTGTATGTATGCCTGATTTTTGGGTGAATGGGTGCAAGTAAACCTTATACCTCATACTTCCGTAATGCACATTAGACAGACGATCATCCGTAATTAATTTTTGCCTAAATCTAAATTATTTGACCTACCAATTTTTTCCTCTTATTTTCAATGCATATTTGGCGACAATTGGCTTCAAGGTGGGGACATTGTGAATATTTTGTCATGTGTTCATAACTTGCATGTGATAATGCACCTTTACACCAAATTTCGTTTTTGCAGTACGAGCTGTTTGGTTCAGGATTTTGTTCGGCCATATTGGTTTTCAGATGCCGATATTTTGAACCGTTTAATGCTTTTCGTACACGTCTACGGATACTGTACTTCCATAGTACAATTCGTTTTCCAGACACGAGTCGTTGACACATTGACATTTTGATCGGCCATATTGGGTTCAATACGTCAACGTACGCGAAATTTCAAACCAATAGCTGTGTAGTGTTCATACATATATCAATCTGCAAAACATTAAGTCAATCTGCCCATGGGAAGTGGATGACAGGTTGCTTGCAAAAGTCGATTGGCATGGCCTTGGGGCGGCCATATTGGATTAATCCTTTGCTGTCGGCCCGGCATATTTCACCAGTATTCCTTCATGGCCCTCCTCTATCTAAATATATGCGCAGTTTCCGGATCCCAGACTCTTGGGAGAGAACCTTTACTTGTTGGAGGAAGCCAGTTAAAATCCCTAGTAGAGGCGCAAAATGCGCAAAATGCGCCTTCTTCGCTTCACAGCCCATCAAGTTCTACTGCGATGAAATCCATGGCCTTTCAGAACGTTGGCAAAAGGTCGTAGATGCTGATGGGGATTATTTTTGGTCTTCCAGATACGTCTTAGGTGACATATCGATGTTCGAAGGTGGAGGTGAAAAAGCGAGAGAACTTTCTTAGTTACCTTTATACAAAGAGAATAACTCAGTGTCTATCCTTATCACAAGTAAAGGTGAAGGAAGGAAACACTTCTTCACGGGAACCCCTTAGCTCATGGCAGCCTCCAAGGATTTAGGTAAGGTAATAGCCCTACTCCTTCGTCCAGGGTGACCTCAGGAGCAGGTATTGTGGGTTATGTGATCGGTGATCAACAGATAATTTGGACATCTTCTGGTCTTCTTTCATCGGTGACTCCTGGGTGGTTCGTCCCTCCTCGGGTTCCGTCGTGCGGGCTTCGTGTTTTCCTGTTTATTCCGTGTATCGTCTGCTTGAATTGATGATTATAAACAATAGCACATGTTTTATAGATGTAACATATGTTCAATGAAATAATATGTACTGAGAGGTGGAGATCCTTACAATGTTAACACCAGAAGTTGAACTAGGTTTTACTACCTTCAGCTTCAATAAAAGTGAGTCTGACTTTTTGTCTGATTGCATCATGCAATAACCACTGAACCAATTAAAATTATATTCGGCATGATTCTCAGTCTTAGCCTTTCATATTAAACTTATCAAAATGCATATCCGAAAGGGATAAATGGGAAGAGTCAACATTTGTGGAACATTTTAGTATCTCATTACTTTTTCTTTCAAAATAAACTGATCCCTATCCCAATATTTTTGCAAATTGCCATTTCAAAGGCTGGCGGAAGGGGTCACAATTTATGCAAAATTGAGTGATGACATGCAAATATAATAAAAAAATTATTAATATTAGTGTCCAATCCAAAGTTTTCGGGGGTAGCTGAGATGAACGATGACACTCTCAATACCGTTTAGATCATGTCTTGCCCCCTTCCCACATTCAACGTCCAATCGCAGCCACTGATGAGCATTATCATTGTATGAGTGTAGACACGAATCTAACGCCATCTATTGAGCACTTTTAAATTTGGAGATGAATATAAGTGCTGGTGTCTGTGAGACCCCACTAGAGTAGTTAAAGACTAAGTAAATCAAACGTAAAATAGTTTATTAAAATTACGTGCATTTCCTTGTATTACACCATCATCATTCACACGTTTAACATTGTTTTGAATTTCTTTCAATTTAAATATTGAATTGTAAGTCGTATTGTTTACTTTGTGTTTATTGTTTGTAAATGCAGGGAATATCTTATCATCTTATATTGACAAACAGAAACAACGGTCAAATTTTAAGTCAAGGCCGTATCAAGGAAAGGAATCAGAAAGAATCAGAATATAGAGTCAGATCTCTCTTCTTTAAATAAACAAATAAACAAAAAATAAGTTTAAACAAGATATAATTGCACTTTCATTGTTACTCTAAAGAGAGTTGCTGTTGACTTCCTTGGTTGTCTTTTTGGATTAAAAAAAAAAAAAATCCAACATAATTCAGGCATAAAATTTTTCTTATAGGCCCTATATCTGGAGAAGTACATATAGTGTACTCAAACCCAAAGTACCACTTACCTCAGTATGATATGTTTATTCCGTAGAAAATACGAAAACTCGACTTAGAGCCCGTTCAAAATTTTGTGGTCCCTGATCCAATTGGCCCAAAAGATCTAATATCTTTCAATCAAAAATTTTCTTGTAGTCCTTATATCTGGAGAACTACATATAGTGTAGCAAAACCAAATTATCACTAAACTCAGTATGATGTGCTTATTCCGTAAAAAATATATACAAAAACTAGATTTAGGAGCCATTCAAAAATTTTGTGGCTCCTGATCTAAAAATGCATCAAAAGATCGTATATATATATATATATATATATATATATATATATATATATATATATATATATATATATATATATATATATATATATATATATATTTCAATTTTAAAAAAATCTTGTACGCCTTATATCTGGAGAAGTACATATAGTGTAGTCAAACCCAAACTATCACTTGGGCCGCGGTTGCTCAGTGGTAGAGCGTTCACCTCGGGTGCTAGGGGTCTCGGGTTCAAACCCTGCTCCCGCCAAGTGAACTTTGTGGTGGACAAACACCGTGTGCGTGGGTTTTCTCGGGGTTCTCCCGTTTCCTCCCACTTTCTTCATTCCACCATTTCATTCATTACTCATCATCACCGTCTCCTTTGGCCTAACCGGCATAACCGTGGGACGTAAAACTCAGATTTCATTTCATTTCCAAACTATCACTTAACTCAGTATGATTGTTTATTCCGTAGAAAATACGAAAACCCGATTTAAGGGCCGTTCAAAAATTTTGTAGCCCCTGATCCAAAAACTAACTATTGGCCAAGATCGCACTCTTTTGATGCAATTTTTTTGATCATTCCTAAAATTCTTGTTTTGCTCTCAACATATCCAGAAGAGTACCGTAAATGCGGGCTACTTGGACCCTTAAGGGGCTACTTGGACCCATACCAAAAACTCGTTTAAAGTCCCATATGCAATGCAATAATGAGTGCGTTCAGAGTTAGATCCGTTAGATGGGATCATAATGCAGCCGTACACACATTGAAACTAGTTCTGTGGTAGGCTACGATTGAGCAGCATTGGTGAGAAAGGTCGTTGACGAAAAGAGTGTATTTATTGAGCGCCAAACTTTTATGTGTGGACACTATTTGCAAGTAAGTGGAACCAATGCTAAGTAAACACATAAGTAGTTACATATAGGTTAATGAAACTGACATAGTAAACTTTCTCATATACAATAAGATGTGTGCGTAATTGCATTATACAGTATATGAAGTGTGTACATATGACCTGGAAAACATGGATATTTTGTCCCACATCTTTTGTTATCTTTATCCTACCCCATCCTTTGTTATCTTTATCAATGAAAAATAAAGGTCTGTTGTAACGTGTCACACAAGTAAGGACTTTTCATTGTTTCCTTAAGGATACCGGTACAAAATGGTACATCAATATAAAAGATTGCCTGCAGGTCGAAAATATGCTGATTTTTCATAACAGCTTGAAGAATGTTTACCAGCAATTCACTTCGGGGAAAATGTCGCGAAAAGAAACAGAAGCTCACTTCAAGATAAGTCGTTCCACCATAGAAAGAAGATTAAAGAATAGGTCAAGGCAGAATCCGGACCATCTGAAAGTGTTCACTGAAGAAGAAGAATTAGCCTTCGCTAGTCATCTTGATGAAGTTTGTGATTTCGGATTCCTCGTTAATTAACTTGATTTCAGATTTATTGTGAAGTCCTATTTAGCCATGCATGGGAGAACTGTCATTGCATTCTAAGACAATCTTCCCAGTCAAGATTGGGTGAAGTTATTTTAGAAACTGCACCTCCAGTCAACGACTAGATTCGCTGCTAATATAGATAGGGCTCGTGCAGCTGTAGAAGAAAACGTAATCAGCTATTACAGTCATTATATTTGATAGTACCTCTTAATATGTTCTCTTTGTGGTTTGCAGTAAATAAAAAGTGTTGTTCTTGGAACACCTACGTCCTACTTAGTCTCAGAGCAGATTTCAGTGGTTTTCTGTAGGAAAATATGGGGGTGGGTTCAAGTAGCCCGAACGCGAGTCTTACTTGGACCCATTTTTTACAATAATCGCCTGTGTTTTGTTTTCAATATATGTAACTAAAACTGTCCTGGATATGTACAATAAAACCTGTAGTTCAACTTAATATGGTTTATGACAATAACTTTGGAGTTTTCGTGGATGAAAACAGGCCGAAAGAACGAATTTATTGCAAAATTGGGTCCAAGTAGCCCGCGTTTACGGTACCCTTAATTTGAACCGTAGGTTTTTTTTTTTTAGGGGAGGAAGTTATTATTATTATTTTTATTTATTTATTTGCAATTATCTCGAAAATTATCTTGAAAATTATCAATTCTGCAAAGTGAATAGTTGTGAAGAAAGTTGTAACGTATAAAATTCTACAGAAAAGATCCTTATACTTTTTTACCCGTAGGATTAATCATTTCAAAGATATTATATATATATATATATATATATATATATATATATATATATATATATATATATATATATATATATATATATATATATATATATACTGAATTATGCCTGAACAGAAATAGGGGGAGATTTTTAACTTGAGAGTGCAAAATATCTAGAAAAATAAGCATCTCAAATTAAAAGAAAGAATAATGTTTTCGAGAGGGATATTCACGTGTGACAAAATTAGCCCGCTGTCACTCCCCTTGAAAGTAGGGTGGGGATAACTTTGAAAACTCAAATGAGGTTCTTTTTTCCTTTCTCCATTTTTTTTTTTTTTTTTTTTTTTTTTTTGTAGATTCGGATTCTACGAGAAAAAATAAGGAAATGTTATTGGAAGTATTTTCTGAATTCGTGATGGGTGGCGCTGTAATTAGAGAAAACTAGTTTCACTAAGGTTTCTTCAATTTCGAGCCTCCATGTTTCACCCCAAAACGAATCTGAGATAAAGAATAAAATTTGTTGTTGTTCTTTTAAACTGTGTCATGACTTGTGACAGATGGCGCTACATTCAACAAGAAGTAGTTTGGTGTAATTCTTTCAAGACGAAGCCTAGTGTTTTATTCAATCATATTTCACAGTTGATGAAAAGCTTGTTTGACGGAACCTGTTTGATGTATGTTATCTCAGTATAAGAGTCTTGTTTTCGATACTTATTACGCGTATCCTTGCCTCTCACCTTTCGGTTTACAATAAGTAGTCAAACTTATTCTAACCGAAACTACCTCCAACTTCCATATATTTCTTCCTTTGTGCTTCGAATGATTGTACACATAGGGTTGGCAACATTCCTTTAAATGGATTGGTGGACATAAGAATATCTCTCAAGGTCAAACGACAATTCTGCTGCCGCTCAAAATAGCGATGTCAGCGAATTTTATTTTTCATAACAATTTGCATCTCACGTATGTCTTTGTCGTTAGCTGAAAATAATAATAATAATAATAATAATAATAATAATAATAATAATAATAATAATAATAATAATAATAATAATAATAATAATAATAATAATAATAATAATAATAATAAAAAATACGAAGTTAAAATGGTAAGAGGAAAAGTAAATGCTCCACTCTTACACCAATGATGATTTCGGGGGGGGGGTAGTATGTATTGCGAATATTTGTAACATTCATCGAGCGTGATTAGAGACATTAGCTACTGTGGGAAATCCTCTAAGCTTACCCCTGAAATAATCACTGTTTGGGCTTTTCACATTCTTGCTTCCGGCTTTCCTTTTCATATGAGGGCTCTTTGGTTCTTGTATAAATTGTAATGATTACAGCGATCACATCTGATGCGTGGTGTCCATAGTTCAATTCAAGTCCGCGCCAGTTGAATTTTGTGGTGGACAAACACAGTGTGTATGAGTTTTCTCGGAGTTCTCCTACTTTCTTCATTTCGCCATTATCGCATTCCATTTCATTCATCATTAACGTCTCCTTTAGCCTTGGTATACAATCGTAAAGTGTAATAACGTTCCGTTATTCCATTAGTCAACATTATACTAAAAATTCTATTTACAATGCAAAAACATGTCAGTGTAATAAGATAAAGGCTATGTATTAAGATAAATAAATAAATAAATGCAAACTGGTTCAAAGTAGGGAAGGTAGAGAAATATCTCCCCTACAACAATACTTCTCTACAACATCATAAGGATACATCGCTCCAACCTGTTCTTCCAGTCTTCCTGTAGCGACGCCAGCTTTAATTTCTCAACCCTTCTAATTTCTGGCTTTTTAAAAGGTAAATTATAAACTTTCAGTTAAACAACTGCAGCATCATCTCTATTTATCCTAAGATCATGGTTCTTAATTACCTCATTCTCTTTAGAATAGAATAGTCTTTCAAACAGTTTCATTCACTTTTCCCTATCATGTCCCTGAGGATGGAAATTTTGAGAGAAATCGGATTTTTTTTTTTAATTGAGCCCCACTGGACCTCCGTATTAACGCACAGATCCCAAAATCAACTGAAAAATACTAAGGGGTGTACTAAATGTGTGTACAAAATTTTAAGTTTCTACCTTGAATAGTAAAGGGAGAAAAAAAAAATTACCAATAATTCCTACAATACCCCAGATTACCACAAAAGACCCAATTCTCAGGTAAAAAATTTCCTTAGATATCCCTATTTAACCTAGAATCATGTTTTCTGCTTTATTCTATTTACGATAGAATCAGAGACGTACGCAGGGGGTGGGTCCTGGAGGTACGGACCGCCCCGAAATCCAGACTTTTTTGTAAATTTAGTCTAATTTTAGGGGTAATTTTACAATTTTTAATACAATTTAGCCTGAAATTATGTTTGGACCCCCCCGAAAAGCGTCGGACCCCTCCCGAAATAAATTCCTGCGTACGTCCCTGGATAGAATAGCCTTTCAACTGTGCGATTTACATGTGTCCATCAAGTATTTGAGGCAGAAAAATCGCAAAAAAAGGATTTTTTGGTTAAAAATATCCTGTTTTTCTGTTTTAGCTTTTTTTGCCAATCTGGAACCCCTCTCTGTCAACGCAGAAATCTGAAAAATACTAGTCGGTGCACTGAATGTTTGTGCAAAATTTTCAATTTTCTAGGTGCAAAAGTAAGCCTGCCAAAAAATAATGAAAATAGGCCAAACAAAAAATATTGTTTTGCAGTCATCATGCCTATGTCTCGACACAGCAAGTAGTGAAACTATACGTAACGTGTTCTATAATGCCCCTATACTTGAAAAACAAAAAAACAAAACAAAACAAAAAAAAAACTTAAGTAAAAAGATTTATTGGTACTTTTTAAATCGAATAATGAAAGACACTACTTTAGTGCCTAAAAATAGGCACAAGAACTTAAAAGGGTTAAAAGAAGCAAAGGGAGGGGGACAGAAAATTGCGGAGGAGGGAGGCAAGTTATGAATAATAATTATTCGAACAAAGAATCACTATTCGAATAATATTAACAACACTTCTTTCGATCACCCTGTATATACTCAGGGCCAGCCCCATACAATGACATCATTTGCCGCCCCTTCTCCAGAAAGAACAAAATTTAAAAGATACAATTTTATAGTATGCTACCCCATCATGAACAACGTAAGGTGAGGGAAAAGCGCTCGCACTCAGAATGGTCTAAACAGTATAAACACAATCCAGTTGTGTGTGTTTTTTTGTTTAAATTATAATCTATTAGTTAGTGAAAGACAAAGCAAGCATACCTGCAAAGGAAACATGGTAATCCTTTTTATAGAATTTCATATCAAGCTTCAATCTCAATATATCAGTTTGCAATTCAAGTGCAACTAGCTATTTTATCTTTATTTCTTGTTTTTTCTTCTACATCTATTATTTTTTTTTTTTTAAAAAAAAACTTGTTTCCACCTTCAATGATAAGGAACTTGTTTGTAATGAAGGCAAGACTAGTTTTCATGTCAAAACAGTGATAACTAACTAAATGGAACAAGTGTTCGCTATTGTTCGAGAATTAAGTTCTTGTATTTGATTACAATCAAGCAATTCATACTGGAATTTGTTTGACCATTTGCTTTAGCATTGTCCATGTGACCTCAAAGTAATGGAACTTAAATATGATATATGAATGTAGTATTCAAATAGAAAGTCATAGCTTAGTAAATTTAACTACCGTCAACATGAAGTCTGTTTCCAACAAAAAATATTTATTTTAAATAGTATAGTTATGACAGATTTTGCCGCCCCTCGAAATTTACCGGCCCGTGCAAAGGCATGTGTTGTACAGAGGGGGACACTTCTAAATGGTACAGCCATATGGAGATTTACGGCTAAGGTGTACCATTTAGAAGTGTCCCCCGCTGTACGTATGGTAGAGCCGGCCCTGTATATACTGTAACTGTGATGCACACTCTACTGAGGCTATTCATCTTTTACAATAATTTAGGGTTTGAGAACGCATTTCGATGTGCAGTTGTTTTCAAAACAAAAACATTGAAACAACAACAACACAAATAAAAACATACATTGCAATGGAGTAAATTTATATTCTTTATAACTTACCGTAGGCAAATTGGCGTCTGGATTGTATGGAATATTTGGTAATATACCACCTACTTCGTTTGTTTCTAAACTCCAAAGTTCATTATCAGTGTCACACGAAGCACACTGGAACACTAAACAAAAGCACAACAGGAACACATGGCCGTTGTTGGGAAGTGAAAGTAAACCCATCGCGAATGATTGAAAACTCTTTCGCGAGCCGCGTTTTGTGTGCTGTGTTTCTGTGGTAGTGTCTGTATTGTGATGTAATAATTTCAGTGCTTGACGAATAACATGAAGCCATTTTATCACATGACATAGCACCGGATGCTAAGGGGGGAAAAAGAAAAAGAAAAAAAAGGAACTATTGGAGACTAACCGTTGTAAGGGAAACCTTACTGCTTGGAAAAAATATTTTGCACTGAGAACTTCCTGAAGCTGTACCAAAACAGAATTAGGTTAATGCTTTTTAACTGCATATTGATAATGAAAGGGCAAAGCAGTTCTTTAAAAAGCAACATTTCAAGTGAGAAACGTATTTAACACGACGTCTAAACTTGAACTGGTTTGGTCAGGTGCTTATTATGTTTTTTTTTTTTTTTTTTTTGTATCGTTGTCTCGATGATTCAACTGTCACTTGTGCAGTTCGTCGGGTCATATCACACAGGACTTTGGATTCTTAGCAGTATTCATATCCTCTGCTATTTGCTTATTGCGTCACTGTTGATTTTATAGCGAAAAAAAAGTTAAAAAAAATTGATGATACAACTGAAATGACAAATTCACATAATGACGTAATCCTAACTATATATAAAATTTATATTATAAAATTGAAAGTGAATATGTTTGTGACTCTTAATCTCTTGAACCATCTCACCGATTTCGATCAAATTTTGAACACAGATGAGGTTCGGGATTGGGAAGTTTGCTATAATTTCACTTTGACGGCAAAACTTAGAGGAGGGGTAAGGGAGGGAAGAGACATAAATTAGCTTTATTTAACTTTAGTCCTGCGATGGTCAATTTCTTTTCCTCTTATTTGCATAACCGAAAACAGTCCGTTATCTATAAAGAATTTCTTTCTAAAGAAATCGACACGATTTCAGGAGTTCCACAGGGATCGAACTTGGGGCCTTTTCTCTTTTTACTTTTTATCAGTGATCTTCCGTGTTGTATTACAAATTTAGAAAAACTACTGTTTGCAGACGATCTCAAAATATATGCCAAAATCAAAACACAAGAAGACTGTTATTTATTGCAACAAGACCTAAATAAGGTAATGAATTGTTGTAAAGTAAACAAACTTCAGATGAATGTAGATAAATATGTGTCTGTGACGTTCAGTAGAAAAGAGTTTCCTTGCGAATATTTGTATTTCATTTGTGGGGCAAATTTAAATAAATCGAACTCAGTGAAGGGTTTGGGAGTAATATTTGATCATAGGTTAACATTCAACCAACATGTAGGTAAAATAACTAATGAAGCTATAGGAACCTCGGATTCGTAATTCGAATGAGTAATGAACTTAGAAATGAGATGACGTTGAAGACTCTTTACTTTTCGTATGTTAGGGCTAAATTAGAATATGCATCAGTTGACTGGAATCTATACTTAAAATCTGAATGCCAGAAAGTTGAGCAATTGCAAAGTAAATTCTTGAGATATTTTACCTACAAAAAGACCGATTTTTATCCAAAATTTGAGCACTATACCAATCTTATTGATAATTTTAAATTCAGGACGTTAGAAGAAACAAGAACACTAACTGACTTAATTTTTCTCTTTCGACTTCTACATAATAAAAGTGACTGTCCAGCGCTGTTACAAAACCTATTTATTCAAGCCCCGTCTCTCAAAACGCGTGCATAAAATAATAACACATTCTTTTGTCGGAAAGCAAGAACAAATATACTGTATATGTCACCTACTTGGAGAATTAGTGCTGCTTACAATGCAATAAGTAAAGAGAATGTGTTTTTGGATATATTCAATAACAAAGAGCGTCACTTCAGGAACCAAGTTTTGGAAATCCTATGATTCATGGCTTATTTGTACACTTAATGTATTTTATTTGTCTTGTCGTGTTATTATGTATTTGTTTATGTATGTATTTAAACTTATTTATCATCATTACTCTTACTGGTTAACTGGACATAAACACTAATGTTAACCTTCTGTAACTGGAGTTTTATACTCTGTTGAGGGAACAAGTACAAATAAATATATATAAAAATAAATAAAACATGCTTTCTGTCATTTCACGTTGACGGAGCAACGTAGGGGAGGGTGAGGAGATGGAGACATAAAAATCAATACACACACACACACACACACACACACACACACACACATATATATATATATATATATATATATATATATATATATATATATATATATATATATATATATATATATACAGACTGTCCCATAATTCGTGTGTAAACTTTGATTTCATAGTACTCAGCACTCGTAAGAGCTAGAACTGTGAAATTTGCAGGCAATTTAGAGGAAGGTCAGAAGATTTGTCTGATAGCAAAACGAAGTCACGGGTGCTATAGTCTGCGGAGTTACAGGGTCAAAGGTCAAAATGCGATTTTTTCCTTATGGGATTTCAATGTTAAATAGTAGTCTCACATGCCATTCTTTTGAATATCCATCTACGGTAGCAAAAATTGGTATATCGACATAAATTCTAATCCGAAACAATGTGATAATGAGAAATTTGCACAATCGTGATCCCGTGACCTCTACCAGGTCATCTGTGACCTTTGAAGAAAAAGCTCCCTTTTCAACAACTTATTGTACACAACTAATTCAGTTGAGGATAATATTAAAAACACATATGCACAAAGGATCTACTGAACATCCTTTTTAGCAAAACGAAGAGGTCAGCAATATCATCAGAGGTCAAAGGTCACGCAGTTAAAATGTCATGTTTGATGTGTTAACAAGTAAGAAACTGTGACGTTGGAAGTAATGATTTGAGCTACCATAGAACACATGCATAAAGGCCCTTCCAATGAGTGTGTATGGACATAGAAAAAGCTCAACAATGTCATAGAAGGTCAAAGGTCATGTAGTTAAAATATCATGTTTGATGTGTTAGCAAGTATAAAACTGCGACGTTAGAAAACTGATTTGAGCTACCATAGAACACATGCATAAAGGTCCTTCCAATTGGTGTCTATGGGCATAGGAAAAAGGTCAACAATTTCATAAAAGGTCAAAGGTCAAATAGTTAAAATATCATGTTTGATGTGTTAGAAAGTAATGACTGCGACATTTAAAAAATATTTCAGGTGCCATAGAGCACATGTAGAAAGGTCCTTCCAATGGATGTGTATGGGCACAGGTAAAAGGTAAACAATGTCATTAAAGGCCAAAGGTCACGCAGTTAAAATTTCATGTTTTATGTATTAGCAATTATGAAACTATGCTGTTGGAAATAAGGATTTGAGCTGCCATGGAACACATGCAGAAAAGTCCTTCCAACGGGTGCACATGACCATAATGAAAAGGTCATATTGCTATATGGTGAAGAAGCCTAATTTTGTAATTCAGGTACTGCAAGGAATGGTAGGTATCTGTTTCTTTGATGTTGAAAACAATGAATACAACATGGCATGAGTTCCACCTTTTGTTAATTACTTATCCTTGCAAAACTGCATTCGAAATGTCTTTTTCTTATTGAAACATATTAATAGTTATATAATACACAGAAATATTTGAAATATTGTCTTACCTGCTCAACAAACACTAATGTCCTTGCAGACTGAAATCTTTTTAGTGGATTGCAATTTATTTCACGTGATCTCTGTAATGTGCTAAACATAAGTTCACTCTGTGAACAAGGATCTTTGTGAAGATGTTTTCAAGAGTGTCCGGAGTTATCTGTTCAACGGCACGCTATATCGATTGTCGATGTTCTTCAAGTGTTGCAGAAGGAGTTTTATAAACTTCTTGCTTAAGAAAGACCCACAGAAAAAAGTCACATGGGGTTAGATCAGGACTTCTAGCTTTCCACTCAACATCAGAACCCATACTTATTAAACGGTTTCCAAACCTTCCTCTTAAAATTTATAATGTCGCCCTAGTACGATGTGCTGGAGCACCATGCTGTTGAAACCACATATCATTGCGTGGATTAAGATTTAAGCGATCAAGTTCAGGGAGAAGAAATTCTCGCAACATATTTTGATATGTAAGTTGATTAACGTTTCGGAGAAAAACGGCCCTATTACACCAGTTGTTGTTAGTCCCATCCATACCACAATACTCCTTTGATCTGCACAGCGTTCAATTTTTTCCATCGGTGGACTGGGTCCCCAGAACCGTGCATGTGACAAAGACACCTTTCCATTAAAAAAAGACTTAGCTTCATCTGACATTATAATCTGGAATAAAAACATGGGGTTTTCATTTGATTTGTCTATCAACCAGTTACAAAATAAAATTCTGGCATGCAAATCATCATCTTGTAATTTATGTACAATTTTCATCCTGTACGCCTTAACTTCAAGCACACGCAATATCTTATTCAGCGAACTTCTTTTGACGTTGAGTGCAACACTCCGACGACGAACTGATTTTCTCGGTGAACTAAGCACAGAATGAACCCACTTTGCATATAGTGTTCTAGGAAGAGTTCCTTACAGGCGGTCCTGCCTTTCGTTGTCTGGGAAAAATGTTCCTTCCTAAAACAGTTATTTTGAAACTGCTTGTAAAGACGAAGAATTTGGCTATTGCTTACTTTCACATCCCACTGTGAAAGCGTCTTTCCCCGCGTTTTTGTAGCCGACTTCCTACTAAGAACGTAACACTCAAGCAAATCGGCACGTTGTTCCTTTGTTAGAGTATCCATTGTGACTTACATAATTACACACGCACACTTCCAAAAACGTAGGCCTATGGGTATAGGGAAAATAAGAACTACAACAGTTTTTATTTTCTTACACAATACAAGACAGACAAGATTCACTGACTCATTTAATATTAAGCTCAACTCCATACTCTACTGCCACACTGTCTCTGTCCAACTAGATTATCATTCAAGTAACACCAAACCACCCTTGTGAACGAAACAGACTGATTACTTGACGTGAGCCCAAAACATAAACAGATCGCGTTTATGCTTCAATCACGGAAGGATATAAATAAACGATAAGAGTGCGTTCCTTCTTACATGGGAAAGCAATTTATTCCCAGTGGAGTTACTCTTGTTACTCTTATTTTCTTCTCAATTTCCTGGGTAAATGTCAAGTCAATATTAAGGTTGCCATATTTATTTAACATGAGATTACGGGACATCTTTGTTCTCCCCCAAACTCCTCAACACAATGCATTGTTTAGAAACAGTTTATTTTCAATGCATTATCCTATTTGATATGGATACAAAGAAATAACGAACAATCTAGTAGTACAGTCTGTACTTACAAGGGACATCACCCAATTGTCTGGCTCCGATTTCAATGAAATTTTGTTGCTGATAGAAGACATGTATTCATTACTTGTGATGACAGAAATTTTTGCCATGGTGCATGTTTTCTATTTTTTAATAATTTTTAAATGTTGTGATGTGGTTAATAGAGATTACTGCAGAAGTCCCTTACTACCCTTTGTAAACGGAGTGTTAATGAAAGAACAGCCATGTAGATACGTATAGGACCTAAAGGGAAGTCGTATAGTACGTATGACCTTGACGGCAGCCATCTTGAAATCCGCCATTTTGAATTAAGGTCAAGTTTTTTAAATAGGAATAGGGTAATATGATACACAATTTCGGGCTAGAATTTAATCAGGAAGACAATGGTGAAGTTAGTTTTAAGATGCGTCTATTTGGTGAAAAGTTACAGGCTTTTTAATTGTTTATACTTACTATGTGCGTAAGTCCCTTACCTCCGCTTCTAACCCGCGTATTAATGATAATAAGTGGATAAAGTAGGCTAGGCTAGGTAATACATATTATGCCTAGAGGGAAGTGATACGATAAGGGTATCACTGACGGCAGCCATCTTGAAATCCGCCATTTTGAATTAAAGTGAAGTTTTGAAAACTGAAAACCATAGCATGTGACAACAAATTTTAATAGTAAATTTTCCCCAAAAGACAATAGTATGCTTATTTTTGTTCTATAGTTAACCAGTATGAATTTATGACTCTTCTAATGTGCACGAAACGTCTATTATTCGATCTTTCAAACTGGCAACACTCCTAATTTTCACCGCATGTTTCAAGATTCCAACTGGCACTTTGCAATTGTTTCCATGGCTCATGTTTTCTAAATTTATTACATTTTTTAAGAGTTGCGATTTGCCAGTTCATGAATAGTGTTGGGATAAGCATCCAGCAATCTTTCTATACTGGTTAACTATAGAACAAAAATAAGCATACCATTGGCTTTTGGAGAAAATTTACTATTAAAATTTGGAGCCACATGCTATGGTTTTCAGTTTTCAAAACTTCACTTTAATTCAAAATGGCGGATTTCAAGATGGCTGCCGTCAGTGATACCCTTATCGTATCACTTCCCTCTAGGCATAATATGTATTACCTAGGCTAGCCTACTTTATCCACTTATTATCATTAATACGCGGGTTGGAAGCGGAGGTAAGGGACTTACGCACATAGTAAGTATAAACAATTAAAAAGCCTGTGACTTTTCACCAAATGGACGCATCTTAAAACTAACTTCACCATTGTCTTCCTGATTAAATTCTAGCCCGAAATTGTGTATCATATTACCCTATTCCTATTTAAAAAACTTAACCTTAATTCAAAATGGCGGATTTCAAGATGGCTGCCGTCAAGGTCATACGTACCATACGACTTCCCTCTAGGCCCTATACGTATCTACATGGTTGTTCTTTCATTAACACTCCGTTTACAAAGGGTAGTAAGGGACTTCTGCAGTAATCTCTATTAACCACATCACAACTTTTAAAAATTATTAAAAAATAGAAAATATGCACCATGGCAAAAATTTCTGTCATCACAAGTAATGAATACATGTCTTCTATCAGCAACAAAAATTTCATTGAAATCGTAGCCGGACAATTGGGTGATGTCCCTTGTTAGGATTTTTTAGAACTCTTGAATGATTTGCATTTACTTTTTTAGAACTCTTGAATGATTTGCATTTACATGTGATATTTTCATTGGAATATGCTATCCAAATAATATGCTTTTTATAATCTAGGAAACGAAGGAAAATCGTGCACCTACTATGTCCTAGAATGTCCTGCACACAATAATGACTTCCTAGAATTACATATTCTTGTTATTTAAAAAGAATAGGTATTCCGAGAGCCGAAAAAACTGAGCCGAGAGTTTATTTTATGAAACTATGCGAAATGTTAAACTGAATTCTTATAATGTTTGAACATTATAAGAATTCAGTTTAACATTTCGCATAGTTTCATACTACCAATTTACGGAAAACGAACCTTTCGTGATCTTTGACCTCATACGACTATCCCGAGTTTCATTTTTGGTTGAAACGAAACCTTCAATAACTATTTAACGCATGTTTTCAGTGGCATCAGTAGTTGGATTAATGTTGTACTATAAGATGTTGAAAGCAGAACGATTCCACACCATTTTCCTAATAAAATGTTCCTAGTTTTAAATATCATACCAACTAAATTAGTTCTAAACATTGCCGTCTCATGCTTCCCAATGTACAAACTATGAACTTCATATTTCGTTACCTTTGACCTTTTATGACATTGTTGACCTTTTCTTATGCATGTATTCTATGGCTACCTTTCTGAATGTCTTCTATGGCAAGTCAAATTATTTTTCAAACGTCGCAATTTCATACTAGCTAGCACATCAACCATGATGTTTTAACTACGTGATCTTTGAACTCTTATGACATTGTTGAGCTTTTTCTATGCCCATAAACACCTCTCGGAAGGACCTTTCTGAATGTGTCCTATGGGAGCTCACATTCTTTCTAACGTCACAGTTTTATATTTACTAACACATCAAACATGACATTTTAACTGCGTGACCTTTGACCTCTGATGATATTGCTGACCTCTTCGAGTTACTAAAAAGGATCTCAGATAAATCCTTTATGCATATGCTTTTTAACATTATCTTCAACTGAATTAATCGTGTACAATAAGCTGTTGAAAAGGGAGCTTTCTCCGCAAAGGTCACAGATGACCTGGTAGAGGTCACGGGATCACGATTGTGCAAATTTCTCATTATCACATTGTTTCGGATTAGAATTTATGTCGATATACCAATTTTTGCTACCGTAGATGGATATTCAAAAGAATGGCATGTGAGACTACTATTTAACATTGAAATCCCATAAGGAAAAAATCGCATTTTGACCTTTGACCCTGTAACTCCGCAGACTATAGCACCCGTGACTTCGTTTTGCTATCAGACAAATCTTCTGACCTTCCTCTAAATTGCCTGCAAATTTCACAGTTCTAGCTCTTACGAGTGCTGAGTACTATGAAATCAAAGTTTACACACGAATTATGGGACAGTCTGTATATATATATATATATATATATATATATATATATATATATATATATATATATATATATATATATATGAAGCTGTCATGTAGCTAGAATGGAAGAAAGTAGAAACGCTTTCAAAGTCTTGACTGGAAGACCAATCGGAAAACGACCATTGGGAAGACCTAGACGCAGATAGGAGGACAATATTAAGATGGATCTCGCAGAGATTGGAATACAAAGTAGAAACTGGATGCAGTTAGCTAAGGATAGAAGTCAGTGGAGAGCTTTTGTGAACGCGGCATTGAACCTTCGGGTTTCATAGGCCATAGAGTTAGTTAGTTAGTTTAATATATGAAGGTGACACTTGCACCACCTGACCGATCACAAATTTTCAACAGAGATGAGTTTTGGACTTGGGATGGGTTTTATCATACCACTTTGATGGTACAACTTGTAAGGGAGGGGAGGAAGATATTAATCTAAACTAAAAATGATCAAAAAGACAAATATTAGTGTCAAATCCATAATTTTAGAGTTCCATGAGTTGAATACTGACAATTCCGATCCCATTTACATCCAAGCTCAGTCCCACAACTTGGAGGAGAGGGAGGAGGAGATATATAAAAATGATCGAAAATGATCAATATCAGTGTCGAATTCATAGTTTTCGTAGAGGTCGCTGATATGAACAGTGACACTTCCAATGCCATGCCCCGCAATATTAAGGAGGGGGAATGGGATATATATAGAAAATCATCAAAAATGACCGATTTTAGTCCCGAATCTACAGCTTTTGGGGTCACTGTGATGAACAGTGACACTTTCGATGCTGTTTAAATCAAAATTCAGCAACACAACATAGGGAAGGACGAGTGACGAGAGATATAAAAAGGATTGAAAATGACCTATATCAGAAAGCTCAGAATAGTAAAAAGTGACTGACTAACGGAATTTATTACTATTTTTTGTTAATTTAACAGCGAATCGGGTAATTTTTGCTAGTATATTATAAAAGCAGATTGCACCAATTAAAAAAAAAAAAAAACTTGAAATTTGACAATTCATTAATAATACTTATAATAGCGCTTGATCCCGGGTTCGAATCATGGTTAATCCTCTATGGAAACGTGAAGTATGGCTCCCCGTGTTTGATCTTGGGCCCGAGTTGCGATGTGTAAAAATAATCGAAAACGATCGAAATTAGTGTCGAACTCATAGTTTTCGGGTTCTATGAGATGCATAGTAACAACCCCGAAGTCGTTTTTAGCCCCTATCGGCATGGAAAGAGGAAACGTGGAGATGAAAAGTAAAATATTCAAATTGACCGAAATTAATGTCGAATCCATAGTTTTCGGGGTCACTGAGATGAATAGTGACAATCACGTTGCGTTTTGCTGGTGGTGGGTCGGAGTGGATGAGAGTGGGTCACTGTAGGCCGTGGATCTAGTGCGTCATGATGAGTAATGTGTCAGTGGGTCATGGGTCAGGTTTTCGTTGACCCCGCCATCTCTGCTTGTAGCATCAATATTATGACGTGTGCTGTGATAGATAAACGCTTGTATAATGGTTTTCTTATGATACAGTCCAAACTACTGCTTGCTTCAATTTCACTTAGTCTCTAGGGATTTACTTAACTTTTACAAAAGAAGATGAGCCTTCTCACGGAAACCTCCTTCGAGTCTCCTCCTCAGAGAACAAGATGAGGCAGACATTAGGCTCGTCTCGTAGCGAATTCTACAAAATGTGTCTCGTCTCGAATCATGTCTCGTCTCGTGGGATCCTTAGGGAAGTGAAATTAAAGTCACGAAGCAGAAATGAAACCAAATATAATTTTAAACCGATGAGATTTGAATAGAACCAGACACTCCTTTGGAGACAAAACAGTGTTAAAGCTTAGGTTTTATAGATAAACACAAATATATTCCCATGAAAATCGGACACACAGCATCTTACTTTCCGATGAGAAGAAGAAAGATTCTGTCTACCACTGTCAAATGGGAGAGAGAAGAAGTGTTCCAATAATTCTATGTTTATCAATCAATCGTATAATACAGAACGCCCTGTATATGTTTCCCTTTTTCTAACTTTGACCATGTGTAATTTCAGTGGTATGTAAACCTTTAAAAATGACGTTGAAAATTCTTTAGAACAACAAAGTGTGTCATCGTACGCGGAACTCCATCGCTCCGATAACCTCGAATGTATTGCTAATATTTTTCTGACCCCTGCACTTTGTCTTACATTTTATCCTCCCATCTCACTCTTTTATAACAAGGATACAAAAACGCAATATACAAAATATGGATAAACTCATTTCCGTTGTTACATTTGTTCCCAAATTATAACAAGTAGGAGAGCAGGCCTCCAGGACATATTGACCTCCCTATAATGTTGTTGGACCATTTATGTAAGGTTCTTTCAATAAGTGAGAGACCATACTCCTTAGCAAAATAACCTAAATTTTTTCAGTTTAACGTCTTACGATTATGCCCTGTTAGGCTAAGGGAGACGATGATTAAGACGAGTGAATGATGATGGAAGAATTAGCATAATAAAATATGGGAGGAAAGGGATTACCAGGGAGAGTAAACCCACGGATATGATATTGTCCACCACAAATTTACTGGCTATGGATCGAATCAGTGAGCCCACACACCAGAGCAGTAGAGCGCTCACTTACGCCCTAAGGTTGTTGGTGTAATATTTATTTATGAAATTTCGACAAAATAGCTTGAGCAGTTTTGGTTTTAAAAACAAGTCTGAAAAAACTCATTACATGAGCACACGATTCTATCAACGAATTTTTGTTACTTGCTGGGACGTCGTTCCATATGTCATGAATAGGACTTACCTATCCTAACGAAATACCTGAGAATCACTCACTTCCTGGGGGGATCCTTTGCTCTGCTACTAAAAGATTCTGAATCATGCATCTTTGAATAGAGTAGATCACAGGTCTAAAACGATAAACGTATCACCTCAGCTCAATGGGTAGTGGTTTTGGAGATATTCACCTATAAAGTTCATTTTCTCACCGTTTCAACAGCCTGACATTCCCCTATCTTGTTTCTATGAGTAGATTCACCTCCCAAGCGGGGATCGCGGGAGTTCAGTGGCACAGCGTTCACCTCTGGTGCATAGGGTCCTTGCTTCGATCCCAGTTTGAGCCAAGTGAGCTTTGTAGTGGAAAATGCGTGTGCGTGGGTTTTCTCGGAGTTCTTCTGTTTCCTTCCACTTTCTTCATTCCATCATTTCATTCGTTTCTCATAGTCACCGTTTCCTTTAGCCTGGATGGCACAATCATAGGATGTAGAACTTAAAAGATTTCATTTCATTTCATTTCACCTACCAAGCGATGTCAACCATTCACATTAACACCCTGTATATTATATGTGTGTGTTCAATTTTTTTTTTCACTAACTGTGTTAAACACTAATAATCCCCTTAAAATTTTTGTGCTCCTTGCTATTCCCTAAAATAATTCTAGTTATGCTAATGAAACCACTAGACCAGTGGTTCTCAACCTAATTTCTATCACAACCCCCATTTTATCATATCCTCTTCCCACCGACCCCCTTACGATTTCTGGTTTTTAATGAGCTTGTGTGGGATTTTTAATATACCTATTGATTGCGCAAACTCACGATATCCATCAATTTCTATAATAGTATAATCCACTCCAGTATAATACAGAGATCTTATTAAACGCTTGCAGGGACATGGGTTTAGAAGTAAATGCAGAGAAAACTAAATACATGGAAGTGCGTCGAGACCGTAATACAGTAAATTATGGATGCGTTAAAATATTAAATAATACTTTTGATAAAGTGGGTACTTTCAAATATCTAGGATTAATATTAACAGAGGAAAATCATATTCACGAAGAAATTAAATGTCGACTCAAAGCAGGGAATTCGTGTTACTATTCGGTTCAAAATCTCTTGTTGTCGCAAATTCTGTCGATGAATTTGAACCTTAAAATACGTATAAATCGAATCATGCCTGTTGTTCTGTATGGTTGCGAAACATGGTCACTTACACTGAGGGAAGAACATAGATTGAAAGTTTTTGAGAACAAGATCCTGAGACGAATATTCTTACACAAGAGAAACGGAAAATGGGTAATGGCGGAAACTTCATAACGAGGAACTACATAATTTATACGGTTTACCCAACATTGTTAGGGTCATCAAGTCTAGGAGGCTTAGGTGGGCAGGTCATGTAGCTAGAATGGAAGAAAGTAGAAACGCTTTCAGAGTTTTGACTGGAAGACCAATCGGAAAACGACCATTAGGAAGACCTAGGCGTAGATGGGAGGACAATATTAAGATGGATCTGGCAGAAATAGGAATACAGAGTAGAAACTGGATCCAGTTTGCTAAGGATAGAAGTCAGTGGAGAGTTTTTGTGAATGCGGCATTGAACCTCCGGAATCCATAGGCGACACAATTAGTTAGTTGTAATCCACTCCTTGTATATAGTGGATACAGTAACTTCCCTAAAAGTGAATGGATTAAAACCAAATTTGGTCAGTTCATTCATATTATAAATATCGAATCTGATCCGTCATACTGTTTCAAAATGGCCCGGGGCGTTTTTCCTTCCATGTTAAGTATTGAACCAAAGACAAGAAATCGCTTATCAGTTGAAAATGACTTGATAATAATGTGCGTCACGAAGATTGAATCGGACATGGCCGCACTAGTGAAATCACACCATGCCCAGGTATCTCATTAGTTTTCAATTTTAATTGTATTTCAATATGCAGCTTTTGCTGCACTTGCATTTTTATGGTACTTCAATATGCAGTTCTCATTAGTTTGATATCGTACCTCTTTCATTTAAATTGATTTTTAAACAACTCTGCACCTGTTCGAAATGTTTAGTAGACCAAGTTTTTGTTGTTCTTAACAGTATGTATAAAAATAAAACTATGCCTATCTGAACAAAAATTCAAAGTAATATTTAAAAATATTTTCCGGTATTATATTGTAATTATACTTATGTCTTCCGCTTATCTTCGATAACCTCCTGAAATCCTCTCGCGACCTCCTTAGGGGTCGCGACTCTCAGGTTGAGAAACCGTGCACTAGATCAATGGAAAAGGCTAGTCGCTATTAGTTGTAGTGTTGATGCTGGGGGGATTTCCGATTTTCCTGCGAATTCATCTCTGAGACACAATGATAATTTGTTGTGGCTCAGTGAGTGAACCGTGTGGTTATGGGTACCTGCTTTGCATAGGAATTCTTGAATATGTTTCGGTGTCGTTTCAAACAGTAGGCACCGTGTTGTCTCATATAGTCTCGGTGCTAAAAAGGGAGGACACTGGCAACTTATCTGCTAATAATGTGAATTTATTTATTGGTAATGGAGGCGCGGTAGCACAGTGGTAGAGCGTTCACCTCCGGTGCTTAGAGTCCCTGGTTCGATCCCAACTCGCGCCGTGTGGACCTTGTGGTGGACAAACACCGTGCTAGTGGGTTTCTTCGGGGTTCTCCCGTTTCCTCCTACTTTCTTCAGTCCACCATTTCATTCATCTCTCATCATCACCGTCTCCTTTAGCTTAACCGACATAACTATGGGACGTAAAACTTTAAGATTTCATTTCATTTTTTTTATTGGTAATGATGAGACAATGATTGTAATAAAAGCGAATTTGCTTTTGATGTGGTTATGAAAGTCTAATTGGAAAAGAAAAGAGGTCAAATAGGAAACACTGCCGCAAGCTCTTATCCAGACAAGCTACTATCACCACGAATACAAATGTGTTTTACGTAGCTTCGGAGGGAAAGCTGTAAATTGCTTCTCTCAAGGCCGACTCCTCGCTAATTAAATTGTTACGTAAAGAAATGATGAACTATAGCTCAAAGCATGTTCGCAGTTTTCATAGAAATAATAAACCTTCTTAGACACGTTTCTTATTTTAAATATATATATCCTCTCGTCAGCCAATTATTTATATACGAGGGAGTATTAAAAAGTTCGTATAATCACCGAGAAGAAATCCACTTTGGAGATCCCTGACACCATGATATTATTAGTCGTTTTTTACGTAGCCACCTTGGCCACAGACATATTTTTGCCAGCGGTTCTTCACTTTATGTAAACCCGTTTTGTAAAAAATCTGCAGTTTGTCTTTGAAACCACAGTTCAACCTCAGAAATGAGGTCATCCCCACTGTCAAAATGGCGTCTTTTGAGTGGACGTTTGAGTAAGACTCAAGGTCATCGATTATCGTACCTTAAGTGATTTACAAGAAAAAGAAGAAGAAGAAAAAAGAGTTGTTTAACAAGTCCACAATTTGCATGGTTAGGATATAAGGTGTCCCGACAAAACGTACCAGCGACAAAACGTACCACTTGAATTTTCGCGACAAAACGTACCCCTTTTGACGACCTGTCATAAATGACAACCTGTCATGGACTAATTAAAACATTTCGGATATTTAATCCGCGACAAAACGTACCACTTAAAGGAAAAAATTGACCTTGAAATGTTAGACACTTAGTTCGAGAAAATCTGACATTGTAAACAGGGTCGGTAGTAGTGTTGTAAAAAAACCTGTAGGCTTTCAGGTAGTGGTACATTTGTGGCAACTTAGCGAGCAAGAGGGAAATAATAGAGGGGAAAGGGAAATTTGCCATTTTTTTTTTACTTAAAATCAGGAATTAATTGTTTTGGCTGGAAGCACTGTCATAAAACAGACGTAAAGTATCTGAAAGTAAACCTTCGTACCCCAAGAATACTTCCTACAAGTATCATGGCGATATCTAACAAAGTAAGCATGATTTTAAAAAAAAAAATCTCATTCTACCTCAGAAATTCACAATTTTCTTAACATTTACAGAACATAGTTTATTATAAGCCTTCACTGTACTTCCCCTAATTATTCTACCGAAACTTTTTATGGTGTGCTGTGTAGGTCAAGGCGAGGCTTTCAGACAGTGGTACGTCTGTTCGAATGTAGCCAACAAGAGGGAAATAATATAGACAAAAAGGGATTTTTTCACAAAATTTCTTCCTAAAATCGGAAATTAAAATTTTCTGTAGCTGGCAACAGTGCTAGAAGACACACACAAACTATCTTAAAAGAAGCTTTGGTATCCCTATAATATACCCTACAAGTATTGTGACAATATCTAATAAAGTACGCAGGTAATTAAAAAATATTTCAGTCTACCTAAAAAAAATCACAGTTATCTTTCCACTTAGAGAACAAGATCTACTGTAAACCTTAACTGTACTTCCCCTAACTATCCTATTGAAACTTTCTATAGTGCGTTGTGAAGGGTAAAGACAAGACTTTCAGATACTGGCACTTTTGTTCCTATGTAGCCAACAAGAGGGATATAATAGACAAAACACGTAACTTTCCCCTAACATATTGAATTAAAATTTTCCGTAGGTGGCAACACTGCTACCAGACAGACGAAAACTATCTTAAAATAAACACTGGTACATTACTAATATATCCTACAAGTATCATGGCGATATTTAAGAAACAATGCTTTTAATTACCAAAAATATATTTCGATGAAGAGAAAAGTAGGGGAAAATCAAGAGTTAGAACCTTAGTCCGAATTTTTCGTGCTTCCCCTAATTACCCCACTGTAACGATATGTACCCGAGTTTGTTCAGTAAGAACAAATGTTCGACTGACGTAAGTTGACTTGCATTCCGACGTATAGGTACGGTTTATAACAAAAATTTCGAATTTTTTGCCCAAATTAAAGGAGATTTTAATTTCCGTAGTTGGCAACACTGCGCGCAAGCCCGTCCAATTGATGTCAACAATTAGGTATCCATCGGACGTATCTACCTGACAAGTCTTAAGGAGGTCTCTCTACAACGAATGAAGCTACAGGGGAAAAGTAATAAAGAAAATTCGAAAATTCTCGAATTTTTGACTAGGGTGAAATTTGAGAGGGAAATTCGACACACAGAAGAAAAAGAAACTAAAATGATAAACTATGGACCAACCATATTTGGCCAGAAATATATATATACCGATATCTTAATTAGTGACCATACAGGAGCGGATTAAAAAATTGACATATCCGTATGTGCCACTTTGGCCACCTGGGTCCGAAAGGGTTACGAGTATACATTTAATTACATTTTTTGACTACTAACTTGTGTTGTTGTATTAATTATAGTCTTGACTAATAATAATATCGTTGTTGTAAACAATCACAATTTCTCCTTTTTACATCTTAGTTCCAATACTGATGCTGAGAAATGCAGGGTGTTTCAAAATGAATATCGGGGAATTAAGTCTTCGCAGTACTTATTACATTTTACGCACAATTATAAACAATACATCAAATAAAAGAACACCTCAAACAGTTTTTGCTTCAGGTGTTCGATGTGAGCTTCATTCGTCACATGGCACACATAGAGTCAGTGGCGGCGGTTGGACGTTAAAAGTGAGGGGGCAAGACATGATCTGAATATTTGTATATAAATGTTAGTTTTCCTGGTTGTTTCTAACATTTTGTTTGACGAAAGGTTGTATAACTAATAGGATACTATATTTTCAGTTAAAATACCGTATATCGTATATAATAGTTTATTAAGTAAATTGAGAAGAACAACGCAAGTAGATACTAGCCCTTTGTACTCTTAAACAACGAAAGTGTAAGAAGAGATTTGATTCCTTGCTCATGAACATCTTAAAATTCTGTCTGGAAAATTGTGTGATCAGATTATTTAATAAATTTGCAAAACAAATAAATAGAAAGGATAATATTAATCATAGTAATGAATAATGATGCTTGTTTTGCAAAAGTTATATTGAAACTGAGGATTAATGAAAAACTTAATATTTAATCCCACACATGCTATTAAATGTATGTTATTACTCTTAGAAAATGAAAGACAGTAAATACTACAAGCATATGCTACGACATTTAAAGAAATATTTGCTTTTGCAACTTCTTGAAATATGTTCGTTGCCATTAGGTGCAGATTTCACTTTCTTGGAACACATCAAAACACAACAATACTTACAATCCACACTTCAGTTATACAAAATAAACTTAAAACCTAGAATTATGTTCAATTTACTAAATTTTATTGTATATACACTCGTACATCCTTAAACACAACACTTCACTCGTATATTACACTACAAAACAATGGAAAAGGTAGAAGTTGTTTCTTATCACGCTCTTTTTAATCGATATTCCTTACTTTAGAAAGAAGAAAAGACATTTTAGGAACTGTCAATTTTTGTGCAATTAAAGAATAACTTGTGAAATAGGCCCTACTTTTTTGCATAATGTTCTTTCGATTAGCTTCAAAGCGGCTCACTAACATATCGAGCCCTTGTAAGAAGAAATGAAAGTATGCTGAAATTGTGCTCCAATAGGTTATTTTTTGGGGTTATTTTCTGTGGCGATTAAAACGCAATTACTGTAGCTTTCTTTACTCCACGGGAAGACAACCAATACGTATTCACGCAACAGCAAATATTATATGGCAGCATTTTTTCCTATTAATCAGTAACACATACAAAATCGTTACATTTCCAAATGAAACTATATACATTAATTGGTTACTTAAAAAAAGTGCGGGGGCAACTGCCCCCCTTTGCCCCCCCTAATCGCTGCCCATGCATAGAGTCAATAGGTGAGAAAGGCCCATAAACTTTCCGCCATATGGCACAAAACATTCAATTCACACAGACGGTTGCACTGTAACTACAGATTCAGTCTTTGCAAAGTTAAAACACACAAAGCTTTCTGGTCTCTAGTCTCCATCTTTGCTACTTGCTCTTTCTAACGGCAGACAGAGGAAACAATGCATGGCATGCGTGTGTACAAAACTGTTTGAGTTGCTCTTTCATTTGATAATACTTATAATTGTAAGTTAATTGTAATAGATACTACAAAGTTTCAAAACCCTAATATTCATTTTGAAACACCCTGCATTACTTCAAATTATGTCATCCTATATTCATGTCTTGTATGTACACTCATGTCCAAGATTATTGTTGTATGTCTATAAATATGTTGTTGTAGGAATATAATTTGATAACGAATCCGCCTGGTATTTGTTATAATATTAGTATGTGTATAATCGGCAAAGACATGTATGTGGCAAATTTCATGTCAAAACAGCAGTAAATAAGAACAATAAAACAAAAATAAAACTTTCTTTCCATTTAGCAACAGTTTCTTTTACTCTTTCTCATTTTCGTATTTATAATTCTTTTCCTTTGAAATTTACAACAAATATACATTTTCCGATTATACACGTAATATTAAAAGTACCCTGCAAAATCATTATCAAATTATATTCTTATAAGAAGACAGTTATAGATATGCGACAATCATTGTGGACATGAATGTACATATCATCGGGCCGACCCCAGGCAATTTGTCGCCCGCGCAATGACGTAATTTGCCGCCTAAATCTTTCTCCAGAAAGAACAAATCTTAAAAGTCACGATTTTAAGTATGCTACTCCAGCATGAACAACGAAAGGGAGGGAAACTACACTCGCACTCAGAAAGGCTTAAATACTTACTACAAATACAATATTGTTGTGTCTGTTTTTTTCTTTAAATATTAATCTATTATGTTAGTGAAAGATAAAGCAAATACATCTGAAAGATGGTAATCCTTTTTATAGAATTCAATATCGAGTTTCAATCTCAACATATCAGTTTGCAATTATAGTGCAACTAGCTCTTTTACCTTTATTTCTTTATTTTCCTTCTACATCTGTTATTTTTTTTTAAAGTGTTTCCACTTTCCATGATAACAATCTTATTTGCGACAAAGACAAGAGAAGCTTTCGTATCAGAACTTTGATAACTAACCAAAGGGGACAGGCATTCGAGAATTGAGTTCCTGCATTTGACAACAATCAAGCAATTTATTATGGGATTTATTTTACCATTTGCTTTAGCACTGATCATGTTACTTAAAGTAATGCGACCTAAACATAATTTATGAATGTAGTATTCAAATAGAAGGTCAGCTTAGTCAGTGGTGCCCACCCCCCTCATGTCCATGACGCACCCCCCTCAATTGTCTATCCGTAGGTGTTCTTCCATGAAAAAAAAAAATCTTTTCGATTAATTTTTACACACCCTCAAGCATATTTATATAGATTTTTAATCCCCCCAAATATTTCAATGACGCAATTTGCGTCATAGCCCCCCTGGCTTAGTAAATTTAGCTACCATGATCATGAAGTCTATCTCCAACAAGAAATATTTATTTTAAATAAAACACTTATGACAGATATTGCAGCCCAGTGCAAATGCACGTGTTGCACATATGGTAGAGCCAGCAATGCATATCATATATCTAGTCGACAAATTATTTATATGATATTCAGAAAATATTAGTAGGCAAATTAGTATTAGTTTTTACCTTTAGACAAGTTATTTGCATTTTATACTGTTCGTGATATTATTTTCGTACTTATTAAAGGCCTACTTTCACGAAAAAAAAAAAAAAAAACAAATTTTCATTTATACTTTTATTTCTTCGTTGATATTGGTAAAACAGTACAGAAACACGGATTATTAGTAGGTACGCTACTCATATAAATTGTAAAATATTTGTACCGTATCAGTATCTAGTGTTTAATTTATGTTGCATTTTATGGTAATTACACCTACATAAAAATACTTCAGACTTAAATGACGTAAGATACATTACAAATGACTATTTGAAAAAAAACGAAATTTAGAAAAAAACGAGAGGCAATGTTTTTTTTTCTAAAAAAAACGTACATTTCTGAAAAAAACGAACGTTTTTTTTTCTATTTACAACACTAGTCGGTAGTGGTTATTAAAATTTACTTTCACCAAGGATTTCGTGGTGGGGGGGAATAGGCCTCCTCGCTACTGAGAAGAACTCTACAGAGACAGAGATGTGCGGCGCAAGGAAATAGAAAAGAGCCTAACAACTGTAAAGAAGTGATGTTAGAAGAAGAAACACTCAAGATGCTTGACGGTACTTCTTTTCTGTCAGCTGGCGACGGCGAAGAAAATAGAATTATATTTTTTTGTGGTGATAAGGGCAAAGAGAGCTTAAAACGCTTTAATCATTTTTTCGTGAGTGGTATTTTAAAGTGCTCTAGTAAAGTTTTCTCAGATTTAAAGTATCCATGCAGATTTTGGCAGTTCGTATGAAGAAACAACATCAATCCGGTAGTTTTTGCTTTATTACCCAATAAGAATAAGGAGACAGATATTAGTTTGTTTCAACTCATCCTTCAGTCTGTCCCGGAGTGGAAACCAGAAATATTTAACGTGGATTTTGAATCGTCGGCAATATCAGCGCTTCGCCAAGTATTTTCTTCGATCGGAATCAGTGGATGCTTCTTCCATTTTAAGAAATGCCTTTGGGGGAAAGTTCAGGAGATAGGACTTTCGGTGGAGTATCGATAGAATGAGGAAATCAGGCATGGTCTTGGTCTTGCATCCCTTAGTCTTAGTCTTGGTCTTACATCAGTACTTTTCTCATCACCAATCTGTTCAACTTTTAACCTTATTTTGGCCGGTATATATATACTTATATACCGTCCTATCAAGTGGTAAGTTTTGACACCATTATTTGATGGCTGATTGGAAGACTCTTTGGAAGTAGCCCTCCAGGCAAGTGGTACGTTTTGTCGCTTGTCATTATTTAAAGTGTTTTTAGAAAACCCTTCACAAGCAACCCTCAGGGTAAGTGGTACGTTCTGTCGGTGGTACGTTTTGTCGCTAGTACGTTTTGTCGCGTATTCAGGATATAAGGACCTAACAATAAAATGCATGTCCGAGGGTGTTCGTACTTCGTTACCTTCTAGGTGATTGCACGAATTTTTGATACCCCTTCGTATACATATGGTTATCAAAATAATGGGAAACTCACATTTTGCAACACTTAAGATGTGTAAAGTAGTACGATTGAAGATGTACTTGAAGCACCTGTCATGGTTAGTGGTGTGTTAGGTAAGTCTTTGTAGTATGTCAGGCGGAGTAAAATGGAGACATGTGTTGAAGCGGGCAGACAGTTGGTGATGCAAAATGAGATACCTCTCCAAAGTGTGGTTGCGCAGTTACTTCGAACGTAAAGTAGCCAGTGTGTTAGATGTGACGCAAGGAAGAGTATCTAACGCGACGACAACCTACAGAACTCACGGCGGAGATTAACAGTGGACGGAAATAAAACCTCAGTGACAGCCAGGATTTTCACCAAGGATTGTACAGCAAATGCGGAAAAATTGACTGCTAACTTGAGTCAGGATCGAACAGCGTATTACAACAATCACAGTCCCATGCGAATTGCATAACCTGAACGTTTGCGGTCCGATTGCAATTTCCAAACCGCTGATCACTTCCAACAATGCTCAAACTCGAAGAAAATGGTATCGAGAACAGGTAAATCGATCGCCAATGATTGGTACAAATAAGTCCTGCTTCACTTTATTCCAACAATAGGCCGTGTTTATGTATGGCGGAGTTCCTTCATGGCTAAGCGGTTACCGTGCGCGTCTTTCGCTTGGGAGACCCGGGTTCGGTTCCCGGCGGGAACTCGTGTGGTTCAGATTCCACGTTAATTAGTAGGTCCCATCTCATATAGCCTCGCTGCTGAAAGGGACGTTAAACTCAAAATCAACTCATTATATACTGTATGGCGGTCGTTCAAAGAGACTTACGCTTTGAACTGTCTTTGCCAATGACGCAATATTTTAATATTGCAATGTGCCAATATCCACTGCTGGAGCAGTTAAGAAGTAGTTTCGTGGACATTGGAACGAATTACAAGAACTCCTCTTGCCTGCTTAATTACCAGATCTCAACATTATTGAATAATTAGGGTCAATTCTGGAGTTGTAACTTCGGATCAGATACCATTTTCCATTCTTGCTCATGGAAATAAGTGTTCGACTGCATAAGGAATTGTACAATATTCGTCTGAAAATTATCCATGACCAATGGCGTATTTACGATTTTGTTTCGGGGGCGGGGGGCTTTACTAACTTTGGTCCTGGAAATGTGAAAATTCTGCAAGGTATTTCATTTACTTTATTATAGTAAATAAGATTTCGGGGGAAGCTTAAGCCCGAAAGGCCCCCTAAATACGCCACTGTCCATGACTTAGACTATATGCCTCCATTTCACAATGAATCAGAGCTGTTCTGCATGATAATGATGGTATCCCACATTGTATTAATTAGACAAGTTGCATTTTTCAGTTGTTTTTCATTATTTTGATAATAATCTATATAAGTGTGTATATCAAGTACAAAATTAATTTTATGTAAAATTAAAAACAGAAGATAAAGATGGGATTCAGTAGGTTCTTCAGTTTCCTGTCTACTGATATAGGGTTCGTGGAGGCGTTTGCAATCCTATTTCTGGATACTTCAAAAAAGTAACTATGAAAAGCAATATTCGCCGTTGCTGAAATTATTCTTGCTTTCTGAAAAATCCCATTTGACTATATAGAGTTGGTTATTAAAATACTGGAAATACCTATAGTTTGCAACACTGAAGATGTTCTGGATGGTAACACTGCGAGTGTATGTGTGGCATTGGTGTATTGGATGATTATCTGTAGTACGTCAAGTGGGACAGCACGGAGGTATATGTTGAAGCGGAAAAACGGTGGTGACCCAAATGGGATACCTTTCCAGACTGTGGGTGTCCAGTTAGTTGGAGCAAATATACATCTAAGATTGTTAGTGTATTAGGTGAGTGACGAGAAAGCGTCCAAGGGGATCACAGCATACAAGTACCAGAACAGAAAATGCAAGATATAGGAAAGAAACTTTTTCTGAAATCTGTTCAGTGTCCTGAGGATAGGTTCCTTGTTCTCAGTTTATTCTATGTTCAAACCGGAAGTGGTCAAATCAATCATTTCTTGTTCCAACGTTGAGCACATAGGGTAAAAACAGTACTAGAAAACAAGAAGAGGTTTTTCCTACATTGCGATAGTACAAACCTTTAAGGATAAAATTACGTAAGCGGAAGCACATGGTGGCACGATGATGTATCAAAGAAAGTTCCGAAGAGTAAAGAACCTAGTAAAATCTATGACACCACTAGCGTCTCTGGCATGTAAAATTTGGGGAGGGGGACATCAAAGAAAGTGATTTAAATGGAACTACCTAGCCCAACCTGTTTATTAGCTTCAATTCCATTTGTTACCTTTCTGCTTACCTTCACGGCCTCCCTAAGGTATATCAAGAACTCTATTACAATCATTTCACAGCCTGAATATTATATTCCAAATAAATATAATAATTATTATTTATATGATATTCTGTCGTTAGTAAATAAGTTAAATTAGAATAAGATATTGAATATTTTGTACTTCAAAATATTGGGGGGACGCGTCCCCCTCGTCCTCCCGCTGAAGACGCCCGTATGTTTAAGCATTAAAAACCTAGAAAATAGGCAAGCAAATAGGCACTTAAAATTTTAAAAATAAGCATTAAAATGACTGGAAATAACGAAGGTAAATACTCAATACAATTTAAAAATAAATTCAAGTCATAGATAATGTTCAGAGAATATAGAAACATAGCTGTTTGTTAATATCTTCTTTTATTGTATATATATATGGTTGACATGTATTCCATATTTTAGGCGCCTAGTATCAAAATCCGCCACATCCATTTCGCTTAGTTTCGAGTAATCTCGCAAAACGTGCAGTGGAGCTAAATATACATCCCATATAAGTCCCATACTTGAACTAGTTTTGTTAGTATGAAATATTAAGCTTGTAAACAAAATTCTGTTTCCATCTAAGTCCTTTAGATTAAACACATAACAAGCAATATATAACTCATTTCAGTAAAAAAAAAAAAAAAAAAAAAAAAAAAAAGGCGGCTTTTGATAATAGGCGCCTCATTTGGTAAATACATTCTCTACAGCACTTTATCACTACGCGTAACAGTCCAAATTTTATATATTTATAAGTACACACTGCAGTCCAACTTTACACAACACTTTGTCAGTACAGATAGCAGTGCAAAGTTTTACAGCATCTTACCACTACAAACAACACTTACACGTTTTTTTTTTCCTCGGAACAGGCAGAATCCTTTCTTGAAATACTAAATTATATATTTTTCTCCAATAAAGTCTTATTTTGAAGAAAATGCATAGTATAGGCAAGATTAGGCACTGAAACAATTATTTAGGCAGAAATGAGAGAGATAGGCAAAAATAAAATTGGTCCAAATTGAAACTATAACACCCTATATGAACCTTAAAACTAGGGGCGTTAATAAGGGCCCTGCAGACCCCGCATTGCGGGAGGCCTCAAGCCATCAGGGGGCCTCAAATCGTGATTTTGGACGTAGGGAAGGGAAGCCCCACTCCACATTATCTGCTGGAGGGCCCCCAAGCCTTTAATTACGCCACTGCTTAAAACGTTATTTTTGATCACATTTTTAATATTAAAGAATAGGCATTTTGCCTAACATCCGGTCGCTAATTATAAGGTTTATTGAACCATGAGGAAATACCGAATAATGGTGAGATATCTGAGAAATAACTGTAGGAAGTTCTTCACGTCCTACATGATGGAAACGCTACTGCTTGGAAATCGCAAATATATTCGTAAAATATAACGATGATGTAAACCAACTAACTCTACAGCCTATTGAACCCAGAGGTTCAATGCCGCGTTCACCAAAGCTTTCCACTGACTTCTCTTCTTAGCCAACTCGAACCAGTTTCTATTTTGCATTCCTATTTCTGCAAGATCTATCTTAAGGTTGGTGTAAAGGGACAAGTTTTGTCGATAGATGTCACTACGGTCTTCATATCTCTCTCATGTATTTTTTTTACCTTTTACGAAAATTTACAATTTCTGTTACAAATTTCAACCTGGAGACTTCAAATTTTTAGAGAAGGAACTTCATAACTTATCGAAGGCAACAATCCGTGCCGATTTTTCATTTAGAATTTTCCTCATTGTTGAAACAGTTCCATTCTTAAAGATTTGAATATCCAGCTCAACAATGAAGCCATTTCAGCAATGAAGAAAATTTTAAATAAAAATCGGCACGGATGGTTTCCTTTAATAGGTTATGAAGTTCCTTCTCTAAAAATTTGAAGTTTGTAGGTTAAAATTTGTAAGAGAAATCGTGAATTTTCGTGAAAGGTAAAAAATACATGAGAGAGATACGAAGACCATAATGTCATCTATCGGCAAAACTTGTCCCTTTAAACCAACCTTAATATTGTAACGATGTTATAACAAAAGTATTTCTCTTCTTAAATAAATTCCAAAGTCTTAGCAAATTTGGAAGGAATTTTCATATACGGTACAGCCTGCACTAGCACATATGTAACATAAATGTATTCGCACGCGGCGTAGACTAATCCCAAGCAATTTTAGTGATGCACACGAACACATACACAAACACAGATGTTAGCAAAATCGTCTTAAATAAAGATTTCCCAATTTTTAACAGCTTTTTTTATTATTATTATTTCAATGTACATTCATATAGAGCATATTTATATAAACAGGTATGACACAGATCAGTGGCGGATCGTAAAAGTTCACATCGATAAAAATTACAATTCTAGCCAATTCTCCTAATTCTTGCACACAATAATTACCACATGAGGTAAGTTTTCTTTCCTTAGTTTGCAGGGATAAATTTCTAAACATTACCTATGTGACTTCCTTAAGAACCGCCAATGATAAAGATTAAGCATCTTTGGCATGTTATAATGTCAATAGTGGAACATCTCTTCACAGTCGACAAATGAAGTCTGCGAATAGCTACTGTAAATACTGTAATCTACACTTATTTGTAAATAATTATATTTGAAAACTTGGAAAGTGACTGGTGCAGATTGGAAAATATGTAAATAATTTTACACGCTGGCTACTACGCTAGGAAAAAATATCGATGTAACTCAACTAGCAAGAAAGCTTACGGCCAGTTGACTTGTGTCTGGCTTTTGGCTTTCTACACTTGCTCTTTCAACGCGTGTTTTCATACAATCTGCCTTTTGTTGTACTTGCAAGCGATATTTAAGATCCTTCGCAGAGTGTCATAGCATCGCTGGCCATTCATTCGTTATTGACTTGTAAAACGCTTGCGTCAAGCTTGAATAAAACACTAAATTCAAGGTTGCTCCCATGTAACTTCGTTACTGGAATCCAGCTTGCGGCATGGTTGCATGCTTTCCAATCAAGCTGGATGCAAGCCTGAAGACTTCTAATGCAAGCTTACAGCAAGCGGCTAGTTGGGAATGTTTTATTGAGAAATATAATAATAAAAAAAAACACTAAGAAAACAAAACTAGCATTTCTCATTTAATGAGATTTTTTAAAAATATTATTTTCTCGCAAAGCAACTGCAGGTTTTAGCCACGGTTCTACCCATCACATGACATATATGTCATAGCAAGGCAGCGCAAAAACATCAAGTGAGATGTGGAAGAAAACGCGAATTCCCCGATATCACGAGAAAACCCACGGACATGATATTCACCATAAACTTACTTTAATGGGAATCGAACGAGGGACCCCATGCACCAGAAATAAGCGCTCGACCACTGAGCCATCGTACTTTCTGGCACAGTGATAAAGCGCTTACCTCTGGTGCATGGGGTTTCTCGTTCGATTCCCGTTCAAGTAATTTGCGGTGGACAACACCATAGCTGTGGGTTTTCTCGGGGTAGCAGCGTTTCCTCCTACACTATCATTCCACAGATCCTCCATCATCATTCACTTGCCTTAATCAAAGTTGACACAAATAAACATGGACTGCTACTATCACTGTTTTTACCCACCCTTCTTAATTTGAGGGGATCTAAAGTTCTAGGAGGGGAAGACCATCTTTATTACCAAGATGCAACAGCTATACCTTCAAACATTTTGAGTAAGAATTCCAGAATTATGAGGGGAGGGATTTTTCTCTTCTAATAAGTCAAGATAATGGATAAAACACTGTTATTATCACTTCTAAGGAGTGATGTACGCAGAATTTCGTCAAAGAAGGCTCTAAGCACTCACTTTTCTTTCCTTTTAGGACAAAAGTAAATTTCTTTGTATAGAGCATATTTTTAATATTATAAATGTTTATTTTTCCCTATCTTGTTGAAGAGGGGGTTCAATTCGCGAACTCCCCCCCCCCTTGTGTACATCATTACTCATAAGTTAACATTTTCTCTCTCAGCGAAGCCAGTGAAGAAGTTGTTTTACTGTAATTTTATTCGAATGAGTGCTTTTATAATTTTTATTTTCATGCTGTAGTTTCAAAGATTTTTTTTTTTTTTTGTAAACGAAATAGAAGAATAAACAAAAGAAGTTATAAATCACGTTAGCTTTCGATCTTTAGCAGACTGATCACTCTTTGGTAGAGCAGTGAATCCGCTTTGGTCCCCCACAGGAAGTCCATGTGATTAAATTTGGCGAACGGAACTCTGAACTTTCCTTTCATGTTGGGTAGCTTCTGAGAAAGCCAATAAACATCCTGGAAAAGAATTAAAACAAAAGGAAATTAGAATTTGGTAATCAATTACCTAGTGACATTTCTTTGTCACACATAACAACGTAAAATAATGACTTATTGTGTTGATTCATTAGAAATTACTGTGATCAATGAATTATAGAAGTGAATTATTGATTTCTAAGAAGGAGTTCGATTTCCCATAGCTCCTTTATACAGGGTGTTTCAAAACAACACCAACAACGTTTGCGAGGTGATTCTTGACACCAAGACAAGATGAAAAGTATAGATCAACCTAGGTGCACAAATGCTTCCTTTCGAAGTTATAGGCTGTCGGAAACATGAAAAAAATGAACTTTAAAGGTCCATAGTTTCAAAACTACGTATGGGACCTACCGTACTCGGCTCAACACTTTATACAGGAACTAATATGTGCCCTATCCAAATATCCATGTTTGAGAATTCTGCGGCACTCACACAACATTTTTTATAGAGGTGGTTGATGGGTACTTCAAATTATATGGCCTAGCCAAACTCAATCTATAAAAATTGTTACCTGAGTACCATAGGATTTTGAAACATAGTATATTTTTGGATAGCGCACATGTTAGTTTCTAAGTGAAGTCTTGACCCGACTACGGTAGGTCCCATAGTATTGGAGCTATGGCGCTTTAAAGTTCATTTATTCATGTTTTCATTAGCCTATAACTCCGAAAGGAAGCATTTATGCACCCAGATTGGTCTATATTTTTCTTTTTATCTTGGTGTCACGAATCACTTAGCTAACGTTGTCGTTGTTGTTTTGAAACACCCTGTATATTTACCCTGTCTGTTCATGTGTTCGTCCAAACTCTTTTATTTATTTCTCTTGTCTGCTCATGTATCCGTCGATTCATTGCCCATGTAGTAATATTGTTGCGTACATGAATTCGTGCATTAGGTAAGTTTGTTCTGTTAATTTCAAGCTATAAAAGTTTCATTTGCAGTGACTGGACTTTCCTCACGAGCTGCCCCTGATTTCGCTCAAAACGAATGCTATTTTTTTTAATAATTGTATTCTATATTATTGATCTCCCATACTCAAGGGCGCCGATCCTGGGGGGCCGAGGGGGCCCGGCCCCCCAAAGCTCATGTAGACCCCCCTACTGTATTTATGAATACACAATATTTGGAATAATTCGAGTGCAATTTGTCTTAAAATGTTAATATATATAGCTTCTGCATCTGAATGCCCCCCCCAAATTACAGAGAAATCGGCGCCCTTGCCCATACCATCTCCCATCCTTACGTAGGTCTTACGTAAGAAACGTTGATGTTTAAATGTTTTAACTACATACAGGGCCGTAACTTGCGGGGGGCAGGAGACAACTGATCTCCTCCATTTAAGCTCTTCTCCTTTTGAGGAGGAAGGGGGGGGGGACGTGATTCAAGTTAAAACTTTCTTACTAAGTATGATAACAATAGAAACTTGAATGCATAAATGAAGCGTGGAATACGTTCAACACATCCAAGAAAAAATAACTTATGTGATCTGGATTCATTTCACTAAAAGTAGGCCCAGGCTTGTAGCCAGCCCAAAAATGTAGGGGGGCTGCGGTAGAAGTTAGAGAGGGCCCGATCCAACTATATTATAGTTTATCACCATCTTATAGTTTATTTGCAAGATCGTGAACATTTTAGGGGTCCAGTTAAAATTTAGGGGGGGGGGCGGTCCCCTACCTCGGGCCTGATTAGGCCCCCCCCCCAAAATATAAATCTATTCTGGGTTCTACTTCAATAAAACACCAATTGCGGCCCATGGAAGTAATAAAAATGTTGATTACTGTTTTAAATTCCACACCACGCGGGCCCTCAGTTTGGCGGATTTGGGCCGGGGAGACATAGGTCCCCTCAGTTTTTTGAGTGACAAAAATAATTTAAGCTATTATTATATATTTTTGAAAGTTTATAGTAAACTAATGATGTATCTATCATAGTCTGGGTTCTGGTGTCCCTTCCCAGTTCTTACCTTCTAGATCCTAGATCCGCCACTGAATTTGATATTTGATATTTTATGTAATAGGAATTTCAACTTCTAATAGGGAGCCAACATATTAATGTTTGCCCTTCGAGAAGAAGTCTCACGTTACGGTAGTGACAACGTTTTTTTTTTTTTAATTCTAAAAATCCAATGACGGATGGAATACGTCTGCGAAAACGTAACATGGGAGCTCCTTCGTGGCTAGGCGGTTAGCGTACGCGCCTTTGGCGTGGGAGACCCGGGTTCGATTCCCGGCGGGAGCTCATGTGGTTCGGATTCCACGTTAATCAGTAGGTCCACGTCTCATATAGCCTCGCTGCTGAACGGGACGTTAAAACTTAAAATCAACTCAACTCAACGTAACATGGACAGAATCGTTGATACTTGCATTTCATCTATCTGGTTTCACCCATTTAATGAAGTTCTCAATTTGAACTGTAGATGACACTGTAGTTGTAGACCACTTTCCTTGCATCTACTGAGCTCTAGTGGCAATAATGGGAAGTTAAAAAGAAGCAGTCTTATATCCTGTCAATTTTGCGAATGGAGACTTCAGTTTTGCTTACGCTAATATGAACAAGCAGCGACCGAAGAGCGCGAAGATGGACAAAAATATACGAATACAAATGGATCAAAATCTACGGAAAATATTTCGTATGCATCAGATATTGAACGGGCACTGCCAGTGGGAGATTTACGTATAAACTAAACAAGCTCTAGCTTAGGACCAGGGGTACACCCACAGGGGTAAGATCTACAAGATACGGACCCCGCAAAACTTCCTAGCTCAACATACACTTGTACACTTTCTCAATCAAACCATATTTGTTTAACAGGGAAATTATTGATATATAATAATGCTCCCGTATAGCGTAGTCGCTAACGCTCTCGCCTTCGGTGCGAGCGGTCTCGGGCTCGATTCCCGGTGGGAACACTCGATCGAAAAAAGTAAAACTCTTTTTGAGGCCAGTCACCCTGAATGAGGTTTTCCTGGGTTTTCCTCATTTACACCAGGCAAATGCTGAGGTAGTATCAAACTTATAGTTCTAGGCTGCTTCCTTCCTTCTCTTTCCCCGGACAGTGTGCTCGCCGAGAGACATTATCCCTCAAATGTGACGGGCTAAATGGCCTTAGATGCCGAAAGCCCAGAAATCAAAATCCTAAATCCTAAATTGATATATAATGAAAATTTGATCTTACAGTTCGTATGTACTCTTTTTCTTATAAAAACAATCTAGTTCTGTCATTTTTTCCCCTGAAAATATAGGTTGAAGTATTTTACAATTACTTTTCGTCGTTTCGGGAGCAGAATAATACACGTTCAATACTATATAGTCGTAGTTGCTGGACCTCCACAATTCTTGGACCCTTCACCAGGGGCGCCGATTTCTCTGTAAATTTAGGGGGGCCCATTCAGATGCAGAAAGCATATATGAGGATTTTAAGACAAATTGCATTCAAATTATGCCAAATATTGTAAATTTACAAATACAATGAGGGGCCCACATGAGCTTTGGACGAGGCTCGCCCCCAGGATCGGCGCCCTTGCCCTTCACCCCCCAAAAAATCTGGGCGCGTGGCTGCTTAGGATCCCACACTCTTGGATGGCTCCCAGAAATTATGGAGGTACATTTCTAAAATACGAATACGATTAAAAAAAAATAAATAAATAAAAATAAAATGAAACCCACATACAGGATACAGTAACAGTGTTTTGTGCTGTGCAGGCTTCTATGATGTGAGTAATATATCTCCTTCTGTTATCCTGCTCCATAAAACATCACGTTTGCTCATTTCTGTATATAGCGTGCCTACATTCTGCATGGGATGGTTGCATGGCAACGTGTAACATGCAGCTGCGGCGCAGATAATTTGTCATTGACAAAGGAGCTGGACTCGCCTGTTTATATTTCAAGAGTAACATAACTCAGAGATCGCCCTTATTGACTTGTGAGCAGAGAATGAAAACTAATCTTGATGTACTATATCTCTGGTAAAAGTTTCACAGATGTGCTTCCAAAACTGAGCGCAAGAGAGCACTTGTGGCGTGAACAAAGATAGGCGAGATACCGCATTTCAAAACTTTCAAACGCTTCTTCTGAAAAGTTGGGAATTTTTGGTTATGTCACACTTGAAATAAAGAGGCGAAATAAATTACTTTCAATAGCTTAGGTCCAGTGACGACGCCAGAGGGGGGCAAGGGGGGCGAGCGCCCCCCTAGTAGCTACTTCTGCCCCCCCTGACTGCCACCTAGACTGCCCCCCCAGACCCCTACAATATTTAAATATTCTACATGTAGTATTTTATATTAGTATCATAACTAATATCATTGGCAAATTGTAGTCTATTTTCCATGCATTTACTATGTGGCAGATTAGTCCTCAAGCTTTCTTTTTTGAGCGTCTGGGTATGCACGCATATTTTTGTTTTCTAATTTAGCGCCTTTTGAGGTAAATTTTAGTTATACCTCTTTCTTATGATTTTTAAGTATTGTGCCCAGCGAACAATAGTAGATTTGGTCGACTTGTTTTCATTTTATTGGATCAACTTTGATTGGAAACACAAGAAAGGTAAAACCAGTTACGTAACTTGTTTGTATTTATCCAGGTTTGAAGTTTCATATTTTGTTTTATTTCAAGGTTCTACACTTCTTTTTTCTGAAACATTATTCTCGGCTTTCAATCAGGGTTGAATTCAGGGAGTAGCCCGGGGGGAATCTCCCCCCGAAGAAAATTCATTCCCCCCCGGAGAAACTCAAAAAATTTCAGTCAAAAAATGTAGAAATTACTTCACCCAATTATTTGCTTTCTTTCCGTGCACGTGCAGACGAAATCCGATCTCTCAATATACATATAAATGTCGCAGACCCATTCTATATAAATAATAAACATGTAACATCTAAGATAGGATACCAAATAGTCAATAAAACTTGTATTTCTTAACGCTATGACCGAGTTTGGCAGAACATGAAATTGTCAACTGTTGAAGAAAGGTTTGTATTTTAGTAGGTACTATACTCTCGCCCTATATTGTATATTAGTAGGTAGCACTAGCACAGGTTGAGATAGGAAAGGAAAGATAGGGAAGATCTTTCGATCATTCCATATCATCTCTGATGTCAACAGACTTCAGTTCTTGAAAACGTACAGTTCTTGCATTATTTGAAATAATGCGCCTAAATCCCATTTCTCGCATCGGAAGTAACAGACGTAAATGTGTTTTACGATTGTTAAAGTAAACACACCTTTCTTTAATTAAAAAAAAATTCAGTTAAAGGGAGAGATTCAGAGGGTGTCATTTAGAGGGATCAGGGAGGAACAGTTATCCCTCCTGGATTAGAGACTTATATTGAATTTATCAATATGATAGTAGTATATAAGTGAAAGATTACTATTGAAGGTGATGAAGATCCTGCTCAGTGCCATGCCATGGGGGAGGGGCAAGCGGGGCGACGGCCCCGGGCACCGAAGTAAGGGGTGCAAAATTCGGGAGGGGAAAAGAAAAGAAAAGAAGGAAAGAAAAACAGAGGGATAAAACACATGTGCACATATATAAAATGAAAGAAAAAAGTAATGAAAAGTGCTCAAAATCAAGAAAAAACAGGGTTTACTTTTTAAAATTTTCTCCTTTCGCGGCTGGTCTGTCGACCTCACTCATATATACGGAGGTGCCGTCGTATACTCTCGCGCCAAGCGCTGATTTTCCACGACACGGCACTAATCCTACTGAAGATTTCGTAAACTAAACTATGTGTATGCAGTGAAGCAACCAAGGCTAATATGCTTGATTTAGAATCAGAAGTGTGAGAAAGAATGATAACTTTTTGTTAAGATATTTCTGTGTGTGTTTGTTTTAGGGCAAAAAATATTTGAGTTAATTTAAATCTTTTTAAAAACTCCTACATTAGTAACAAATAGTAACTACGGAATATAGGAAATAATAAGAAAAATAGCTACTGTAAATAGCAGTTAAAGTTTAGTGTAAAATATTTTTGCCAGTCTTTATTTAATGTTTTAGATGAAATCAAATGATTGTTTTTTTTTTTTTTAATTATAATCTCACATTGAATATTTATCAGCAATTAGTCTCAATATTAGATAAGATGTGTATGAGAATGGAATTGTTAAATATGCTGCTTTCTTGCAAAAATACAGAAAAACAACCCTCCCCCCCGAGGAGGTGACATTCCCCCCCGGGTGAAAATGTCTGAATTCAACACTGCTTTCAATATTCAGAGGATGTGCTTATAACAGCTTAGTTTGCAACTACCAGGGCTTAATTTTTTGAAGGGGATAAAAAGAGTTGTGTTTTCCCTTCCTGCAAATGATAATAGTAAGTTTATGAAATTAAATTGATTCCCAATAAATCGTATTGTCAGAGCGCTGATCTTTAGTTAGTAATTGGTTTATACTAGCGCTCCTTTACTTATTTTGTTTGAAAGTACTGACGTGTTGTCTACCATATTGACTAGGAACTGCTGAAAAATTCGTAGCCCAACCCAGGAGGAGTGCACGTGGAATGCTGAAGTTTTACTTCTACACTTCCCCCGATACACAATATACTACCTTGTGCAGTGTTCCAGTTTTTGCAGAAAAGTTAAAAAATCTGAAGATTTCCTCGCACCACTGTTCGTAGCACTACTCCTATCAGATCTAAGATGGCGTCCTTTCACGTGTTATTTAAGTTTGGGAAATAAGTACACCTAATAGACGGAGCTAAATCTGCGGAATAAGAATGATGATCTAGACATTGAAATCCTAGATTATGCAATGCCAGTAGTGTTCACAGGGGCTTGATGGACAGGTGTATTCTTCTGAAGGAACAGAATTTCTTTCTTTTCATTTTCCGCGGCGTTGAACTTTGAATTTTTCTTTCAGTTTTGGAAGCAATGCAATAAATATATGACCGTTGCGGATGTAGTCTATGAGTACGACTCCATACTTATCCCAGAAGAATGTTGCAAACAGTTTCTCAACCTACTTCTGTGTCTTGAACTTCTTAGGGCGATGGAGAAATGAGTGCTACTACTCCATTGACTGTTGTTTCGATTCAGGATCATAGTGGTAGAACCATATTTCATCTATGGTTACTAATCGTAAGCGAAATTGATCAGCATTACGGTCAAATTGGAAGAAGACTTCTCTTAATGCCGTCACTCTTTTATTCTCCTGACAGATATTTTGGGAACCCATTATGCCGAGAACTTTCGCATATCCAAGCCATTCTGAATTACGCTACCGACGTGTTCCAAAGAAATGCCCAGAAGCTCTGACAGAAGTTTCGCTGAGAAGGTAAAAACTGAGAAAGCGGGGTGCAGCCAGACCTCAGACTATAATAAGTGTATCGTGAGTTTACTATGCTCTTTAAAAACTATATAAATAATAGCTTAAATTATTTTTGTAATTGAAAACCTGGGGTGGCCTAGGCCCTCCTGCCCCGGGCCATATCCACCACTGGCTGAAATGCTGCAATTTTCAAGTATAATGTCACAAATTGCATCCACGACTTCGGGAAGAGTCACTGCTTTTAATCATCCTAGATGTAAAGCATAATTTGTTAAGAAATCGCCACGTTTATACTAAGCCACTTACTTCTTCACCACTGTATATAACGGAGGAGAGTCCAGTGGTGTTTCGCTGATTTCCTAATTAATTTACTTCGGTGACTTTCCTTGGTGGAACAAAAATGTTATAACAGATAGGATCTGGTGTTTGTGAAATTATCTGTCTGGGCACATATAATCACTTCAGAGGCCCGAGAAACAATAAAAAATTCATTATTAATATAAAAATTTGTACTTGTACATACAGATATGTTTTTCTAAACTATGGTTTCATTTTTCTATGTAGTACCTATACTCCTTCTGGATTGGACTACGACATTTTCAGCAGCTCCTCGTAAATTCTCTCTTATATATATATATATATATATATATATATATATATATATATAGAGAGAGAGAGAGAGAGAGAGAGAGAGAGAGACGTAGCAAATAGTACTACACGAATGTGTTACTTGTAGCATACGCGAAAGTAATTCAATTTACATTCAGGCTTCAAAAGTTTCATTGAAAAATATTTCATGTGCAGACGTTACTTATTTTTAGTTAAAAATTTTACTTGAAATAAGTTTAATTTAAAGTCATATACAGGTCTGTAGGTCTAATATGAAAACAGCAACGAAATGCACAATGTAATGTAAAATAAGTCAAACGTAATAAATATGTCATTTTTAGTATGGCAAATAGCTGCCCCCTGAAAATGTATCTGCCCCTCCTTTGCCCCCCTAAGAACTTAAAGCTGGTGTCGTCCCTGCTTAGGTCTCCTCAAACTTAAATCCAGCTCTGAGCACGATGAAGAAAGAAAAAAAAATAATAATAGCCAGCTGGCATGCATTGGCGTAACAATTTTATAGGACATTTTGCTAGGAGATATTACGGCTCTTACTTCAGAAAATTGAAATAACCTCACATGTACTTCAACTGTAGTCTAGGGGGGGGATCAACAGTGTTCTAGGAGGGTCTGGCTTCCCTCTAGTTACGCTTATGTTCGCATGTTCGAGTGAAGCTAGGTACCGCAATACCCACCTGTCCCAGATTCGAACCTCTCACAGAGCACCGATGTTATGTCCTGTCATTTCACAATTCATTCAATATCATCATTCACTTCTCATTGTTTCTTTTAGTCTACAGGACAGTGAATTAATATTTTGGCTCAAGACTAATTCACTTTCTCTAGAATTTTGGTTTAAACTTGCCACTATTTGCGTATCTATCACACTAGAAAAATAACATCAGCAAGGCCTAAATGAAATTTCTAGGAAACGAAACATTTGTACGCCCCTCTTTTATCTTAATAGCTAAGTACATATCTAATAGGGACAAATACCTTTAGCATTGAACATAGACATACCTGGTGTGTTCAAAAAGAAACCGAACTTTTTGAAATAGCGCACCAACCGGCAGAGGGAGCACACTGCCGCTATTGAGCATAACTATTGGCAGGCTTAGACAACAGACTGCCATTGGCCTCATTTCGCTTTGACGGTTAGTTGCCGAGCTACAAGTGCTGAAGTGAGTACGTGCACAAACTTGTTCGTCGAATTAGTGACAAAGTGACAATGAAAGAGCTTAAAGAATAACGTATGTACGTGAAAGTTTGCTACAAACTTAGCAAAATTTTACAGAGACATTTCAATTGCTTAACCAATTATGGGTAGGACTGTATGGGTCGATCAAAAATCAAGTGATACTGGTTGTATTTTTTTCGATTCGAAAGGCATCGTTCATCATGAATTTGAACCATGCGGTCAGATGGTAAACAACATTTGTACCAGTATATTTTGATACGTTTGAGAGATATTGCGCTCAGGAAGAGGCCTGAATTGTGGGAAAACCAGACTTGGATGTTGCATCATGCCAATGTGCCCTCAGGCTCAAGCATCGTTCCTAATCTGGAATTATCTGGTAAAACATCAGACACCCTTGTGTCCATGCACCCAATTCTCCGAACCTAACCCCAGCAGATTTTTTCTTGTTCCCCAAATATATAACTACTTTAAAAGGGCATCGTTTCCAAACCATAGAGAAGATTCAGGGCAATGCGACGAGACACCTGCGCTCCATCCCAGAAAATGCGTTCCAGCAGGCTTTTCAAAAATGGATGAAACCTTAGGAACCAGTGTATTACCAGTAGAGGGGACTACTTTGAGGGTAATAGTACTTAAAATGCAGTAGCGTAGCCAGGAGGTGTGTTTGGGGGGGGCAAGTGCTGTTATAGGTACATATAGAAAAATTACAAACAAAAAAATATATAAACACAAAAATATATAAAAAATTACATACATCAAAGTACTAAAGTACATTGTCGGACCTCTTTGGGGGGGCCCCGGCCCCTCCGGGCCCCCCCTTCCCTACGCCACTGTTAAAATGTAAAATGAACAATACATATTTTACATCAAAAGTTCGGTACTTTTTGAACACACTTTGTACGTGCGAATGCAAGATGGGAATAATATTATTGCAAATATGTTAAGGATAAGTTAATAATAAATGCATATTTACGTCAGGATCACCAAGCCAATCGTTGTCTGAGTAATGTAGATAAATAGGCGCTGTTATTTTCTTGAGGTTGTAGCTTGGCGGGTGTATCTGGCCATACCTTCTCCAGTTCGCCAACCATCCACCATAATCGTACTTCCTAAAGTAACCTGCAAAATAATTCAACATCACAGTCGCTTAGTATACGTAGATTTATAAGAATGATATGAAATTATATCTTTAAATGTCTTGTACCGGCAGAATTGAAGGTGATAATTAATTTAGTATAGTTTATTTGTAAAAGTTGAAATAAAGTGTCCAAATGTTTGTCATTAAATTTTCCTTTTTCTTTTTCTTTTTTTTTTTTAAAGCTGTAGCATACATAATATTGTGGGATACTGAATACTATTAAAGAAATTGTAAACAAACCCCCGATAGGTATATGTGGGGTCAGATTGATCACGACATGATCTTCACCAGTTGAATCCCATGTGTATTCTCAAGATCCCTCAACTTCAAGACAAGAAAGTATCTACTCATCCAAGATATCCGTGTCTTGGTGAAGTTAGCCACAATCAAAAATTTAACAAAATTAGCTACACTTACTTTAACTTGAACTTTTGATTGTTTATGTTTAAAATGAGGCTCCACCTAAAGTACAAATATATTGTTGTAGTAAAATTAATGCTTTACCTGAAGTCATTTCTTGAGCATAATGCACTATTGTTTTTGTAGATGCACCAGCGGGTGTATGAGATAAAATCACTGGCAACAGTGTCTGTGGACAGAAAAGTGTAATATTATAAAATCAATAGCATTAACTTATTTGTAAAAGTATTGTATTTTTTCTATATTTTTAAAATATAAAATATGAACAATTCACAATGAAGATATTCACTAAAACAAGGATTTAATAGTTAAATTCAAAAATATATATTATAGATTGAAATAAAATATCCCTTAAAATATTTCTTGAAACACTTCAATATTTGGAGATACCAGGGACGGATCCAGGGGGCGGTTGGGGCAATCGCCCCCCCCACAAGAGGAAAGTTTTTTTTTTTAAATTTTATATATAAATAAAACCCATCCCACAGTTTGGAGCTCTTAAAAGTAGCTCTAGGTAGCAGTGTTACAACCCACTGCCCTCCAGAAATTCGTCCTGGATCCGCCCCTGGGAGATACCAGAGAAAGAAACTAACCCTATAGCGTATGGAGCCTGGATGTTCAATGGCGCAATCACAAAATCTCTCCGTTGATTTTTATCCTTACCCTTAGCCAGCTGGATCTAGTTTCTACTTTATCAGAGAAAGAAATACTGTCTGAATTTCCCGCGAAAAATAAAAATGCAATTAAAAGCAGTGATGCCAACCTAAAGCGCTATAAAATCTCATCTTTAGAAGCAAAAAAATCGTATTTTGCATCTGAATTTCTCAGGTTGTACTACAACTGCTACTACTACTAATAATAAAATCTAGAAATGAAACTTGATTATTACATGTGTTGCGATTTTTAATTTCAGGGTGAATTATCAATTAATTTCGATCTTCAACGCATATAGAATAGTGCATGAGTAACTATTTTTCTTAATCAAGAACAAATATATATTTTGTTATCAGAAATGCAGTGACTCTATGCAGTGGTGCCCACCCCCCCTTATGTCTATGACGCACCCCCCCCCCAATTGTCTATCCGTAGGTGTTCTTCCATGAAAAAATCATCTTTTCGATTAATTTTACCCCCCTCATCAAACATATTTATATAGATTTTAACCCCCCCAATATTTCAATGACGCAGTTTGCGTCATAGCCCCCCCTTGTGGGCACCCCTGCTCTATGATACCTTTGTGTCATCACACTATACTGAGCAGAATGATATTAGAAAAGTATTGTTCTTCATAGATTTCACGTAGTTCTCAGAACACAAATTTCGTTTCTTGCAGGGCCGTGCCTAGGGGTAAGAAGGCGAGCGGGGCGGCGGCCCTGGGCGCCGAAGTAAGGGGGCGCAAAATACGGGAGAATAAAGGAAAAAGATAGGAAAAATTGCTTGGAATATATGTATGGGGCGCCGTCGTATACTCTCGCCCTAGGCGCTGATTTTCCAAGGCACGGTCCTGGTTTCTTGGTACTTGATTTTTAAGAATCGCATAGAAACTCACTAGATGGGTTTCTCCAATAAAAAAAAACAAACTAAAAGTTGACAACACTGATACGCTTATTGATGACTACTGCATGTCTCCTTCTCACTCGCAGAGAATTTTGTTGTCGTGGATTATACATATATATAGTGAAAAATCCCATATGTGTTGTCAATTTCGACGAAAGTTCCCTTTATCCCATTCCGAATAATTAACGTTGCAAAATCCCACGAAATGGTATTTTCCCCACGGGTTGGCATCACTGATTAAATGGTTCATGTCGTACGTATGACTATAGACGACGCCTGCCTTTGCTCAGCACAGATATTGTGAAATAATGTATAATTACAGCTTTATACAATATTGCAAAGAACGGATGTCTATTGTAGACAGTTATGATACAAGTATTTCTGTAAACTTATTAATTAAGTTTACCAGTTGTAAATTTGAATTCTTTACATATAATACCGTTTTTTCCCTCCTCAAACCTCTATTAAAGTTTTCAGTTCACCACCATACCATTGACATGCTGAGATATTTGTTATTAAAAGAAAAAAAAAAAACTTTGGCTTAAATGAAAGAACGAAAGATACAGAGATAACTGAACTATCTCTTATTTTGATTTCTGTTGTCCGCGTAACACAGTTTCCGCTTACTGAAAAGGGAGATTAACATGTGTTTCACCCCTAAATTTTTTATGGGACCAAGAAGTATTTCCATTTAAGTCAGATTTCTGTTTGATAAGGAGTCCGTTGAAGGCAAGTTTCACTGTGTCATACTCAGATACACTAATATTTGTTTCCATTCAATGCAATGTCAAATTAGCAGTTTCTGCAAAAGCATAATATTCATCTTGTACCCTCATAATTGGAATAAAATGGAAAATCTTGATAACCGTTTATCCTACCTTTACACTTTGAGTTATGCCAATGAATCTGTGCAGCGTACGTAGAGAAACAAGAATTTTAGAAATGATTTTTAAAAAAAGCGATCTTGGCCAAGAATTTTAGGAATGATTTTTAAAAATGCATCAAAGGATTGCGATCTTGACGAATAATTAGTTTTTGGACTAGGGTCCACAAAAATTTTGAACGGCCCCTAAATCGAGTTTTTTCTTTTTTTCTTTTCTTTTTTTTTATGGAATAAGCACATCATACTAAGTTAATTGATAGTTTGGGTTTGGCTACACTATATGTAGTTCTTCAGATATAAGGCCTACAAGAAATTTTTTGATTGAAATATATTGGATCTTGGATTACGTGTCAGAAAATTTTTGAACGGCCGGTAAATCGAGTTTTTTTTCTTTTTACGGAATAAGCACATCAAGCTGAGTTAATTGATAGTTTGGGTTTGGCTACACTATATGTAGTTCTCAATTTATAAAGCCTAAAAGAAAAGTTTAGACTGGAATATAATGGATCTTTTGATCCAGTAAGATTTTGCCAAATATAATATTTTGTTTCGTTGTGCTCCATTATCGTTTAGATGTAGAGATCATTGTCAGCCTCGGGAATGTTGACAAAATGAAGCAATAAAATTGGATCCACGAAGATTTAAATTTGGACTTTTCTACTATCTTTTTATCTTGAATTTGTGTGTATTTAATTTATTTATTTCCTGGCAGTCCAGTATGACTTCTGACAAGGTACATATTTAGTGCAGGCCATTCTTCATCCAGACATATTAAACATAACGTAATAAGAATCATATCTAATATATTAGACCTTACGGAACAATAAAAAGTTTTGATTCTACAGCAGTGAATTTTGGGGTTCCTTAGGCCATAGTGTAAACGTAAATAAATACATTCAAATAAGTGAGAAAAGTATTGCGAATTGTGTTAATGAAACCCTGATTTTTATTCAGTAACTATGTTCCTATTTTACTTACTCCGTTTAAGAGTTCGGAGTCGAATCCGCAAAGAAGGAAGACAACGTCACTGCACATCAACTGGAAGAGGGCGTTGTTATCGCACATCTCTTTCCCAACGAAGCTGATAAGTCCGTCTGTTGGAAGGAATTCGTTGATTCCCATCATATCCAAAAGCCACTACATATAGAAATAAATACATAGAACACTTAAATAATAGCATTAGCGTTAGAAAATGAAAGATCTAATTTCTTTTTACCTCGCAAAGTATTACGAAATAACGTAAAATTAGAATTGCCAGATTTTTGAAGCTCCAAACTGGAACGTTGTATTATCAAAAATTTCGCAAATTCATTGTAGAAGTTTTTCAAAATTCTAATATAAGATTTATTCTTACACACCATTCAGAAATCAAACAAATTTACACTGCATAAATATTAGTATGCACAAAGACAGTGTTGTGATTTCTAGCACCAAATATAATAATAATAATGCAGAAATCAGTTTTATGTGTTTTAGTCTCAAAATTTGCTCTTCACTAATCAAATATAGTGTTTCTAAATTTCTCGATCTAAATTCTTTTAACACTTGTTTCTGCTGAAATATACAGGGTGGCCCAAAAGTAGGTATACACCCCAACATTGTTCTAGCATAACATTCTAGTTTATGGGTGTAGTTGCTTGAGCTATTCCGAGCTTAAGATATAAGTATAAACACATTAAAAACAAATAATAAAGAAACTTAAGTCTGCCTGATGGATAACAATAAGAAATTATATAAAATGCAATGAGCTGATCAGTACGGTACTGTGACGTACTTTTGGGCTTCCCTGTAATATGAAAAACAATTTTAGCAAGAAAAATTAACAATTAACTAGTTTAACATCCATAAAATAAGGAGGGAAGGAAGAATTACTACACATTATTCAAGCTTATGCATTTCACTTGAATGAACCGTTCTCAAAAAAGCTTCTCTATTTTATTAAAGAATTCACTGGAAGTTATTGCAAAGTTGATTTGTAGAACATTAGTCCTCTCACTTTTGACTTTTGCACTAAACTTCTCTATGGTAAAAGCTGTAAAAGTTGTTAAATAACTTCGCGACTAGAAACTAAATTTCTCCGTCTGAGTGGGAGTAAACACGAAACCAACCCGGACTGTCCCGCTCAAAGCAGGGTGTCTGGTAGACCTATGTAAAACAGTAACATGCTGTTCCTTACAATATTTGGTGGTTTCGTAGTGCCATTTTTCCGATTTATTTAAAATTCTAGTGCTTGACCTAATATCATTTTTTTTTCTTTTGGCAAAGAACTACTTCTGCATGAAGTCCTTGGTTCGATCCCCAGTCCAGGATAGGATTAAGGGAGGGGCTTAAGGGGGATATAGCCCCGAGCCTCCAACTCTGATCAAAATCTCAACTGGCTATCTGAAAAAGCATCATTAAGATACAATCATCGTAAAATAAAATATGACCAACAATATGAAACATATTCCTTTAACTTTCGTACTGTACTTTCACAGAAATGGCCACATATTTTTTTTCTAGCCCCGGAACTCCAGATTGGTTAATCCAGCCCTGCCCCAGCCCAATAAGGTTGAGGTGGACAACATCGTGTTCGTAGGTTTCTCGGATACTCGCATTTCCTCCAACATAATCATTCCACTAATTATTTCATCATCATTCACTTGTCTTAATCATTCTGTCTCTTAGCGGACAGATGCGTGGGACGTTAAACTGGAAGTTTTCTTTCAGTTTAATCGAAAATGGAATGAAATCTTTAAGTTTTACGTCCCAAGTTATGCTGGTTAGCCTAAAGGAGACGGTGATAATGAAAAATGATTGAAATGAAGAAATTGGGAGAACCCCAAGGAACCCCACCACGAGCACGGTGTTTGTCCACTACAAAGTCCACACGACGCGAGCTGGGATCGAACCAGGGACCCCAAACACCGGAGGTGAACGCTCTACCACTGAGCCACCGCACCTCCTTAGTTTAATCGAGTATCAAAGTGCAGTAGGAGCGGTGAAAACAATTTGTGCTGTATGGGACTAATGCATATGCAAAGATATTGTTTCTTACTTCCAGGAAAACTAATTTGACTTTTAATGTGTTTCAGAGTTAGGATGACTGTTAGGCTTTGCGCTCCTCTTTATGTCAATCATCGTCAATAACGCACAAATTAGCTCGTTATAAATTATGACCACTCAATATTGTGCGCATTGCTAATTTTAGAAAGTTTTCCTCCTCTGAGAGGGATTTGAGTACGCAGGGAGTGAAAGTAGTACTTCGATAATATTGGTTAACCCAGGTTGAAAAAAAAAAAGGAACTTTGTGTAACGTCCTACGTTTGTGCCCTGTAGTTTCTCGGTATTGACAATCGGTCGTAAAGGTGTTAAAGCTTTTTCAGGACAGTTATCCTGAGTCAGGTTTTCTTCATTTATAGACACCAGACAAATGCTGGGATGGTACTTAACATACAGGTTCCAGACCATTTCCTTCTTTTCCCAATTCTTTCTATCTCCCCTTGCCTCGGATACTGTAATTCCCAAGAGATGTTATATCTTATGCGTGACGGGCTAAATGGCCTTAGATGTCGAAAGCCCAGAAATCTAATTCCTTTAGGGTAAGGGAAACGGCTGATTAAGGTAAGTGAATAATGATGGAAGAATTGGTGGAATGAGAATGTGCAAGGACACGAGAATACCCCGAGAAAACCCACGACAACTTACTTTGCCGGAGATCGAACCAGGGACCCCATGCAACAGAGGTAAGAGCTCTACCACTGAGCCCCCTTTAACCCAAAATGAGAGCAAGAAGGGGACCCTGAAATCATCGCTGTTTGCGTCATTTGTATTCTATGGATAACATTATTTAACCACCTCTGCTTGTGTTAATTAATCATTGCAATCGTATAAAGGTACGTGAATAAAGCTACGTTGATTACCATATGCTACGCACTTATGCATCAATCCTTCACATGTTAAGAGGCCTCATCCCGCACTGAGAAAAATCCATTATCCGGACAGCGGTATATTGTACAAATACAAGGATTCGTTATGTTTACTAAGGAAATCTGTACGGAGCGTACTTTATCCATATGCTACACAGGTACTGCCTTTTACCCGCTTAGATATTACATCATGTCGCTGCAGGATGTCTGACTTCTAACAATCTTCTGTATTTTACATACATATACGTATGTTAAATACTTCAGCTATATGTTATATACGTCCATCTGTGTGTGAGATCCAGGCCGCCTATAGACACCTCTTTCTTTCGCCATGGCTGACGTCATTGAACTACCGTCTTTTGCTTGCGAAACGAGGTTGTTTACAAACAGAAAAGAAGAGAGGAAGGAAAAATGCTTGGGTAAGTACACTAGTTAACTATTACTTTAGTTAAATATTCCATTAATTATATATTCTTTTAGTGTAACTTGCTTTAATATAGTACTAAGTAAGTAATGTAGTTTATGAATACAATTCTTACTATTGTAAAACTCGTTAATGATTGAGGACAATGGAATGGGTGAATCTGAATTTTGAGAAATCTTTGAATATTAATGTTTTGAAACATTTTACATTTCAAGGTAGCAAAATGAATGTTATGTGTTTATTCATTCCGTTTTATATGTGACGATTTATTACTTGGTGCAGATTTACTACAGGGCTGCTTAACATAATTGCTAATAAACCGTTTTCAGCGCGAAAATTCCCTTGTGTAGTGAAGATTTAGGATTTAGATTTCTGGGCTTTCGGCATCAATGGCCTTGTTAGCCCGTCGCATATGAGGGATGACTTCCCTCGGTGATCACACTATCCGGGGAAAGGAAGGGAAGAATGGATTGGGGAAAAATGGGGCCGCGGTGGCTCAGTGGTAGAGCGTTCACCTCTGGTGCTTGGGGTCCCGGGTTCGATCCCAGCTCCCGCCAAGTGAACTTTGTGGTGGACAAACACCGTGTGCGTGGGTTTTCTCGGGGTTCTCCCGTTTCCTCCCACTTTCTTCATTCCACCATTTCATACATTACTCATCATCACCGTCTCCTTTAGCCTAACCGGCATAACCGTGGGACGTAAAACTCAAAGATTTCATTTTCATTTTTGGATTTCGGAAGGGAGAAAACGGCTTGGGACCTATATGTTAGGTACCACTCCGGCATTTGCCTGCTGTGAATGAGGAAAAGCCAAGGAAACCTCATTCAGGATGGCTGGACTTAAAATCTTTTGATACTTTTTCGACCGAGTTCCCCCACCGGGATCGAACCCGGGACCGTTCGCACCGAAGGCGAGAGCGTTAGCGAATACGCTACGCGGGGCCACTAGTGTAGTTTAGAAAACTCATTTTTACTAGGATATTTGCAAGATTTTTTTTTCTTTTAGTTTAACGCCCCATGATTGTACATCAATGTAAGAGAGAAGGTGACGATGAGATACATGATAATGGTGGAATCAAGAAAATGTAAGGAAACTGGAAAGTCTTAAGAATAACCACAACTACAGTGTTCACCAAAAGCCTATTTGTCGGGAGCAGGAATCGAACCAGGGACCTACCGCGTCAGAGGTAAGCGCTCTCAGAGCTTTCTTTTGTTTAAAGAACTTGTTTACAATGATATATATATATATATATATATATATATATATATATATATATATATATATATATATATATATATATATATAACGAAGATATTGACATATTTTACAGCCTCACTGAAATTTTAAAAAAAAAGTAGTCAGGGAGAGCTTACTTGTCAGGTTTTTATTTTTTAATTTAATTTATTTTTATTTATTTATTTTTGCTTTGTTATGTTCCCTAGTTAATTAATGTTTGGGTTACTGAAAATTAAAACCTTTTTAGTATTATTGTTATGTCATCACTTTGGAACCAAAACGTTAGATTTTTTTCTTGTGTTTTCATATAGGAAGTTGGTGAGTTTGTGCCTTAGCACTGGTTTGGTTTCTAGAACGTAATTGAAGGTCATGTTGAGTTGAGTCTTGGTGGGTTTGAGTTCGTGAAGTGTCAGGCACTGCTTGTGCCCCTGTCTTCTGTTTGTGATGTTTCCTGGCTTTGGGCTGTGACGTATTTATGTTGAGGAGTACCAACGAAGGCCGCGTGATATACAGGTAGCTACAACACAGCTTCAAGAGTTAACGAGTGCCATGTCTTTGAATTTCAGCTTTCGTTACGGCGTGATAATGCAGTATAGTGCTAGATTGAAATTCTATGGGTGGTAAAAACGGTATGGTAAGAAATACAACGTAATTGTTATTAGTTTAATTAGTGTTTCTTCATAGTATTGTTTCACTATTTCTAGAAGGAATTAAGTATTAACGAAGTAATGAATAAGCAAAAGCACACATTGATTGACGTTTAGTATTTCTCATACTCCATTGAGAATGTTTTGATCCTCAGTTGCGCAAACATCCAGTGTGCGTTTATTTTCTTTCTTTTTTGGGGGGTTTACACTGCCTCACAGATGAGCTCTTTCGTGGCTAAGTGGTTAATGAACACGCCTTTGGCGTGGGACACCCGGGTTCGATTCCCGGCCGGGGGCCGCGGTGGCTCAGTGGTAGAGCGTTCACCTCTGGTGCTTGGGATCCCGGATTCGATCCTAGCCCCGCCAAGTGAACCTTGTGGTGAACAAACACCGTGTGCGTGGGTTTTCTCGGGGTTCTCCCATTTCCTCCCACTTACTTCATTCCACCATTTAATTCATTGCTCATCATCAGCGTCTCCCTTAGCCTAACTGGCATAACTGTGGGACGTAAAACTCAAAGGTTTCATTTCATTTTTTCTTAATCTCTTGCACCGACCGACCGACCGATCTCGATCAAATTTCCAACGTAGATGCGCTTCTGGCCTGGGAGTGTTTTTAGCTATTTACTTTGACAGTAGAACTTAGGGGAGGGGGAGGAGGGGGACAGAAAAAATAAATGACTTAATTTACTTTGAAGTGTAAAAGTGCGAGCGTTTTCTTCTCTCTCTCTCTCTCTCTCTCTCTCTCTTCACTCCTCCAGTCTCCTCTCACTTTTAGGGCCGCGGTGGCTCAGTGGTAGAGCGTTCACCTCTGGTGCTTGGGGTCACGGATTCGATCCTAGCCCCGCCAAGTGAACCTTGTGGTGGACAAACACCGTGTGCGTGGGTTTTCTCGGGGTTCTCCCATTTCCTCCCACTTACTTCATTCCACCATTTCATTCATTTCTCATAATCACCGTCTCCTTTAGCCTAACCGGCATAACCGTGGGACGTAAAACTCAAAGATTTCATTTCATTTTTTCCTCTCACTTTGATTTCATGATTTTGCACTCTGATGAAAAGTATTAAATACCGCCAGGAAAAGTACTAATATATAACCTCTCTTTTAGGCGCCCCCCAACCACGCGCCCGGGACACGTGCTTTGCTTGCTCGCCCATAGCTGCGGCTCTGTGAGCTACATAAGTAACATACAATGCTTACGTAATACTTTGGGTCATAAGTACTATTAAGAAAGGAAGAATTGCATTTTTTTAACTTTGGGAAAGGAGCTACTATGGGATTAAAGATAAGGTAGGAAAGGCAACACATTCCAGTCTGTGCTTTCACCCAGCAGACATATTGTTTGGAACCAAAAAAATGTGACTTTTGGAATCTTGTACTTAGGTTCACAGCAGAAGCGACGAAATAACTTGAATCATCCATTGTAGCTCTCCCCGCAGCCAGTTTCTAAAATGTTGGCAATAAGTTTGCGAAACGAGAGGTGACGACTCCAATTTTGGGTGAAAAGTCGCTATAAGAAATAATCGAGAAATTAATTGTCTATAAGCATTGTAAAAGTTGTAGATGTAAACTAAACAATATGTTCTACTCACTGGCGCAAATCCCGGGGGGGGGGGATGACGGATACATGTCCCCTCCAATCTTGGAACTGAGGGGGACTTCTCCCAAATAATCCGATTTGAAATGTGTTTTTTGGGAGAAATTTGATGATTTTTGTCCGATTGCTACCAAGGAACGTGAGATGTCCCCCAGAATAAGCCTCAAATCTGCAGCCTCCTAACGCTAAAGACAACTCTGATCCTCCACAACATTGTTTTTCAACTTCATAAGTATTTTGGACATCGCCAAAAAAAGTATGGTAACGGTCTTACCCTCCCCCCCCCCATGTTGAAGACAGATTTGCGCCGCTGGTTCTATTCACATCTTTGTAAACAGGGCGTAACCAATCCTTTAATTCAGGGATCATTTCAGGTTGTTTCGGGTACTTTTGTTCATGTTGTGGTCAAAATAGTTCCGAAATAATTAACACTACAGTACTTACGTTAAGCAATTTTTTGTAAAAGAAAAAGTGCAGAATAATTAAAAGACCCCAGAGGACAAATATAACAAACACCTTCTTCGCCTTTTTTCACGCATCTATAGCTAATCTTGTTGCTATCGGTAATGATGTATTACGTGTGTCTCTCAACGGAAACTCTGCGAACTAAAGGACATCAAGTTTGTAGTTATTCTTCGTTAGAGGGCAAGGGTAACATAACAATGCAGGATTGTGGAGTAGTGAGTACGCTGTATTTCCAAACTCTTCATCACTTGCGCTGATTAAAACAAACAAACAGAAAAAAATAACGTAAAAACTGTTTTGAACTAATAATGCTTCTCTACAGATGAACATTTTGTTTGCAGCAAAAAGTCGCTAAATGTGTACGTAGGTAAATCGTCATTTAAAAATCACCCCAAAAAGTCTCCAATCGGATTTTTTTTTTTGTCGTTATCGTAGGGCGACCATACGTCCCGTTTTGACCGGGACAGTCCCGTTTTAGGGGCGTGTCGCGGCCGTCCCGTCAGTAGATGGAAAAAAGTAGTATTCGTCCCGTTTTATGTAAATGAAAGAAGTAAATAACAAACCCAGTACCTTTACTCCTTTTAAAAGTATTAATAATAACAAAGCGGCAAAAATTGAACTGAAAATCCCTATATTAAAAATACTCTATAGTTCGCAGTACTGCTCGAAAGGCAGCAGAGGTTTTAGCAGTTGGTTGTGTGTTAAATAAACTTCAACGTGTCTTTCCTTTTTCATAAGTACCCGCTCTGTAACGAAGAGAGAGAGGGGGAACTCTGATATCAAGGCACTGATAAGAACAAAGGTAGATCTAAAAGTCTAGTGTTGCAAGAACCTGTCCCGTTTTTAACTGACAATTTTATGGTCACCCTGCGCTATCGTTGAGGTCGAATTCCCCTTATTTAGCGACTTTACCCAAAATTGGCAACATTGACCCCCACCGAACAACACCCCGTCATCTTGAGCCTAGCCAGCATAATAGTGGGACGTAAAACTTAAAGATTTCATTTCGAACAACACTCCCAGAAACCTACTGTTATACTATTCTCAAACCACCCTTTCGTACAGTTCTCCCTATTCGAAAAAAAAAAAAAATTGTAAATAGCAGTGTTCATACATAAATATGGAACTCAATTTCCCTGAATTTTGCAGGTTTTCCAGGTATTAATTTTGCAATTTCCAGGTCTAGTGGAAGAAACTAATAGTACGAGAACACATAAATTTTAAGAATACTATATTTATATATTTGAGAATGGCCACCCTTCTCCCCAATGAACGATTGCAATTAAATATTGAGTCACAAGAAAATAAATAATTAAAATAAATAAAATTTAAGTTGAAAAATATTAAGTTGAGAAGCCTACTAAGGGAATTATATAATACTTTTGTTCCATACTTGAATACATTCAAAATATACAAAAAAATATTGGCTTGGGGAAGAAAAAAGGGCCCGCGAGATTTTAACTGATTCTTGTAGTACTCGACGACAGAAATAGATTACTGAAAGAATTTTCAAAATCGGCACAGGCAAACATGAAGAAAATCGCATTTTCAGGTACCGGTTCAAAATGAGAAGAAAAAAGGACCGCGAGATTTTAACTGATTCTTGTAGTACTCGACGAGAGAAATCGATTAGTGAAGGAATGTTCAAAATCGGCGCAGGCAAGCATGAAAAAAAATCCCACTTTCATGTACCGGTTCAAAATGGGGAAGAAAAAAGGGCCCGCGAGATTTTAACTGATTCTTGTAGTACTCGACGACAGAAATAGATTACTGAAAGAATTTTCAAAATCGGCACAGGCAAACATGAAGAAAATCGCATTTTCAGGTACCGGTTCAAAATGGGAAGAAAAAAGGACCGCGAGATTTTAACTGATTCTTGTAGTACTCGTCGAGAGAAATCGACTAGTGAAGGAATTTTCAAAATCGGCGCAGGCAAGCATGAAAAAAAATCGCACTTTCATGTACCGGTTCAAAATGGGGAAGAATAAAGGGCCCGCGAGATTTTAACTGGTTCTTGTAGTACTCAACGGGAGAAATCGATTAGTGAAGGAATTTTCAAAATCGGCGCAGGCAAACATGGAGTAAATGGCATTTTCATGTACCGGTTCAAAATGGGGAAGGAACAAGGTCCCGCGAGTTTGAACCGCTACGATGTATGTTCACGAATGTGCCCGTCTTCTCAAATTTAGTTAATTACTGTGACACTGAAACATGTGACACAGAGTCACATTGTGGATGACTCTGCAATCGGCAACCACTGCACATATACTCCTCCCGCCCCACAGTTTGATTATTTCGATCCATTCCTCACGTGCTAACGGCATGGTTCAACATCTGCAAGAGAGAGGTAAATGTAACGTTCATTTGGCAATAGCTTTCCACCAAATTAAGCTGCATGAAATCTGATTGCATATTTGACATACTGAGAAAATTCTAGCCCGTGGCCATATGTATCACATATCCCACCAGTTCATAAAAATTTTGAACACAAAATTACGGTCGTCCGTGTGACGTACTCCCAAAAGGCCTAATGTGTATCACCCACCTCACATTCAATTTAACCACATCCGTGTAGAATTTAGAAAGGAACTTCTTATGATGTATACAGGATGTCTCAAAAGTTCCCTAACATAGGGTAACTCTGTTATCAGAGTTACAACAAAATGTAAGAGGAAAAAAAATCTCGAAATATGACGTTTTCAATCTAAAGTGAACACTTTAAAAAAATCGGACGAGATGTTTGTGCTGTATACTCTTCATGCACCCAATTTTAAATGAAAATGCAACGTTGCCATTTACCTGAACCCACAACATAAGTGAATGAAGTTACTGTTTGAAACGGAGACTGGCCATCAACATGTTCGCGTAAAAGACAGTAACTTCACTCACTTATGTTGTGGGTCCAGGTAAATGGCAACGTTGCATTTTCATTTCACATTGGGCGCATAAAGAGTGTACAGCGCAAAGGGGTCATCCGATTTTAAAAATTCCTTCACTTTAGATTGGACACATCATATTTGGAGATGCTTTCCCCTCCGACATTTTGTTATAACTCGGATAATAACAGAGTTACCCTATGTCAGGGGACTTTTGAGACACCCTGTATATCTTATTTAATATATGTTTGATGTCACTATATCTGTAGTATAATTTAGTTTGTTTAAATTTACAATTTAATAAGTAGATTCGGATTTACATGCGTAGGATTTTGTATGCATCTAACTAATGAATTCTTTTATATTCATACTTAACTTAGTGACTTGGCTTTGGACTGCAACTGATTATTGTAACCCATTATTGCTTGAGAAGAAACAAGATATCCGAATCTTCATTTGGAGAAATCAAAGGTCTATTGGAAAGCTGGGAATTACAACCATTAATTTCTACATTTCAAGGTGCGTAAATTATATATTCTGTGTTTATTATTACTATTATTGGGTTTGGAATCAATCAAGCATTTCATGATATTTTAGAGGGATCAAGATGGGTGCCGGATAGATAAGTATTTGAGCGTCAGGCTCTTATTTCTTTTCAATTTAATATTTAATCAATGATTATTTTTCTCCCTCATTATTCCACCAAATCGTATTCCAAGATCATAAATTTTCATTACTCATTTGTGACCGTCAGCCTACATAACATATTCGTAGGACGTAAAACAAAGATTTCGTTATTATTGTTTCTATCTCTTTTCTCCATAGCTGTGAAAAATAATGCCTTCAACATCATAAATTTGTATGCCACTTGCCTGCTTTCGCCTTCAGTCGTCTTACTCTTCGGACATCACGAAGCAAAGCAGGTACTTTGCAGTTTTCATAGTTTTGAAAGGATGTGACATAACATAATGATGTTGGTGTTGCGATGTTCAGTACCGTAGATAATTAAACAATGCTAGTAAACAAATCGAGTAGCAATTGTAATTTTTTAGCTTACATGCCTTTCAGACCGGCCATATTTTTTTTTTTTTTTGTTTACAACATATTGTTATTTCTACTCTATATGAAATATATTCTGAGGTTGTGTTTTGGGGGACGTGGTAGCTCAGTTGTGGAGCGTTGACCTCTCCTGCGTGAAGTTCCTGGATCGATCCCAGCACGTGCTAAATGGGCTTTGTGTTGGAGAAACACTGTGTGTGATTTTTCTCGGGGTTTTCCCGTTTTCTCACACATTTTCATTCTACTATTCCATTCATTCTCATCATCATCGTCTCCTTGAGCATATCCGGCATAATCGTGGAACGTAAAACTCAAAAATTTCATTTCATTTCATTTCATATAAACTTTGTTGCAAAGTAACCTGATAGCTGAAGATACTTTGCAACATATACAAAAAAGTATTTTCAGCATACGAACATAATGTTTCTGTGCAGTGTTTTCTCTCTTCTATTGATACATTTCACTTCCTACACAAAACTGCATGCAGTCTACAAATATTGAGGTTGGACTTACGGTACCGGTGTCAGTACTTAGTACGAATTATTGATATTTGTAAAGAAAATTATGTATTTTCTGGTACCGACATAGGAACCACGTTCTGATAGTTTAGTATGTCCCACAAAAATGGCAACTCAAGAACAGCAAAAATCTTCGAGATCTGATTTGCCTTGGTTGCTCTTTATATCCAAGAATATCATCCCAACCGTAATCAGTGGAAGATTTACGGGATTTGAGGCTTTCAGGCTGAAGCTCACCCAAATTACAGGATTTCTTTTTTACAAAATTCTGATGTTAGTCATTCCTATGTGTCTACGCTTCAAGCCCTTCAAAAAGTCTAGTCGTTTCTAAATAAAGGAAGTCTTTCTGTGTGAAGTCACTCTCAAACTATTTTTCTGAATCCGCCGCTTTTCGTAATTTATTTTCCAGCAAGAAATCCATCCCGACATTTACCTGAATAGGAAATTTTCCTAAAGTTAGATGGCAGGAGGTACCCGTAGTAATAATTTCCTATCTGAGGGGTTACGTTTGATCGGTGCAAAGTAGCCCCGATTAGAGGCTGAAACAACCTTCTCCCAGTTTTATTTTTCTATGACTTTAAAACGTTTCACACTTCAATTTCAACTATTGTCTCAAAGTCCCATTATACACAGAGTATTCTACGAAACTGACTTGACTTTGACGAAAATTCTTGTAGGTGATATCTTTCAAATTTTGTCGGCCTTTACAGTGACTGCTTTCCATACCTCTACAACAACAAACCCTTCAGGTAATTAGAACTGATGTTAACCGCCAACCAAATAGTCAATGTTCTATCTTACGGTGACAGTTGAAACTTTTTCTTTACAGTCCATCATTTTACCGACAGAGGACTGTGAAACTTTTGCCGTATTTTGTGCAAAGTTAATCCTGAAGTGCAAAATAATCCCGTCTTATGGTACTTACAGAATATTAGTCAGTAATTTTCACATTAATTTTAAAGGTGACAACAGTTGGAGCCTAGGGCTGTGTGATATTTAAATCGAACGGTTGATATTTTCAAATATCAAAACATCGATATCGAAATTTTTGATCGATATATCCATATTCTTTTCTCTCTTTCGTATTTCTATATTTTCGATTTTTGATATTGTTTATATTTCGATATTGCTGTATTTTTCAATATTTCGAACAAGTTTCGATAGTTTGTCGATATCGATTATCTATATTTAAATTCGGATATCGCAAAGCCCTATCGAACCCTTCGGAAATGAAGTTTTTGGCTATGGACCTGATTAGGGATGCACACGAGACAAGACGAGACATAATTTTTGTTACGAAATTCGAGACGAGACAGAGCTCTTCCAATAGAAATGGATCCAGTTTTCGAGACGATACATAACTTTCGCGGCACCTTTTCGAGAGGAGACAATCTCAAATCTTTTCTCTTGCGCATCCCTAGACTTGATCACGAGTTCTCAAAAAAAAAAAAAAAAAAAAAAAAATGTTAATGAGAAATAACATCTAAATACAATATCGGTAGCTAAAACATTTTTGTTTTCATTCTTCAGTAATGCATTGTTATTAATCTCAGTATTTTATAGTGTATTCTTAAGCTTAAGGTGATGTATAATTAAATTTTGAATTCAGTTAACTTATTTTGTTTCTTAGATTGTTTTCAAAATGTATGTACAAACGTTTATTTTCATTTTTGAGTGTTTAAAGTGACGTATAGTTATTAAACATAGTATTTAATATTGTATTCTTAACGTGAAAGTGATATACAGTTAACTTTACAATTCAGTTAACATTTTTCTTTCTGAAATTGCTTTAAAAAGTATGTAAAAACGTTTTTTTCTTTTCTTTCTTGAGTGCTAAAAGTGATGAAAAGTTATTAAGCTTACTACTTTATATTGTATTCTTAACCCTAAACTGATACACAGTGCGTTTTTGAATAAATTATGTCAAGTTATTTGAGTGACGAACACTGATAGAAAATCCTGACTATTACTGGAACATTTTGATTTTAAGGTGAGGACTACTGCTGCAAGGATTTTAAAATATTGTTTTTCCTTCTACTCCTTTTTGAATTCTGACTACATGGTCATTATAGAAAGGATCAGTGAGTCTTTCCAACTACGGTATAGCTCCGACAGATTCACAATGCTCAGAGAAAAGACAAAATAGTATGTTTTCAACCTTAAAGTGAGAACCACTGGCGTTTTTACCCTGCTATGCAAAAGTAAGTGAGTACTCCAATGGGGTTCCAATGCGGTCCCTAATTTCTGCATTTTAGATATATGGAAATACATGTCTCTAAAATGTAAAGAACTGATTTTTTTTTTAACTGAAAACTGCAATTCGGTAAGCCTTATGGATACCGAGATATGGGAAAATAAAGAGAGATACTATAGGTATGTGGGTCTTGCATACTTGACGCTACAATTCGGAAAATGAATTAAAATATGACTAACGGCCATCAAGATGATGTCAAATAAAGGGGGACCAACACAGTTAAGGGGTTTTCGTTTCGCTAAAATTTCCGAAGTCGTTCATGGACAGTTAATAAACACCAGTAGCAATTTCATCTTAAAGTAATTAGATATATTCATGGGGTGTTAGAACATCATGGAGTCTACCAATATTAAATTTTAAAAACTTTTGAAAATATAATGTGACATTTGTAAACAGTATTTGAAATATGTGTTTACCCAAAACTTCCAGCTAGTACATCTAACATCTGGAGAAACACTGTGAAATAAAAGTGTATGAGATCTTGAAATTTCGGAAACAATTATTGGTCGCAACAAAATTAAATCAGATGGTACTTCTATGGGTTAAATGAGTACCTCAGTACAATTTCGATCGAAAGATTAGTTCAGTCCTAGGTTTTCTTCAGGCAATTCCAAGGGTTCATCGAGCTGTACAAAAGAATGAAAATTCGCTGTCAATATCTAAGATAGTAACCAAGATAAAAGGAATTATATATTTTATGGCGTAAAAATAGAGATCTTTATATATTTGTACTTTTGGGTCTTTCCTATAAGAAAAAAAATCAGAAAACTACTGTATATACCTTAATAGACAATTCAATGGGCGGGGACACAGTAGCTTAGTGGTAGGGTGTTTAACTAATATTTTTTTTTGCAGAAACTATTGGAGTATTCACTTAACCCATAGAGATACGATCATACTTAACTCCCTATTTAATTTTAAATTAAATAAAAGGAAATATTTCAGTGTAGCGACCCACGATTATGCATTTCAGTCTCAGGGAGATTTTGATTAAAGCAAGTGAATGTTGTTGGCAGAATTGATGGAATGCAAAGGTGGGAGGAAAGAGAGAACCCCGAGAAAACCCACGAATACGATGTCCACTACAAACTGACTTGGCCGCGTATAGAACCAAGAACCCAATACACCAGAGGTAAGCACTCTACCACTAAGCCACTGTGCCCCCGCCAATTTAATTGTCTATTAAGGTATATACGGTTGTTTTCTAAAATTTCTTCTTCTTACAGCAAAGACTCAAAAGTACAAATCCATGTGGGTCTCTATTTTTACGACGTCATAAAATACACAATTCCTTATATCTCGTTTGCTATATTAGATATTGACAAAAAATGTTCACTTTATTTCAGAGCCCGATGAACGCTTGGAATTGTCCAAAAAAAATTTAGAGCTGAATTAATCTTTCGATCGAAATTGTACTGACGAGTCTGCGGTACTCACTTAACCCATAGAAGTACCATCTTATTTAACTTTTGTTAGGATCAATAATTGTTTTCTGAAATTTCAAGATCTAATACGCTTTTATTGTATGGTGCCTCTCTAGCTGCTAGATGTACTAGCTGGAAGTTTTAGGTAAATATATATTTCTAATACTCTTTATAAATGTCAAAATATATTTTCCAAAGCTTTTAAAATGTAATCTTGGTAGATCCCATGATGTTCTTAAACTCCATGGAAATACCTAATTACTTTAAGATGAAATTGCTACTGATGCTTATTAACTTTCCATGGCCGGTTTCGGAAATTTTACCACCTAACACGAAAACCCCATAACTGTATGGATCCTCCCTTTATTTGACAATATCTTGATAGTCATATTTTAATTAATTTTCTAAATTGTACTGTCTAATATGCAAGCTCCACGTACCTATGGTGTCACTTTTTATTTCATCATATTTCGGTAACTGTTAGGCGTACCGACTTGCGGTTTCGGTAAACACACACCTCTAAGGTTCTTTAAAACGTTATTAAAACATATTTTAGAATGTTTAGAAATGAGAGTTCTGCGAATATTATGGTACCCGAAAACCCCCATCAGGGCGTGTGTGTAGTGTATTTAATTGAAACTACTTTTGAGGTGGTTGTAAGCTCTCGTAATTACGTTTCCGAAACTGCCCATCTAGTACGCAAACCCCACATTTCTATGGTGTCGTTCTTTATTTTCCCATATCTCGATATCCATAAGGCTTACCGAGTTGAGGTTTTCGGTAAACAGATGTCAGTTCCTTACATTTTAGAGACATATATTTTCATATATCTAAAAAATACAGACATTAGGTACCCCATGGTAGCCCGAACACCATTGAGGTACCCACTTACTTTTGAATGGTAATACATTTTGAGTTGTTGTTCAGCATCAATAAACACTTCATAGTTTTTCTACGTGCAACCCAAAAGTCCATACCTGACCGAACAGATTTTGTCCATTTAATCTCAAAAATGTTAAGATACTTTGTATTGTTAAGTACAACCAAATTAAGCACACTGAATATAACATTTTAAATATTTTCTGATTTTTGTTGCAGGTATTTCGTGCATCAAACCAGAATTCTGCTTGAAAGACAGTCAAAAGAAGCAGTGTAGGTTGTGGCTAAAAGTACGCCCTTTCTGAAGACAGACTCAGTTGTACTTACATTATTTTGTACGAATATATAACCCTAATAAAGATACTGTACTACAAATTATTTCTTTCTTCCATAAATTATAATAAAATATTATCTCTGTTTAAAGAAAATGATTGTTAATGTTAAGTCATTTTAATTCTTTTTCTCTGTAATAAGAACATTATCCCTAGCAATATTTTTTATCTTTGTGCTATTGCGATTGGATGAAGTAAAATTCTATACGAAGCACTATTATTTCAGACATGCATTAATAACTAATGTATTGTTCTGTATGTAAGACAATGTGTACACTGAACATGTCTAGCGAAGGTGTTGTTTTAATACAGAATCTATAACTCAGCTTTTCAGTAGTCAACTTTTTGGGAATCCGAAGAACGAAGTTAAAAAAAAAAAAAAAAATGTTGGACTTACCAGCGTGTGTGTGTTCGAATTCTGGACTAATCCAAATTATCCAGAGAAATCATTATATATTTCTTTGTTGCTATTTCAGATGTATCCTTTATCCAAGTCGTATGAAACGGAGACTTCATACATCGCTATACTTTGTATGAACTATGTTCCGTATTTACTTAATCACTTTGTAACTTTCTCTAGTGTTGACAAGGCCGCAGGTGTCAATCGAATAGTTTAGTGTTTCACTCATGTCACCTTGTGACTAAGGTACGTCCTGTTGGTATATATATGGTACTGGGTTCAATTAGCGATAAAATACATTTTTAGCGTTAAACAAATGCAAAAATCTACACGAAATGAGATACCGTGATCTCTGACTTACGGATAACACCAAGCAACTAATGGTACTGAGTGTGATTGAGTTTACTAATTACTATTTGGCTAAAATCAGTGTTCCTTTATCTATAGTTCTTTTCGTGCTTTGAATTGCAAAGTTTGAAATAACCGTTTTAAATTATTGTGTATATATATCTTCCGAGTAATTCTGAGAATCATTGCTCTTTCTTTAAGCAATGTATGAGACTGTTAAATTGCTCTTTCCTTAAAATGTTGCACTAAGAAGGATGCATCCAGGAAAGTCCAAATTTGCAGAATGTCTATAGCAGGGAAGAATAAATATGTTTAGTCGATGGCTGCACAACGCCTCCGCTGTCACCACGTTGTCACACAGCGAATACAGCGAACGTTTAAGAGTATTCTGCACTTACTATTAGGTATCGGCCTGGGAACTTTGGCGCATCTACCCAGTCTCCTTCTTGGTGTTTCATTTTTAATGGCGAGTACTGAGTAGGAATAATATTGTAAGCGAATGCGTTTCCGGCTGACACCACACTTTTAATTATTGCGACATTTAAAAAAAAAATACCTGTTAATTAAAATGTACAGAGAAGTTATTTCTGGAAAATTCTATTCAGGCCTCTTGTGGTAACAACTGCACTTTAGTAGAAGATACTATTAAGGAAAAGAATGAGGTAAAATAATCTTTATATCGTACAAGCAATGGATGATAACAGCTTAATAAATGATTGTACGTAAATCTTGTTTGAGTTTGAATATAGGATTGTATAAGGCTGTGCATTTTGCATTATTATTGAGGTGCTGCAACTAACTAACTGCAAACCATATGATAAATTCTTACAGTAATATATCACATATTGATTTACTCTGTATGGAAACGAAAATAGTTTAATATATGGTTAACCTCCTTTGTGCCAGGGGCGGATCCAGAGGGGGGCGATCGGGACGATCGCCCCCCCCCACAAGAGGAAACTTTCTTATTTTATATATAAATAAACCCATCCATAACCAGTTTGGAGCTCTTAAAAGTAGCAGTATTACCGCCGACCGCCCCCCCCCAGAAGTCCGTCCTGGATCCGCCCCTGCTTTGTGCCCATAATTTTAAAATTAACGTTTGTCACTTTTCAACACTTGACTTTGCAGTAGCTTTCCAACGAATTATCAGGAAGCCCAAACTTATAGGACACCCTGCAGGTAAATACATTTCTTTGGACAGTTTCACTGCTCCAAACTAAGATTTGAAAAGTGTAGTATTGTTAATTTTATTATTATTGGCACAAAGGAGATCAACCATATTTTAAGCTATTTTTGTTTTCATACAGAGTAAAACAATATTTGACAACATTACAGTAAGAATGTATCATGCACTTTGCAGTATGTTGCAGCACTTTAATAATGGTGCACTATACGTACACTCTAGATCCTGCATATGTCCGATCCATACATTACAAGAAGGCAATACGTATTCGATACAGGTAAAATCTGTATATTTCATATGGACAACCTATTAGCTATATACATCCAATCTATACATTACATATGGCCAACCTGTACGCGACATACGTATAATCTATATGCTGCATGCAGACAGTCTGTAAGCTACATATATGCACTCTGTATGGTGCATACGGATATTCTGTATGCTGTATCTGGACAAGCTGTGTGCGACATAAGGAAAATTTGTATAATACATACGTACAATACGTATACTGTATCTAGTCGTACGTATGGGGCACAAGTACAATATAGATGCTGTCTCGGGGTTGAACGCAAGAAACATACGTACAGAACGTATATTGCATACTTCTTGAAATCATGCTCCGTCCTGATAGTCAGTGTATGTCGTCATTATTAACCCACATGCTACATACGACCCTGACGTCACAAAGCTAGATATCACCTCCGTATATACTTGTTACTGCAGATGACGTCACACGAATGACGTCATTGCACTTATGCAGACAGTACGTATAATACATACTTTTTCAGCTATACGTTTGCTGCAGGATGTTATATACGGTTGTACGTTAAGTCCAGAAACTACAGGAATTACGAATGTAACCTACGTTTTTAAGTATGCCACCTACAATTTTTTTTCTCAGTGCGGCGAAATTAAAATACCGCTAATTTTACAGTAATTATGTGATATCTTCAAATAGATAAAATATAATCGAAATGTGGAACAAGAGCTCACTAGACAATATCATTTTACATGAGATACCGTTATCACGACTCATTTATGTCTTTTCGATTTCGAGCCATTTTGAAAATCGGCATTAATTTTCGCGTTTCTAAACGGCTGAAAACGGAAAGCGACTAGGTGACTTGTGATAACGTTACCTCACGCAAAATAATATTGTCTAGGGCGCTCTTGTTCCACATTTCAATTATCTTTGATCTATTTGAAGATATCACATAATTACTGTAAAATTAGCGGTATTTTAATTTCGCCGGAATGAGACCTCTTAAGGAAAAAAACTTACCTTAATGTTATTCCCAAATGGTGCGATCAAGCGAAGTGGTCCCTTTGAGCGGGATAACTTAGCGATGGGAGCAAGCAGTTGAGCACTTTTAATTTTTTCATTGTATTCTGGTTTCTCAGACAGCATCACCATAAACATGGTGGTTCCCATGGAGTGTCCTATGTAGTGGAGGTTCTCCTGTCCCGTATGAGCCAACACATAGTCGATTTCTGCTGGGATATCATGTAAACCCATTTCATTCCATCTGGAAGAAAGAATATACGTATATACAGAGTGTTTCAAATCAACACCGACAACGTTTGTGAGGTGATTCCTGACACCAACATAAGACAAAAAGTATAGACAAACCTGAGTGCATAAATGCTTCCTTTCGGAGTTACAGTCTCCGTTTCAAGAACAACTTTCATCCTCATTCTTAACCCTTTAGTGAAACCAAAAGTTGTAGAAATAAGCCACTTTTTTCTTTTTTTTGACGTTGATCACTATATAGCAAAAACAGTAATAGATAGCGAAAACCTGTTTTTGTAATCGATTAAACGTTTCAAGGACAACTTTCATCTTCATCTTTAACACTCTGGTATAACCGGAAGTAGATATTACTCACTTCTGGTTATAATGTTAATCACTATAAATTAAATACGGTAATAGATAGCGAGAAGCGATTTTCTTTAATTAATTAAGCGTCCCAAGAATATATTCCATCTCAACACAAATCTTTCTACTCAAACCGGAATTGAAAGAACCATACTACAACTTCTAAATTCCATATTAAATATTACGCAATCCGCTTTATGGTCTTTGGGTTTATTATAATAATACATTCATATCTGGGGATCCCGAAAGTTAGAAACATGAAACTTGATGTTTGAAGTGAAATTCGGTATGCTTGCAGCTGTATGAGATGTGAATGCGTAGGCCGAGAAAACAGGGCGGTTTCTGGGTGAAGTCCCCAGATAACCGAAAGCTAAGAAAGTTATTAAATACATATTTTATCATATTCTGATTATACATACAGTAGTAGAAGTTTCCATTCTCCTCACGGGAAGATAAGGTGTAATGAATATAAAAACGGAAATTTAAATTGTCACACTCGGCACTTTATGTATGAATAAAAGGAAATTTCAATATAATAAATATGTCCTTCTTTCTGCTCTTGAAACACGTGTTCCCTTATTTTAAAGAAGAGTTCATATGCTGAGTGTCATCTCTAATTTCATGAATGCGTGAAACACGCACTTTATATATATATATAATCTTTAAAAATCTGTTTATTTCCTTTGAAATACATGCTCCAAAAAATTCTTTATCTCTTGCCTCCGTGATAAAAGGAATAGGCCTTAGGCCGAAAGCGCACAAACAATGGCCTATTTGCGATTATGACATAAATAACAAATCTCGAGTACACAAAAATATGATGCGATGATACTTCATTGTATCAAACAGTTTTTGGCAATAGTGATTTTTTTTTCAAAATCACCATCCTCCACCCTCTACACATAAAACATTTTGTTTCAAACGATGAAAAATTTAATATGAAAAATTCAAACGATAAAAAATAAAAATTTCCTTCAATACAGCTAATTTGAATTATACTGTACATAACCTAAGAAATGAATGTGATTTATTGAAGAATTCGTACATACGATGTAAAAGGACAGTCTGTTTTAAATAAATATCGTCTGTAATTAATTATTCTCTTTTTCTTAAGTCTTTTAATCAATGAAAGAAATCCAGTTGGTACCTTGAATTGCTCAGATACAATGTTTTACCTTCGTAATATGGAACATATGATACTGAGAATGTGATAACTGCTAGGGTTGAGTCCTACATTGCAAGCGCATGCACATACTTTAGGAATATTCAGATCTTCTTTGACATAAGTGATTCATGAAAAACATTCACTCTTATTAACAAAAAATCATAGTAAAATTTTTATCTAACTTGTGGCAACCCTGCGTATATTTTATCATATATGAAAACCTCAACCCTTCGTTTTGGCCATTAGTCAAGATTTTCGTGCCTGTCATGGATTTCCAGTTCATGATCAATAAATAGCAAGATAAGATACTTGAGCAAATGTCCAACATTTTAACGGTTGGGCAAAACATACTTGAGCATCTGACCCGATTCCATGCAAGGAAGTTATCAAGGAGAAAGCCTCTCTGAATAAAAAGAACATGTAGAAAACTTCACGCCGATTTAGATCTCTTGCTAGGACAAGCTTTTCATGTAGGAACAAGTTTGAAGAGAACTATTTAGGAGATAAAAAGTTCTTCCTTTGTTTCCTCCTTATACCCAACTTGTAGAATTAGGCGCTGACTACATTCAAGGTTTCTGTTTCTCCTAGCAACAGCTTAATTATCGATTATTATGGAGTAGGAAGCATGGGAAATATTCTTGTACAGACTTTGGTTTTCGGGATATGTGCCATCCAGCTTGAAATTTGGATTTAGTCAATTTTTTGAAGCAAAAATCGCAAATGTTATTTACAAGAAGAATTATGCAGGAAAGCATGGAACAAACCTCTTAAATGTTAAGTAACTGGAGTGTAAATTTAACTCTTTCGGACCTGGTGCTAACACTTGTGTACATCATATTTTAAGATTGATATAAGTACTCTGGAGGATTCAAAATGGCTGAGTTTTTATGTCAGAATTCTTTGAACTTTTCTAAATCACTTTCCACTATTTCTGTGGTGTTTTAATCTGTTGTCAGGAAGCAATGCACATTTCTTGTAGACTACTTGCAGGGGCTATCACAATGGACAAAGTTCAGCCACGTAGGCTGTTTTATTCTTAGCGAAACAAGCTATTTGCAATAAATTCTCCTTTTGTTTTAGTGATGTATTTTGAGTTTCTAAACTACGTAGATCACTATAAACCTTTATATTAATGCCATTCTGTATTTTACATATGTATTTCAATCCTAGTGCACCCAAAAGGTTTCGTCCATAATTCTCTAAAATATGACACCCGCAAACCAGCATTTGTTAAGTGAAAAAAAATAATAACACAAAATAAAAATAAAATCGGAGAGTAAACAAAAAATCACGTCTGAAAGGAGTAACGTGTAACACAGACTCTCTAAAATCAATGAAGAAATAATTTTTACCGCTCTCGAGAACCTCATTATTAGTAAAATAATGTATCGCTCTAAAGATTAATCCTGACTTGAGATTCTAGATATTATGACCATGGTAAACAAGATATTCTGTTTGATATTTTACTCTTAATTGCTAACAGAACTTTACATACTACAAATACATTATTTTTTTAACCATATTATATTTGATTGTACTTGTACTTACGAGAAATCCCAATATTTATCACTGGTTAACGATACGTTGACATGTTCCTTAGAATAGGTGTTTCCTCTTGCATTTCCCATCCATACATCGTAACCTAAGTCTGACAGTATGTATCCTGTAAAAAGATAGAAACTTTATTCATACAACAATACGCAATGCTTTGGGATTTTAACAGTGGAATATAATTGATAGTGTGTGGGATACACGAAAGAAGTAAAGGCTCGGAGATAACGTTGCGTGTAATACACAGGTGCGACCTAGCAGACCACTATTACGCAAGCAGGGAGCAGCTAACATATACCTCTTGTTCACTGCTTGAATAAGCTGTACAAAGATATGGCAACACCACAGACCTTTCATTTGCTAACAGCGTTTAAAGAGAACTCGGAGCCCCGCCTTTAAATTTCGTAAACGCTATCCCTTAGTATAGTTTAGATCAGTAATGTCATTTCAGGTTTTCCTGGGAGGGATATACTGCACCGATATTTTATATATACACAACTCAGGGATTCAATTGGCCCTCTGCTCCTTCCTAAATGACAATCCTTATCCAGATTTGATTTAATTTTGAGTTTAGCATCCCTTTTCCGCAGCGAGGCTATATGTGACATGGATTACGTGAGATCCGAATAACATGAGTTCCCTTCGGGAATCGAATCCGGCTCTCCCACGCCAAAAGCGCGTATGCTAACCGCTTAGTTATGAGGGAGGGAGCTTACACTCGTGGTTTAGATGCAGCATTAGCATACAATACATCGTTTGTCCTAAAAGTAAATAGACTGAGTCTGACGAGTCACGCAAGAGCGGTGGGTGGAAAAATGTAATAGGGTATCTCAGCAACACATGACAACCAACCACAGTCGGCTCCAAGCAGTGGGAGTAAGTGCATCGTGAATCTAGTAAACCACTGTGGGAGTGACGAGAGAAATGCAGCATTATGCCATCAAATTTTGTGTACGTCTCGGATAGTCCAGGATGGAGACTTTCGACATGTTCATAAAACTAACTAACTAACTCTATGGCCTATGGAACCCGGAGGTTCAGTGCCGCGTTCACAAAAGCTCTCCACTGACTTCTATCCTTAGCTAATTGCATCCAGTTTCTACTTTGTATTCCTATCTCTGCGAGATCCATCTTAATATTGTCCTCCCATCTGCGCCTAGGTCTTCCTAATGGTCGTCTTCCTATGGGTCTACCAGTCAAGACTTTGAAAGCGTTTCTACTTTCTTCCATTCTAGCTACATGACCTGCCCACCTAAGCCTTCTAGACTTGACGACCCTAACAATGTTGGGTAAACCGTATAAACTATGTAGTTCCTCGTTATGAAGCTTCCGCCATTCCCCATTCTCGTTCCTCTTGGGTCCGAATATTCTTCTCAGGATCCTGTTCTCAAATACTTTCAGTCTATGTTCTTCCCTCAGAGTAAGCGACATGTTCATATATGCAGTAAATTAGATTTACCAATATTGTAAGGGTCTACATCTTCTAATGTATCCTACCACACCACAAACACATGTGACAGCTATAAACACGTGTTATTGTTTACCAACGCAGTTACAACCAGACAATAGTAGGAGGATACAGGAAGATATGAAGTCGGTTCGGAGGAAACTGAAGATGGACGAACCTCCCAGAGGACATCTATAAGAGAGAGCTGCAAGAAGATTGAGGTTCTTAACTGATTATTAACCTAAGAACACATTCTCCTGAGGTCGCTGTGGACAAGGGAGAATCCTAATCATACCTTATTTCTGGAGGCTGTCGTAGACAAAAGAGATATCCTAATTACAACCTACCTTCCGAGGCTGAGTGAGCAAATGATGTTCCTTATAAATCATCTCACGAGGTCGCTGTGAACAGAGGAGATTCTTTTAACAACACCCCGGAGGCTGTAATGAGCAAAGGAGTTTCCGTACAAACCTAACTTATTAAACCTTAAAATTCCGAAGCCACTACTGTCTGCTAAGGATATACTAAATTTGGAAACACTTTTATTTTGTATTACAAACAAACTTTATAAGTTGTTTATAGAAACTTATTTTATAATAAATTGGTGAAGGACTTACCCCGGACCGTTTTATTTGACTCTAACGAAAAACATTAATCGAGTCACTTTCAGGACCAACACTGTAGGAGATTCTATATTTAAAAAAAAAATAATAATGCGAATAACAAGACTTTTACTTACCAAGACCTTTTCCAGGTCCAAGTATAATCCAGTCAGTGGAACTACATAAGAGGCAATGTTGGAGGAAAATGACAGGTTTCCCCTCTGCAGGAGGGGACTTGGGACCTCCTTCGATTCTATGCATTGTCAGAATGTATCCATCGTCTGTTTGGACCTTGTGAGTACTTGAAATGTAGCCATACTTGTCCAGCAGTTCAGTCTAGAAGAAAGTGAATATCAAGTTACATATAATAGATATCTAATAGGCACTTTTATAGCATCTTCAGGATATCGGATTTTTTAAGGCGTGGGTTACGTATAACAACGCATTTCTTTTATTGGTCGCGTATGGTTAGAGGTGTGTATAGTCGATGATGTTCGCAGATATCCTCATCAATAAGACAAGAAAAGTGAAGCTGTGTGTATATATGTGAGTGTATGTGTGTTTGTATCTCATTCCACAGAGATGTTGGGAAGCGGTTGCTGATGGGATATTTTATATCTAACCAGACTTCAAATAACTTCGTACCTACAATCAGTGTTGCCAGATTGGATTACAGGTAGCGGACTGGGCTATTTCTTAAGTGCTCCCGCTATCAAAATTTCAAATTGGTCGACACACTATCTTTTGGACTACTTTTAATTATCTGCAGGCTATAACGCTTCAACAATTCGTTACTTTTTTTATTTTCATGAATTTATTTTATATTACGATAAAAGTTTTGATTGTTGAGTATTCTATTCAGAATGAACAATGGTTTTACTAAAAATAAGATGCTCAATACCAATTCAATTCTTGCTTTAGTACGTTTTAATCTCAAGCGAAATGTAGTCTGTCGTCGAAAACGAGAAGCAAATTGTATTGTTTGTCATCTCGTTTCAAACTTAAAAAAGTTCTGTTCATGTAGTGGGCAATGATACATACTATTCAAAATTATCTTATTGTCCCTTGTCATTTAGTTACAAATAGTATTTGGGTCACTGTTGAGATTATATGTCAGTGTTACAAGGACTGTGTGTCACTGTCAGTACTTGTGTGTCACTGTTGGAACTATTTGTGTCACTGTTAGGACTATGTGTCTGTTAGAAGTATTTGTGTCACTGTTGGGACTATTTGTGTCACTTTTAGGACTATTTATGTCGCGGTTAGAACTAATTGTGTCACTGTTAGGACTATTTGTGTCACTGTTAAGACTACTTACGTCACTGTTAGAAATATTTGTGTAACTTTTAGGAGTATTTGTTTAACTGTTAGGACTATTTGTGCCACTGTTAGAAGTACTCGTGACTGTGCCAGATGAAAGGAAGCTACAGAATAGACACAATCTACTAATTAATTGTGTATAATTTTCAAGTAGAGCACATAAATATATATATATATATATATATATATATATATATATATATATATATATATATATATATATATATATATAATAATGTATTCTAGAATAAACAGAAACTATCAACTTTATCAAACTGACAATGTACGACATGCTTTCAAACGTCATAAAAACTAGTTTTCCTTGTTTTTTCTCAAAAACTACGCATGAGAATTTACCTTGACGTATACCATTTGGTTCAGCTCAATCAGATCTATAGATTGATATATTTCTTAAACTGTGAAAATGTGACAGTTAAACAAACAATAAAGTTTAAAAATAGATCCTAATTTTGGGCTATACTTTATGCACCATATAATACACTTGCATCTTGCTAATGTCATAATACTACTACTACTACTACTACTACTACTACTACTACTACTAATAATAATAATAATAATAATAATAATAATAACTTCATTAGTGTCCACTTGAGAATCAGTTTCATCTTAATAAGTAGTATGGTTATCGCACAATCTCAATTTTAGATTTGGAAGGTCTTCCTCGATTATTTTTGATAATTACGCACGATGCATTATACGGTAGTTTCTCACATTATTTTGTGCAAGTCAACGAAATCTGTTAATAGAGATGTGTCTCATCTTTTCTTTTACATGTTTCCCCGTTCAATATTAATAATATTGTTGAATTTACATGGTTTCCCAGTTAAATATTAATAATATTGTTGAATTTACATTGTTTCCTTGTTAAATATTAATAATATTGTTGAATTTACATTGTTTCCCTGTTAAATATTAATAATATTGTTAAATTTACATTGTTTCTTTGTTAAATATGAATAATATTGTTGAATTTACATTGTTTCCCAGTTGAATATTAATAATATTGTTGAATTTACGTTGTTTCCTTGTTAAATATTTATAACGTTGTTGAATTTACACTGTATCCTTATTAAATATTAATAATATTGTTGAATTTTCTTTGTTTCCTTGTTAAATATTAATAATATTGTTGAATTTACATTGTTTCCTTGTTAAATATTAATAATATTGTTAAATTTACATTGTTTCCCAGTTAAATATTAATAATATTGTTAAATTTACATTGTTTCCTTGTTAAATATTAATAATATTGTTGAATTTACATTGTTTCCCAGTTAAATATTAATAATATTGTTGAATTTACTTTGTTTCCTTGTTATATATTAATAATATTGTTGAATTTACAACAAATAACGAAAACTGATAGAAAGTATATTGTAAACCAGGGATAAGGAACCTTTTTTGTTTGAAAGGTCATGCTGGCAGTGAGTATTCCCTAAGAAGGCTGCGTTTGATAACTTTTTACCTAATTTTTGCAGCTATTTTACAATTATTGCTTACAGAGCAGGCCCGTATCCAAGGGGGTCTAGAGGGGGCCGGGCCGTCCTAAATTTTTGCTGACCCCTCTAAAATTTTCACGGTAGGCTTGCAAATGAACTATAATATGGTGATGAACTATAATATTGTTGGATCGGGCCCCCCTAACTTCTGCCGCCCCCCCCCCCTAAATTTTTGGGCTGGCTACCGGCCTGTTACAGAGCTATATTATTTAAAAAAATATAACTCTTCAATATATTATAAGGGTAAAGTAAGAAAATTTATCATTCATTTACCTTTTCAGAATTATATTTCTCATATATTTCATATTCTTTATATAATTTAGCACTTTTTACAACAGATCCACAAGGTCATACTTTATGACTCTGAAGGCCACACGTTTCCCCATTCCTGCTGTAGACAATTAACTTTTATCATTGCAGGCAGACAATAAAAGAAACCTTTTTGTATAAAGAAAATAACATAAATTTCCCCAGAATTTTCTTTTCTTTTTCTTTTCCTTTTTTTTTTTTTCATACTCACCGTTGTAAGAAGAGAATCAGGGTTTGCCTTCATGTATGGAATATTAGCACCGTTGCATGTAATCAACAACAAGCTTCCAATTAGTACACCTAGAATGTTGGCCATGTTGTATTTCGCGTCCTCCTAAATTATCAACACAGTGCTGTTAAAAAGAAGATAATATATTAGTGAATTTAATATTTTGTAGGTAATTTCCCCTGATAGCAGCATTGCCCATTGGATTTAGAGATACCTTGTCTCGAAAATGTATAGCTAGAGAATGGTTTCTCGTCTCAAAAAGTATATTTATTTGTATTGAAAAAAACAATACATCTCATCTCTCATTTCTACATCTCATCTCTCGAGCAACGCTACGTGCTGGAAATAGAAGAAGGACAAATTAAAACAAAACATCTAAACTTCCAAACTATGCTATGCATGAACATCAGAAGTCTTACAGAAGGGCTTTCTCCGTCCGTCAGTCTATCGACATGTATCAAAGCCAAAATAATAAGAGATATCGAGATGCGATTTTCAGTAATCAATTCATTGTTTTAAGAATAGGTTCCATCTTCTTCCTGAACCGTCTATTCAAATTGAAAGTGGTTCAAATTAACTATTTCCGGTTTCAACACTTATCGCCGTAGAACAAAAATGGCCATAGGTAGCGGAAAGTGTTTTTTTCTGCAATCGATTTAGAGTCTCAAGAGATCATATCGTCACTATTTAAACCATTCTACCAAAACCGGAAGTAGTTGAAATTTACTACTACTTCCAGTTTCAATACTGATTTTCATAGAGCAAAGGCGGTAAGAGATGTCGAGGTCGAGATGGGGTTTATTTTTATCTTCTCCATTAACTCTGTGTTCAAACCGGAAGTGGTTCAAATTAACAAGTTCAGGTTTCATTACTTATCGCCATAGAACAAAAATCGTAATAGATAGCGACAAGTGGTTTTCTGAAATCGATTTAGAATCTGAAGAGTACATACCATCACAATCCGCAATACAGTACCAAAACCGGAAGTGGTTGAAATTTACTACTATTTACAGTTTCAATACTGATTTCGTAGAACAAAAAGGGTGATAGATATCGAGGTGCAGATTTTTTGCATTCGATTCAGGTTCGCAAGAGTAGGTCCTAACGCCTTCCTTAACCATTTATTGAATCCGAAAATGTTTCAAAAATTATTGATTTCCGGTTTCAACCGTTATCACCATAGAAGATAAAGAGAAAGGCATGGGAAGTAATAGCTTCGTGATATGCATTCTGTGTTCGAGGAACAGGTTCTATCTTTGATGCTATTAATCTATTGCAACCTTTAGTTATAGGTGTACTATTGAAAGTTTGAGTATTGCATTCGCATAGTTTGGAATTCTGTCATAGTTTCACACTGTGAAATGGAACTCTTTTGTTTTTGAATAGTTCATCAGGAAGGAGATTACTCTAATCCCCAGAGTTCTTAAATAGAAACGGAAACTTTATAAACGCTTTAACTCGGTGTGCTTTGGGAAGAGAACTAATACGATATTTCTACATATCAGCTCTGTTCACAAAGCTATATCAAGTTTAAAATGTCTGTTTTTAGCACAAATGTGCACATGAAACTGACGCATACTTTATGATGGAATCTGTTCGTAGTAAAGGTTGAAGCCAGGTGTATTGAAACTGAAGTTCTAGAATTTGTCGTTTCTAGTTTTAATGCTACGTCTTTATAGAACAATAAAAGTAAGGCATAGCGAGAAATTGTTTTCTACAGATTCCATATCCCAAAAGTAGATTCTGTTTTTCCCTTATTCTTCTATTCAAGCTCAAACTGATAAATTTCTCACTTTTAGTTGGAATATTGGACCTAGTGTCGTTAAGTTATGACTAGCGGCCAAGGGAAAATTACCCCACTTAAGCTTCCATCGTTCAAGGGAACCCACTTCGAGATTAAACTTTCATTTCAGTAAAACGTCTTCTGTTATAGCACCCAGAAATAACATATAACTCTTAAGGCCTTTGTGACAAATATTGTCTCCTCATTTTAACTAGCGAAGAATGGAATAGGTCCACCGTACCACTTTCAGAAGAACTGAAAATAATTTAAAGTACTGTTTCTGCCCCATCATCTCAACAAACAGTGGCGGATCTAGCCTGGGGCCGGGGGGTCCTAGGATCCTCACTTTTCTGATGGACAAAAATAATTGAAGCCATTCTTTATACATTTTAGAAAGCTTATAGTAAACTCGTGATATACTTATTATAGTCTGTGTTCTGGCTGGTCTCCCCGCTTTTTTACCTTCTAGATTCGCCATTGTCAACAAAATATATTTCCCTAAAACGAATCATAAAGGTAATCTGGATTCTTCTTCAATAAATCGCCAAAGAGGCTTACTAGAAGTATAATAAAAAGTGTTTATCAAGGTTTCAAAGTCTAGGGCAGTGGCGTCATTTGGACCTTGAGAGGAATCTACTAACCCTCCCTTGAGTTTCAGTTACGTATACCTTATAATCAATAATATAAATAATATGTTAATAAAAAATGAAAGTCAACTTATATTGCAGAGTCTTTGATAAACAGCAAAACCTAAAATGACGCTATTGTTCTAAGAGGGGAGATTCATTGATTGAGTTGAGTTGATTTTAGTTTAGCAGCGAGGCTATATGAGACGTGGACCTACTGATTAACGTGAAATATGAACCACATGAGCTCCCGCCGGGAATCGAACACGGTGCTCCCACGGGTTCGGTTCCCGGCGGGAGCTCATGTGGTTCGGATTCCACAGGGAGGCTTAGCTTAATTTTATATTTGTATAAGGAGTCCAAATTCTATTAATTCTTGTCCCTGAAGCAAAAGTTCCAAGTTACGGCGCAGATTGGACCTCAGTAGTTTTGGATCTACTGTAGTTTAACACTGAGAAATGAAAATCACCCATTATTATCTTAATTAGTATTTGTATTACTTATTTTCATGTTGTAAGATCCGCTTAAATTTAAACTGATATCCTGCTATGGACATTTTATTGATCATCAAGGCTTGCGGAAGCTTGTTGAAAACCATAATTTTGAGTCGTAATTTGTGTGAATTTTGAAATTTGAGGCATGTGTGTGTGTTTGTGTGTGTGTGAATTCGTTAACAAATGGTATACATTAACAAGACTTGACATTCAAGCACACTACTATCACAATTAATTATTTCCTATTACAATGTTCCTAGATTCATATATATCTTGTTTGTTTGCTTTGGTTCAAATTCCCGAGAATAGGTTCCTCGTTTTCAACACTGATCAGCATCGACGGAAGGTCAATGGATAGGTAGAAACGGTTAATTCGAGTTCGTTAGTACCAGCCTTCGAGTGTACATCTTGTTCCGTGGTGCTGTGTGGAGGAAGGATATATATATATATATATATATATATATATATATATATATATATATATATATATATATATATATATATATATATATATATATATATTGTCAAATAACGTAAGAAATATCATTCAGGATTTCGTTTGTAGAATACTACGGTCCTCATTCCGTACCAGCCTTCGCAAAACTATGCGGAGCTTAATGCAATGCAAAGTGACGCAAAACATGCAAAAATCAATTATAACTGCTATGCATATTATAAATAAAACGCTAATTTTGTGTTGCGTTGACGTAAACCGTTACGGAATAAGTCCCTATGCTGCTACAATTAAAACGAATTCTCAGTTTTCTTTTAAAGACTTCTTAAGTATGCTAATTTAACCAAGCACTATAGAAGCCTTATACAACGCCTATATCTGTCTGTCACTGTTCACAGGTGTCACAGTGAAAGCAGCAAGAGCTAGCGAGATTAAGTGAGCAAAAATAGGTTCCATTCCAGTTCTTCCGTACTAAAAGCGGAAGTGGCTGAAGCCTACCACTTCCGGTTTGAATATTGACCTTCATAGAGCAAGAACGTTCAGAGATGGCAAGATTGTTTGTTTGCTTTGGTTCAAATTCCCGAGAATAGGTTCCTCGTTTTCAACACTGATCAGCATCGACGGAAGGTCAATGGATAGGTAGAAACGGTTAATTCGAGTTCGTTAGTACCAGCCTTCGAGTGTACATCTTGTTCCGTGGTGCTGTGTGGAGGAAGGATGTCCAATGGGACATTCTTTACATATAAACTATACTTACATCTTTCTTCTTTCTACATTTATTAGTTCATAACAGTGGCGGCCGGTGGTTTGTGGTTTCGGGTGTTGCAGTACGAACGATCGGAGACAGAAGATATAAAATGGACTCATTGACTAATCAGCATAAATTTAGATGTAAATGCTATGAGACATGTTAAATTAATAAAATTCTGTTTTTTAAAAATAAAAAATGCAGAATTTAATCCGATTAATCACCTTAATTAATTAGTAAGTTCATTCTTCTCTCTTAGATTGGAACAAATCTGCCTAATACATGCTAGTTGAACTCTAGTATTCTTATTGTCAGGTCTTTTTCGATGGAAAGCATAACCAATGGTGATAACCTTTCTTGGGACATTCAATTTCTTGAAAGTGTCAATTCTTTTTGATATGAAAAAGAACTTCTCTTCTTTTACTGACGCCATAGGTACAGTTAATATTAAGTGCAGAAGCTTTGTAGATTCACTAAATATTTTTTCTAGATTTTTGTGAATAATTCATTCTAGCAAACTCAGTCCCTGACAGTGATCCGAATTCCTCTTCAGTGTAGGCTGAAGAGAGTTCGTAGCAGAGATTAATGTTATTAAAAAAAATGTACATTGAACACGCTTTATTCACAATTTATCTAGGAAAATTTCAAATAAATTCTGGAAATGTACCTAGTGCATACTAGGGGTGTTCGATAAGGCTGAGGACCTATCGAACTTCGAGAGTGAAAATTTATCGAGTTGTCATCGGTTACTCGAAACCTTTCGAGTATTTGAAATTATCGAAATTTCCGGTATTATCAAAATTTCGAGTATTATCGAAGTTTCGGGTATTATCGAAATTTCGAGTATTATCGAAGTTTCGGGTATTATCAACATTTCGAGTATTATCGAAGCTTCGGGTATTATCGACATTTCGAGTATTATCGAAGTTTCGGGTGTTATCAACATTTCGAGTATTATCGAAGTTTCGGGTATTATCGACATTTCGAGTATTATCGAAGTTTCGGGTATTATCAAAAGTAGTGATAAACAGTTCGGTTCCTTCACCTCTCCAATGATTTCTTCTTGCAGCAAAACTAGTCAAACAACTTTTTTCCATCTGACAAGTTATTGCAAAATAGTATTTGTCGAAATCATATGTAAAATTATTTTTCTGCCTGCCCCGTTACTGGCGCAATCGGCAAAGTGACTATTAGTAGACTAATGTTGTCTTGGATTCCAATTGCATTCGGGAGATGCATGCTTTCTCTTCCTCTTTTTCTCTTCTTACAGACTGCTTAAATCTTGTACAGATCTGTGAGGAAAAAACTTTTCCTTCACTACATTGCTAAGGAGAGAAGTTTTAAAATGAACATTCTGCATATATGTAATACATATTATATACAACTATGATAATCTCGAATACATCGTTTCTTTCGAACACTCCGATAATCCCGAACTTTTCTAAATATTCAAGCGACTAGACAAATGCTATCATATGGATATATTTCTGTATTTGCTGCTTTCAAACAATTCGAGATTCTCGAACAGTTCGAGTTTCTCGAAGTTGTCTAATGTTTCTTACATTTCGAGTGCCTCGAACACTTCGAGAGTCCTGAACATTTCGGGAGTCTCGATCATTTCGAGAGTCTCGAACATTTCGAGAGTCTCGAACATTTCGGGAGTCTCGAAAGTTCGATAATTCGATAACATTAAAATTCTTTATCGATGAAACGGTTTTGAAATTTTATCGAATTGTTGTCGATTACTCGATTATCGGAACAGCCCTAGTGCATACAACATTACTGCCATAAGGTGTCCTGTAAACTTAAACTTTTTTTTTTTTTTGAACACTCTCCTGAATTGCACTTTGCTTGTTTTGTCTAAGCCTTAATTGTAAGTTTTCCTCAGTTGAAAGGCAATTTTTTGTAAGTTATTTACAGAAGTCATGATATGCAATTAATTCAGAATTTGTATGTTATGTACAGAATTAAAGCACACAAAATAAAATTAAATCTAATAACTAATAACCAAAACAGCTGATACAAAAGAGATACTAGTATATGAATTGCGAATGTCACATATTCATACACAGGACTGTAAACTGGCCGGCTTTTCATTGGCCTGGCCGGAAAAATTTATGTTATTTTGATTAAAGCCGGTGACGGGTACAAACTTCTCACCAGCCCCTTTATAACCGGTTTTTTTTTTAAATTTGTATCTAGTTCGAAGTATAGATATTGAAAAGTAGCTGTCATTCTGTAAACTCAAAACTGTTACCTTTCACCATGTATCAACGATTAATATATTTTGTTCACCTGTTTAGAAAATTTTAGAGATATGACAGGGACTGTATCAGGGAAAATTTGAAATTTACTTTCAAGGAATTGTGTATATTTATTAAGAGTGGAAAAGGACTTCTTAAAGCAATTTCCTATAGTTGAAGTAGAGACTATATGTTCAAAGAGTGAATTTCATTTTCCAAATCCAAAAATTGTCACGTAAAGATTATTATACTTTTGTTCATCTGTTTCGATAATTTTAAAGGAATGGTAGTTACTGGTAAATACAATAAATTGATCAATGCCGATTGATCAATTTCAGTTTCTCATTTATAGCACAATATCTATTAAGGTTATTAGTGAATGTTCTAAGGACATACAGAATATATGTGTTAATGCACTTTCGTTCACGATAGTACATTTCCTTTCCATGGATAGGTGCGAACAGAGATACTTCACGCTGAGACCTATATCACAGAGAATTTTGAGGAAGTGTCGGTTCTTTTTATTTTACAGAGTTGGCAACCCTATTCATATATCAACACACACACACACACACACACACACACACACACACACACACACACACTTGTGAGTAAAAGAAAAAAAAGAACTATATTCCAAATCATCCGTCTTAGTTGTTACGCAATGCACGATGAACACAATATACTTCCACATGAGGCGAAACAATGTTTATCAACGTTCTGGAAAGCAGCCTTGAAACCCGCCAGATATAGGAACATGTTAGCTGGTAGGGGTCCAAAGTATTTGAGGAAGATCCAATACGTCTACGTAATAACGAACCTGTCTTTTACTGTACCCGAAAAGATAAGTAATTCTTAATTACTGTCACCTATATTTTTAGAAAAAAATGATAGAACGATTATTTCTATAAGAAAAGAAAGAGTACATGATGAGGCGTAAAATAAAATATTTAGCTTACATCAATCATTTCTCTGTTAAACAAGTATAGTTCGTTAAGAAAGTCTACAAATGCTAGTCGAGTTTCAAAATTTTGGGGAGGTCCGGACCCGGTGGACCCCCTCGTGGCTACGCCTCTGAGCATTGCTAACTAGTCCCAAATTCAATGTGGTGTTCCCCACCATACAGTTCTTTCTATCTAGAGTATAAAATATACTTATTTTATAAAAGAAATATGTATATACTAAAATACTATCCACAGAGGGGGGGGGGATTCTGCATATTGACTTATTAATATTTGATTCACAAATTACTGTAGAAGAAATTTTCATTATCTATATAAGCTAAGAATTAACTTGTAAATGCGGATCTACTTTCATTTGATTTCTGCTCTACTATATATTTTCTTTTTCATTTTGTAATTCTGCTATCACTTTTTTTAATTGTCATTATATTGATTTGCTTCAGTATTAGTACCGTAATATAAAAATATGAATGCATAAAAACAAATTCCATTTGTTAACTGCTAGTGAAATAAAATTTAGAAATCTTATTTAGCGCGAAAACCTTCTCGTTCACTCGAAACCGTGCTGTGTTGCAGAAGCACTGCAACGACCAGACCCTTTAACTTCTGAGATATGGGAAAGGAGACTTAACATTTGCTCCAATTCCCGCGCTGAAGGAATCTGGTCGTTGCATGCTCGCTGCAACACAATATAAATTAGAGACTCTGTGACGGATTATTTTTCGCTTTTTAAAACGGATTAACGAAACGGGCAGTTAGAGAAGTAAAAAAAATATGTTATTTAAAGTATATATGGGAGTATTAGAAAGTATTGTTTCTGTTCTTTACTACTATTGATAATAATATTTTTTTTCTTGAAATACTTTGGTCGTTGCGCAACGCTGCAACACTAACATTAGCCGCCACTGGTTCATAATTCCTTTCTTTCTTTAACTTTTTTCCTTTTTTCAGTCTACATTTCTCACTTTTCTCCATCTTTTTTTCGGCCCGTCCATCTGTGTACTTAGTCCTATTTCACGGTCTGAACTTCTTTCTCGATGTTGACGTTTTCTTTTCCTGACTGAACATTTACTTTTCAAGTTCTTTTACCCTTCTGACAATTCTTAGTTTGTAGATTTCCGATTACTTTTTACATTTTCTATACAGTATTTCTTATTATCACATTTTTGCATTCTACACAATTTAATTCTCTTTGTAAATTGCCGACAAGTTTTGTTCAAGACAGTGGAAAAGTTTTTTTGCGTCGCGTTTGTGGAGTTTCAAAGAAGATAAAATTCAGCGTTAATTCAGTTTTAAATTATTCAACTGTAATATTGCATGACTATGAATGAATTCAATGTAAACTTTTTATACTTCCTAAATGTAAATAGAAAAGGAAATGAAATTAAATCTTTAAGTTTTACGTCCGACGGTTATGCCGGTTAGGCTAAAGGAGACGGTGATGATGCGAGATGAGTGAAATGGTGGAATGAAGAAAGTGGGAGGAAACGGGAGAACCCCGAGAAAATCCACGGTGTGTGTCCACCACAAAGTCCACACGGCGCGAGCTGGGATCGAACCAGGGACCCCAAGCACCGGAGATGAACGCTATACCACTGAAAATGTAAATAGAAAGATGCATCTGAACTTCTGTAGGTTTCATTTACTACCGAAATTTCAGTAACATGGAAGTTTTCAGATATTTCTATTGCCTTTAGCATACTCAGAGAAATTAATTTCAAATTTTTTACCAAGCTCTTTTTTTTTTAAAAAATAATAATAATAGCGAAACAACAAGATTTCTCCGGAAAACATCATCCAAAGAAAATCACTCGCAAAACCAAATTATTCCATTATTCCTTCGTATATTTTTACATAAAAAATTGAGCATGTTATATGTTAAGGTTATTAGTGTAATATTTGTTTATAAAATAGCAACACAATAGCGTGAATTGTATTTTGTCAAGCTTAGAAAAAAGCTCACTTGCAAAGAGTAAACTTAGCCTTATGAATATTCTGATGGAAGTATAATTTAGAGGGGCTCGGGCGTAAAACATGGTAACCCACCGACCGAGTGAAATTGAGTTCTGAACTGTAATTACCTTGTCTTGGGTGAACGCGTAAGACTGTCATTTCAAATGGTTGAAAATTTCGTCAGTAGATGTTGTAGGTGACTACATAAAGCATGGGAAACCACAACGTGTTTCAAGTAAAACATGGTAAGCCACAAACAATATAGTGGAAATAGAGGACAATATGCCGGCATCCACAGAATATGGAAGTCGATTTGGTGATGTCTAGTGTTGTTGACGATAGCGATGAAGACCTTGATTATATTTCCGAAAATTCTACAAGTTGTAGCAGGAAAAACAAGGAATATCATGATCATAAAATACGGAAACGCTACCCTATGTGCAAGCAATTACACATTGATGGGAAATCAAGTTTTACGTCAAAATGGGCTTTGCTTCTGTTAAATAATTAAATTACCCTTGTTATCAGCAGCCTGATTTCCGTGTTGATATATTCTAAGTATATAGAATGTTTCTAGTGAAAGGAACATACATCGTTATTTTTTTTTATTGAGCTGCATTTCTCTTGTAGTGGGATTGTGCTTTACCATGTTTTACATGCAATGAATATGTAATGACTTACATTGCACTTTGTAGTCTTGTACATACAGTGATAGATTTCAGTCGGTGTCGCAAATTTTCCCAGTGATATGGCTACAAAATATGGCTAGCGATACAGATTTTGCATGTATAGAAAACTGTGTCAAACGTCACTATCAAAATGTATATAGCCTATACAATATTTGATTTGAGTTGATTTTGAGTTTAACGTCCCTTTCAGCAGCGAGGCTATATGAAATGGGACCTATTGATTAACATGGAATCCGAACCACATGATCTCACGAAGCCAGGTCTCTTCCCAAGCATTGGAATGAAGTGATCAAGAAACTCATTTATTGTCACTGAAATGACAACGAAATACTTCTTTCAAACATCTCACCTAAAACAAGCCATATAAAAGAAGAGCCACACGGACAGAGGTAAATGTCTCCAAAGGTTCACGTTTTGTCATTCGGAACCGTACGTACTCTTCGTTAGTTACTCGTGCAATCCCGATGTTGGGGAAAGACTAAATCTACGGAAGAAAGAAAGAAACTGTAGGATTTACAGGAACTTCTCCGCAACAAAAATACACCACACTGAGACTTATCGGTAACACAAAGTTACATGCCATAAAGGATTACCTCCAGTGTACAGTGATTTCTACAAACAGCTAAAATTATCACAAATAATTAATACTTGTTATATTGATGCCTCGAAGTGATTTTGTACCTTAACGGACTTCCTCAACTGTAAGTAGTAATGTTATTCAAGTAGTATACTTATGTGGTACACTTTTGTTCATTTCTGTAAAACCTGATAAGCCACGTTTTACACTCACATTAAAGACAAGAAGGGGTTTAAATTTTTTTCATTGCAAATAATATTAAGTTTAAATGCCATAACTTGAAAGGAGATATACTCAATGTTATTTCATGTTTGTATTATTTTATTTTTATGTTTACTTTTCAATACAGATTTTCACAAAAATTAAAATGCGATTTTCTCGAAATCTCACTTTTGTGGGTTATCAAGTTTTACGCCCGAACCCCTCTGCAGCAATATGAACAAAATCGCCTGAGTAGTTTTTGTTAAAGTAATCTCAGTGGTTCCGCCTCTCCTTCAATGTTGACAACACAACTTAAGCAATACCAAGCAATGATTCATTTAGACATTGTACGACCTTAGACAATTTATGGCCAGAGGCCTCTAGGCTCGCTACTACACCATCCTGTGATAAGCTGTCCCAGGGAAGTACTCATAAAGGGGTTCACCGGATCCAGACACCCTTCCAAATTTCCTAACTCGATTAACTTTCATAACAGTACTATACTTGTTTGACAGAGAAATGATTGATACAGGCTAAAGATATGTTTTTACGCCTTAACCTGTACTCTTTCTTTTCTTATAAAAATAATCTAGTTCTTTCATATTTTTCTAAAAAAATATATATAGGTGGCAGTAATTAACAATTACTCATCGTCTTTCCGGATGCAGAATAACACAGGTTTAATACTACATGGACGTATTGGAGCCCCAAAATACTGCTCGCCTGAGCTGTTCACTAATTAAATTGTTCCAAATATCGTTTTTTCTTTCTTTTGCGACAACTTCTAAGTTCTAAATCTTGTTTGCTTAGTCGAAAATCCGACGCTGATACCAAGAGACGATCATATGGCACTAATTCAATTAAAAACATTAATATAAAAAAGCTTATATTATCTTTTCAAAGAACTGTAGAATTTTGAATTAGTATCCTACCTGCTTACAGATCGAAGGATGCTGTTAATGGGCAATATGAGCCAGTTCCCCCTAGAAGCTAGCCCTTAATCTTCATGTGAACAACTACAGTTTCAACATTTCACAATGCGTCTGAATGCATATTCACATATATTTATACAAAGTATGATATCAAAACTATCTTTCTTATCTTAATTAGAATCCGGTTTATTATTATCAGGAAAAGATAAAAAAGTGATCTTTTTCCTCAGTTAGTGCTATGTTGACCAGATGCCCCGGTTTAACCGGGACAGTCTCTTTTTCCTAAACATTGTCGCGTTTTCTTCTGATTCTCAAATAGGACGCCTAAATGTCCAGTTTTGAAGTAAAAAAATGATCACAGCGTCTCGTAATTGTTAGTCGAATTTTAAATGATCAGCTGCAGAAGGTCCATTTGCATACACACATTGCAGCATAATCTTTCAGATCTTTACATTGTAGTTCGAAACTTGCGCAGTTTGTTTTCGAGCCAAAATTTACAAAAGCAGACTCCATTTGCACTTCCAAAGTACAGCTTCATTTACAGAAATCTATGTATGTTTCTAATATGGCTGATGCTTCAAATCATAAGAACATTAAAATATTCCCGTTACTGGTAAGATATTTCTTCCCTCCTGAGGGTCAGTGTTTCTTTCAGAAAAAAATGTTTCGGGGGGGGCACACTTAGTATTACTGTTCGTACTATTCTATTTATTATTATATTATAGATGTATTATTTTGGTCTCCTCCGGGAAGGCACTGTCTCCAAAAACACGTCTGGAAGAAACACTGCTGAGGGTGTTCAGATAAAATTGTTAGGTTTCAAGTCATTATCTCGGAAAACAGCTCAAATTATTACCTCTTTATCAACAGATCATTTAAAAAAAAAAAACTCAAGATAAGAAAGAAAAACTTGTAGCCATATGTGTAGGTAACAAAATGTTTAACTTGTGTATATTGTACACAGGGCTGGATTAACACATCTGAAGGCCAGGGGCTAGATAAGATATGTGAGCCCTTTTGACTTCACCCAATACATTTCTGTGAAAGTACAGTAGGTAAGTTAAGGGAATATGTTTCATATTTTTGATCATATTTTATTTTATGATGATGGTTGTATCTTCATGATTCTTTTCAGATAGTCAGTTGAGATTTTGATCAGAGTGGAGGCCCTTATCCACTTGGAGGCCTGGGGCTATTGCCCCCTAAGTCCCTCCCTTAATCCGGCCCTGATTGTATCTTAAAAACACTGCAGCGCCCAAAATGCGATATGGGATTCAGAGGTTTACCCTTTCATCCTCAGATTTGCGTCCTGTTTTTGCAATTTTATAATTTTAGTCAGTTTAATTAGTGGGGAAGAGTAACTGAGGAACACAGAAATGAAAAGGAAAGTTTCAAACGTTTAATACAGTTTTGTTAGGTAAACTACAATACAAACTTTGATTTCTTTACATTTTCTGCAGGAAATACAGCGGCGTCCATACGTCGCTTGATATTAGCAGTTATTCAGTTCTCAACTGATTAGAGTAGTACTGACTGATTAACGTAAATAGGGCCTAGTACTGTAGATTATGATGTGGTTCGTGACAATTCACGGTTCGTGTATAACTCACGAAAAGAAGTGATTTTATAAAGAATTTTACAATGAATAGAAAGTTATCAAAGAATCAACGTCGGTTCGTACTTCAAAAGTGGCGATAACTTGACCACAATTATTCAAAATGCTATTGAGATATTTCTGTAGCGTTTTCCAAACACTGTATCTCCATCTCGACAAACTATCCATAAGTTACCGATCTAAAGCATTTAGAGGAGCATATTACTTCTGAGTTTGATAAATTATCATCTAACAACATTAGTAATATACAGGGTCGGCTCTACTATATGTGTATTTGCACGGAGTGGCAAGTTTCGAGGGGAGGCAAAATCTGTCATAACTATATTATTTAAAATAAATATTTCTTATTGGAAACAGACTTCATGATGATGGTGGTCAAATTTACTAAGTTGACCTTCTGTTTGAATAATACATTTTATAAATCATGTTTAGGTCGCATTAGTTTAAGATCACATGGACAATGCTAAAGCAAATGGTCAAACAAATCCCAGTATGAATTCTTTGATTATTGTCAAATATAAGAACTTAATTCTCGAACAGCAGCGAACACCTGTTCCATTTAGTTAGTTATCATAGTTTTGATATGAAAACTAGTCTTGTCTTTGTCACAAACAAGTACTTTATCATTAATGATGGAAACAAGTCTTAAAACAAATTTAACAGATGTAGAAAGAAAATCAAGAAATAAAGATAAAAGAGCTAGTTGCACTGAAATTGCAAACTGGTATATTGAAATTGAAGCTCGATATTGATTTCTATACAAAGGAGATTACCATGTTTCTCTGCAGCCGTGTTTACTTTATTTTTCACTAACATAATAGATTATTATTTAAAGAGAAAAAACAGACACAACGATATTGTATTTGTAATGTTAAGGCCTTTCTGAGTGCGAGTGCATTTTTCCTCCCCTTCGTTGTTTATGATGGGGTAGATCGTGCCTTTCAAGATTTGTTCTTTCTGGAGAAAGAAGGGGCAGAAAATAATGCCATTGCACGGGGCGGTAAATCCCCTAGGGCCGGTCCTGGTAATATCATATGTTCTGTCTTTAAAAGATACAATTTGTATATTGAGAATTATGTAGAACACTTTCAACATTTGATTTACATAACCTCATTTCTCACCATGATAATTTCATAGTTTTCGTAATTGGTAGATAAAGCATTTTAAATGAATTTTTGTCAATGGTTTACCCTGTTTTTCAAACACAAAACAAGTCAGAAGGCATTTGTATGTTGCAGATACAAGTTCTTAGAATGATGACATTGCAGACATTTATCACTGAAGCACCTGTAAACTTTGTAATCAAAATTAGTGTTAGAACTATCTCACTTTCTTCCAATCTGAAGTGGATCTTTGTGTCAGTTGAGTTATGTTATTTTAGTTTTGAATTATGAGCCGGAATTGAAGGTGAAGTAGTACCTAGTTAAAAGTGAAAGTTCGTTTGATAATTTCTATAAGAACAAAACAGCTTACTTTATTATTATTATTATTATTATTATTATTATTATTATTATTATTATTATTATTATTATTATTATTATTATTATTATTATTATTATTATTATTAGTAATAATAATAATAATAATAATAATAATAATAATAATAATAATAATAATAATAATAATAATAATAATAATAATAATAATAATACAGTAATCAGAGTTTTCAACACTAATTCTTTGCATTAACTACTACCCGAAATAGAAGATCCAAAAAACCACCAATACAGTTTTATGCATAAAGTCTTATACAAAAAACACTGGAAAGGTTCTGGGCCCTAAGGGCTGATACGCTAGCAATTTAGTTAATTATTGCAGGGTCTAATATCACCAAAGCCAAGCAATGTGGCATTTTCTCTCCGTCGTGATCATAATTAGGCCTACAGAATGACCTGAAAGAAAGAGATGACGAATTTTATTCAAAAATAAAGATAATCATCGACAGTAATGATTGCTCTCCCAAAGTGATCAACACATATCACAATTTAACATATTCGGGTCATCATCATCATCATCATCATCATCATCATCATCATCGTAGCTATTCTGCCATTATTGACAGGTCACTTACTGCAACTGACACAGGAAGGTCCCACAACATGGCATTTCTAGACATTTTCTACGTTCTATCTTCGCACTTTGCCCTTATTTGTCTCCTACCCCGTATACGGTCTGCAATAAATACCGCTTTTTTCTGTTTCTTTTGGTGCTGAATCCAGTGCTAGCTATCATTTTCAGCAATTGAATTAACGAAATCGGAATGTTTCCTTATTAGTTTGATCTCGTAAAAGGGAAATCACTCGCAATTTTGCATTCTCCTTGATGCACTTTCACATGACCCTATTCAACAACACACTGTCTTCTGATTGATCAAGCATCGCTGCTTGTTCTCTTAACATATATGGTGTTTTATGACGGTGTATGCATGATCTCGGTGCATCCATTGGTTACCTTACGGAGAGGGATTTCCCACCAGAAGTAAAATCGAACATTTCAATTATTTTCAAACCAATATATTTTTTTTCCTAGTTTGAAGGGATGATACAATGTACACTTTTCACTACATTACAATACTTTTGAAGTATCGTTTGACTTGAAAGAATCTTACATGGAAACGAAGAACCACAACGGTATAAAATAACTTAAAATAAAAGTGATCATTTAACGTTTTGGAATTAGTATCATAGTGAAAATAACGTTTTGGAATTAGTATCATAGTGACAATAACGTTTCAAGAACAACGAACGGTCAGTTGGTTACAAAATGGCGACAGTTCAGAAGAAGACGCAGTGCTTCTATAGTTTTAAATCTGCGTTGCAGTGCGCAGAAATCCGAAAACCTCCTAATATCCTAATAATTACAGGAAGAGAAATTACTTTTTCTTTTTTGAATAAAATTTTGGACACGTCACTGTGAGACTATTGAATGAATTTGTGAAAAAAAATATTTCTGTGTTTTATCAGGACACGCAAAGAATTTGTGTGCGAGAGACTTACACAAAAGGATTTGACGTAGTAATATACGTATTATTAAAAAAAAAAAAAAAAATCAGTTGTCCATTTCATTTCAAGTAGCACAATTGAAATATCACAAGATTAGTTCGAATGACCTGGTCACATTGTTCCATGCGTGACTAAAGATTCCCACCTGTTTCACGTCTATAAAGTTGACCTTGAGAGACTTTTTTTAAAAAAAAAAAAAAAAGGAATAACCAAATGTATTCACTTAGAGCTCTTGCTGGACAACTATCTATTTGATAACTTATCATACCCTATGATAAACATTATCACAGGTGATGCAGGTGTTTTAGATAGACAAATTATAAAGAATTCTACGTTCCTAAGAGTACGTAATCAAAATTTCAGCAAACTATAAGAAGCTTTTCCCCTAGGTTTGGTCACGTATTTTGTAGGTATTTTGGATAATTTGGCATCTCTCTTTAGGTGTAATTAGGGAAACTGATCTAACAAAAAATCAGGATAGTCAACTTAAATGGAGAGAGTTGGCAACCTTAGTCAATACTGACAATCACTTCACGCAATATATTATTGTTGCCAAGAATGCATAACAATTAAAAGTTGGAAGATTTAATTTCAATAACCTTGATCTTCGTCATGATTTGTTGTTAATTTTACCGATATCTGTCAGATTGTTGACAGTTTCTTGAGTCTGTGATAAGTGAAATAACACTCTTTGACGTAACATTATTGTAACATATACTGTGTCACTTTACAATATTGCCAGGAGAGCTGCTATTCCTCTCTGATTACTGTCTTAATTAAAATCCACTAACAAGAATTTTAGGAATGATCCCAAAAATTGATCAAAAGATTGTGATCCTGGTCAATAATTAGTTTTTGGATCAGGGGCCACAAACATTTTGAACGACCCTTAAATCGAGTTTTCTTATTTTCTATGGAATAAGCACATTATACTGAATTAAGTGATAGTTTGGGTTTGGCTACATTATATGTACTTCTCCAGATATAAGGCCTATAAGAAAATCTTTGCCTGAAATATATTGGATCTTTTGATCCGAAAACTAAATTTCTAGTCTTCATTTTCTTCTATGGAGTCATGTTTTCGCGACTAGAGTTGCCAGATCGTATACAGAGTGGCCCAAAAGTAGGTATAATTATGCACACTATGAAGAACCTCTTACCTGAGGAAACAAATATAGTGGTGAATAGGCTACAGGTGAATCGATATTTGTTAAAACGTCAGTCACTATCTTTGCGACTATAATTTTTACTGCTTTAAGGGCTCCGTATTGATAAGGTTATCATTTACTGATAAAACAATGTGTTTTTCTTATTCGTAAATGTTGTCTTTCAATGTTGTTTCACGTCATATCCATTCGATACAGATTCCAGAACGCAAAAGAAAGCGAAACTTTTAAAACATTCACTGACGTTGTTATAATACATATCGATTCAGAAGGTATCTAATTCTTAACCCTTAACCTCCGACGTGGAGTCCCACGGACTCCGCGAGTAATGTAATACCTATGTCCTTTTATTTTTTTGTGTAGCTCAACGCCCTTCTCAGTACCTTCTAGTCAGTTGAGTTTCATCGCTTTTCTGCGGTGGGCATGCTGAAAATTTATTTCAGTGCTGGTCGAGCGTTTGCACGGAGTCCGTGGGACTCCATGTCGGGGTTTATGTAACATTTCTGTGCCATACCTGACTTCTTGTTTCCAGCTGATAAGGTGGGTTTAAATTGTGATATCTGTCGAAATTGAATTGTTTGCTTACAATCTACTTTAAAAATGTCTCTGCCGTCCACAGTTAAGGATTCTGAACCAAAATTTGCAGAGAAAGTCACAGGAATAATGAACGATGTGGGTAGGGATTTGCTTCATGTATTGTTTTCGGATGTGGGTGATGAAAAGGCCGTCAGTCAAAGTGACCATGAAAGCAAGTCAGAAATAGCACAAAATGACAGTGACAATTCATCTGATAAATCTAAATGTGCTACGGGTGAATTTTTATTACGGATGAAACAGACAAGGAGTAGAGTGCAGGAACATTGGTGATATTCGTGTCCTGCAGGTTTATAAACTATTGTGTTTGTTAAAGATGTGGCGGTTTCAGTGTATTCTGATATCCTTTTCTAACAACAAAAAAACAGTGGTTTGTGTTAGAAACAGTAAATTATCTTTGTAGCTATGAAAAATGCGACCAATGTAATATGGTCATGTGTTAGCCTAATTGATTTATTGATTAGTGTGTATCCTTTGTTTTTTTTTTTAACTCAATTATGTAATAATACATTATAACATACATAAAGCATTAAAAAAATAAGCAAAAGAAGTGAAATTTTAAAAACAGTAATTTTTACGTACACAAGTATATTTATTTCGGAGTCCGTGGGACTCCACGTCGGGTTAAGAGTTAAGGATCCTGAAAAATAATAAAGAAATAAACACATTTTTTTCAAAGAGATTTTATTGATATGTTTTGATTTGTTGCAGGTACATGGCATGATATGGATTGAAATGACACAGAACTATGAGGATATCTTTTTTATGTATGTTCTTTGATAATACTTAAGATTTTCTCATATACTAAAGTGTTGGCGTGTTTTGCGAATGTAAAATCCAGATGACTGAAGGTGGTCACAGGGATACGAAATACTCCTATCAAGTTAGGTAATTGCTTAGATAACCAAAGGACATCCTGCAAAAGAAAGAAAGAAAAAAAGATTACAATTCGTAAGAAAAATAATGAATTTTGAATTACTTATCCCTTTTCTCCAGGAAGAACTGATATAACCATCGTATTTTTTCATGTCCTCTGTAGAGTTCCGGGAATAGAAAGCTATTCGTAATGCCTGCGTGGAGAGAAATTGTTTTTACTGACTGCCTAGAGAAAATAGTTACATACGGATAACGTACAATTTCTGCTTAAAGTACTCTGAGCCTTAAGTTGTACGTACCCAATGCCACTTGTTAGACGTATTTCCCAACATGCAGCTGCTGTACGTGAGAGCTTTTTACCAGTTTCTGTTGGTACACACAGTATAAGGTAAGTTCGGTAGAGATGGACCCCTTGGGTGGGACGAACCAGGGGGACATAATTAGTAAACTATCCACCAGAGTGCAGCGTGTATATTGGTGTTGTGTTATAGCGAATGTATTGTAGACACTGTTTCTTAATTTCAAGTAGGTCAAAACTTTTTTTTTTTTTAAACCACATTTTATTGAAAGCAATATTCATCGTTCTTGATGTAGATATCTTCGGCTTTGTTTTCCTCTAGCGCGTTTTATCATAAAAGAGTGTGTTAATGAAAACAATGAACTTTTCTGTGTTCAAAAACTACAAGAAGTAAACTACTCTTCTTAGGTCTTCTTCTTGGAATACATGAACCATTGCCATTGTGGAAGAGGTGGACCATATAGGACATTATAAGAATGTTTGTGATTTGTGTGCCAAAAATTTCAAATATGCAAAACAAGATAAAATGTACGGTGCAATGTAATTACTTGCATTCATTTTTCTTCTTAAAACATGAAACATGTATTCTTGCAAATGTTTCTTTTCTAGATTCCATGTTAAAAAGAAAGTTCATTTTTAGATTTTCTATATTTCTATCTTAGTTTAATCAATATTACATTATATGAGATCAATATTGGATTTCAGTAAAACGTTGGTAGCTGTATAACAACTACTATATTAATATAACGTATTTAAAGACAAAACAGTTCAAAATTATTCATTTATTGTTTTGGTTCTACATATGGTCCATCATTCCCACAATGCATAGTCTATCTAATCCATAATACTATGGGATGGATGGAGCAGTTAGCCATTTTCTCAAGCTTAAATTTCGGGTAGAAATATATCTTTTTTGATCCTAAAAAACCTTGAGTTATTATTACAGAAAGTCCTTTCTTGGATTTCGTTCAGAGAAACATGCTCTAAATGCACAATTATTCGAGTTTTTGGAGGCAGAGAAACCTGGTCCATCTCTACCGGACTTACCATACGTATGAACAGAACATAGCCACGGAAAATGCATGAAACCACAAAAATTGAAACATACAATCAGATTGATAACAGACGAGAAAGCGTGATTGGACAGAAAAACGTAGGAAACACCGATACTTGAGTTAACCCATTCTGAGAACTGGCTGCAAATATAAATTCCTTAATTATATGCACTCTGCCTAACTATGTTGCTTATCTGGTTGCCGCATATTTAAGGAAAAGTTCCTTTAGAGTTGTGGCAATTATTTGGTATTTTAATAATTAATTATGATATTTTTAAAAATATTTTATACATAATTCCTTGGAAATAGCTTATTTCATTAGTGAAAACAGCATCGAAACATGACCAAAGTTCTCGAAATAGTTGCAAATATACATACATACATACATATAGGTCAAACTGAGGTTCACTTTTTTAAAGCCTTTTAAATATCTGAATGGAAATACGTACGTATATTAAGATAGAAATCGTCTTTGCTTCTGATTGACTTCAACCCCAACCAGCAGAACATACTAACATTAACATGTCTCAAAGAAAGAACGTCCCATGCTCTATTAAAGTTTAAAGATATTATAAAGTCTCCTTTTAATTAATCTTTGAGTAACTTCAATCCTAACTAATTAGTAGAGCAACCCACATTATGCTTTGTTTTTTGTTTAATTATGCTTTATTTTTTCCAAATTATGCTTTATTATGCTTTAATATTAATTTCAATCATTGTTGTACATTAATCATTCTAAATATCTTGATCTATTTATTAATATTTTATGCAACCAGTTCCTTTCATATTTAAAAAGTTTCTACTTAATGCACTGTAAATAGATGCTTTACTGGAGTCATTTTTTTTTTTTTTTTTTTTTTTTTGTGGACCTTAGAGCTGCATATATACAGAAAAGGACAGTAAAAGATGCCACCAAAAAGTATAGAAAGTGCTCAAGTTCAAGAGGTACACATAACAATATAGAGTGGAGTTCTTGTGTACTATTCATTGTTGGTGGAAGTTTTCTTGTTTTTCTTCTTTTTTCTTTTCTCCACATCAAAGGATTACACCCAAAAGTTTACAGAAATAAAAATAAACTTTTCATTGTTGCATTGTTATGTTCTCAATGATTTTGCATTGTAAATATTTCTTTTAAAAATGTTAATACAGTATGTTCAACTTGTAGTTAAAGATTTTTTTTTTAAGAATTGTGCTATATATTTTAAATTATGCTTTTGCTTTATTTTCTAAAATTATGCTTTATTATGCTTTTAAAATTAGTTTCTTCTAGACCCTTAGACAACCACAATCATTGATTGATTGATTGAGTTTGAGTTTTACGTCCCGTTCAGCAGCGAGGCTATATGAGACGTGGACCTACTGATTAACGTGGAATCCGAACCACATGAGCTCCCGCCGGGAACCGAACCCGGGTCTCCCACGCCAAAGGCGCGTACGCTAACCGCTTAGCCACGGAGGAGCTCAAACCACAATCATGTTCAAGGTACCAACCATATGTGAAAATTCCTGTTATGCTTTTGATGCTTTTTTATGCTTTTGGGTTGCTCTACTAATTAGATTCTTTGTCAAACCTTTTAAAGCACATACTTATCTTTTATGAAATGAAATCTGAAACGAATTTAATGTCTGACAATTATGCTCTTTAGGCTAAGGGTGACATGGGTGAAAGAGAAAGTGGGAGGAAAGGGAGTATACCCAGAAAACCCATGGACATAATGTTGTTCACGACAAACTTAGTTGACCGGAGATCGAATCAGGGACCTCACACACCAAAGGTAAGCGCACTATCACTGGACCACCGTGGTCCCATTTATGTTTTATGAATATTTCGTAATTTTGAGAAAAGTTGTTGTTAAACATACTCTTTCCTTCTTGCCTTTGGTTCACGAGGTCCCGGGTTCGATCTCCGATAGCAGAGCATTGAACGTCATTACGGTGGCTCGGATTTCATCTTAATCTGTAGATCCACGTATCATACATGCTTAATGTTGAAAATGATGCTAAATTTCAGTGGAAGAATATACAAACGAAATTTGGTACGTGGGTAGTAACATTATTTCAGGTTTTGCCATGGAAAGACCAAGACTATCTGCCGACATAAGGTTGGATTTTTTTTTAATTCATATATTAGTATACAATTTATAAAAATTACACGTTTTCAAACTCACGGGGGCCTATTGCCTTTTACATGGGGTTTATCGTTCTATCCCAGTTCGCGAAAAATGGGCTTTGTGGTGGACAAACTGTGTGTGTGTGTTTGTTTTCTCGATGTTCTACCATTTCCTCCCAATTTCTTCATTCAACCAATTTGTTCATTATCATTACCACCATCTTGCTTAACCTCAAGGGGGGGGGGCACGGTGGCTCAGTGGTACAGCGTTTACCTCTGTTGCGTGGGATCCCTGGTTCGTTCCCCGACCAAGTAAGTTTGTTGTGGACAACACCGTGCTCGTGGGTTTTCTCGGGGTACTCCCGTTTTCTCCCATTTTCTCATTGTACCAATTTGTCATCATTCACTTGCTTTAATCATCGTCTCCCTTAACCTAAAGGGTGTAATCGTGGGACGTTAAACTCAAAGAATACTTTGATTCATTTCATTTCATTTTTACCCTTAACCTTGGAGCATGACGAGGGATGTTAAACTAAAAAGGATATATTAATAAGTAAATAAATAAGGATATTCGAAATGAAGTAATCTGAATATTATAATGTTGTTAGTAGCCCTGTGGACTATAATAAGGCAATGGATATTGAGAAGAAGGAATTAGTTGCAGCAACTATATGATGTCAATCCCGAAAATGGCAGACCAAACATGAAATTCATTAGTTTACTGAACTATCATAAGCTATACTTGTTCATTCCGATTCCATTAGAGTAAATCTCTAAACTTCTAATTGAGTCATTTGTCACTGAATACTATGTGACAAGAGTTGTAATTAGAAAAACAAGCTTTTTTTTTTTAAAAAAAAGATAATAAAATGCACGTTGGTTTTAGAAAAACTTCACAAGTCACTGTTATATTTTCTAAGACAACTTTTGTTTTAGAGAAACGTGAAAAAAAAGTCTGTAGAAACAAATAGAAAACAAATTATTGCTAATAATGTGCTGAGATTATAATGATCACAAGAAGTCATCAAGCCTAACCTAAATTTACCAATTTTAACATCCATTAGTACGCAAAGGCATGTCCCAGTCTTCAACCCCCGAGGGCTATGAAATTTTGCCAATGTCGTTTCTCGCTCTATAGGAGAACATCTCCTGAAGGTACAGTGTTCAGGGATTCCTGCTTAATTTCGTTTAGTTATTATTATTATTATTATTATTATTATTATTATTATTATTATTATTATTATTATTATTATTATTATTATTATTACCATTTGATTTGAATAATTGTTAATGTTCGTGTTATAGTTTTTTAAACGCTTTCCTTTGTCGCTCGTTTGTCATTTCGTCTAAATTTGGCAACATTGTTGATGCACTTCTACTGTTTTACTTTTTCTCACGTGAGAGAAAAAAAAGTTCTCTCATTCTTGTAAAGCCCAGGCTTCACGAGTCGTCGTGGTTACTGTAGCTTCTAATATAGATTTACAAAATCAAGAGTAATAATGTTAATAAAATTCAAACCTACATATTCCCTGTCTCACTTTTGTGTACCATGATATTTTATTTCAATAGCCTGCTGAACTGGCAACATTGCTTTCTCATTTAACATCGAGTGCCTTGCTAGAGTGGAGCCCAAATGACTGGTGCGATTGAAACGAAATCCACTATTTTAAATTAGATTGAAAACCACCTATTTCCAACGACTGGAGTTCCCTTATGGCCCTGGACTTCTGATACACCTTGTATATATTGTACATCTGGCTTACACCAATGGTGAAACTTAAAGCAAGAAGAAAAAAATATAATCTGTAATTACATCTACTGACCTTCGAGTCAGCCAGCACATCAGCGTCGCTATAGTGCAATGCAACTGGAGCAGATATCTTCTTCAGGTTGTACTCTGGCGGAGTCGGCTGGTGGTATTTTTGTATGTTTATTCTCCGCCCATAGTCGTACTTCTGGAACTTCCCTGTAGAAAGAATAACAAATAATTAAATTATCAATGAAGTAATAGAACTTCTAATTTAAAGTACCTTACAGTATTAGCAATTAAGGTCTTAACGAGGAGAACCTGAATTTTGTAACTGTCGACTGGATTCGTCAAGCAATACCAATGTCTATAGCCAAATGGTCGTGCGCGTTCGGCTACACATCACGATTCCTACAGAGGTCGATCTCCACTGAAGAGCAAAAGTGTGTGTGTGTGTGTTTTTTAATAAATATTGTTAAATCCTAGATAATTATGTGTTCGTGCTTTCTATCTAAATGGTAAAAGATGAAAACATGGAAGAAGGAAAACCAGGAATATCTGTTCTCTATAAAGAAAAACATTGGGCGGCGCATGAAAAACTGACTTCTTCGAGCATCTATATTATATTATATACATTACGCATATTATATGTACACTCATGTCCAAAATGATTGTCGCATATCTATAACTGTCTTCTTGTAAGAATATAATTTCATAATGATTTTGCAGAGTACTTTTAATACTGATACTATGTGTATAATCGGGAAATGAATATTTGTGGTAAATTTCATAGGAAAAGAATTATAAACATGAAAATTATCATGAGTAAAACAAAATGTTGCTAAATGGACAAGAAAGTTTTATTTTCGTTTTATTGTTCTTATTTACTGCTCTTTTGACCTGAAATTTACCGCGTACATGTCTTTGCTGATTATACACATACTAACATTATAAAAAAATACCGGGCAAATTCGTTATCAAATTATATTTCTACAACAACATATTTATAAACATGCGACAATAATATTTTACATGAGTGTACACATGGGTATAATTTGGTACATACCAGTGGCGTATTTACGATTTTGTTTCGGGAGGGGCTTTGCTAACTTTCGGGGGGGGGGCTTTCTCTGTAATTGTGAAAATTCTGCATTGATATTTCATTTACTTTACTATACTCAGTAAGATTTCGTGGGGGGGCTTAAGCCCGGAAGCCACCCCCCTAAATACGCCACTGATACATACATATATTCATATACATTGAGAGCGGGAAGATTGGGGTTATCGTGAATGAACGAAGATAATGACTACTAAAAGTTATGCTTATTCTCCTGCACTAACTCTCATTAATGAGAAATGAAGAAAAGTGCAGAGGTTTGTATAAAGCGGAACAAGAAAATATATCTATTACTTCCCTTACGAATTAGAATTACCAAATCTCATTTCTAATAAAATATTGTCTCGGTGTACAGATAAGAAACGGTTTTTCAAGTTTAAAAAAATTATTTTTAACAGTGCAGTGCCATAATACATAGTGAGTCTTTTAAAACTGGCGGATTTCATTTTGGTCTAGAATTTCTAACTGAAGTCCGATTTTCATGCGGTTTCTGGCAAATGGTCATGTTTTAGTAAGTAAGGATGGGAGATTTATGGGACTATGTTTACTGGTTTAAATTCATCCGCTATAGTCATGTTTTAGTAAGTAAGGATGGGAGATTTATGGGACTATGTTTACTGGTTTAAATTCATCCGCGGTAATATCGGTCACGCCTCAAGGAAAACAGCAAATATTCGCCAGTGTACCTTGCAATTGGAATGAGATTTTGGATTTTTGAAGCAAAATTGTAGAATACAAATTAAGTGTTAGTGAGAATAGAAATTAAGTGTTAGCGGTATTACCTAAAAATCCCAAGTTGAACAGCTACAACGGAGAGATTTCTTGGTCGACCTAAGGAGCCGATAAATGACATTTTCCACAAGAGCTGCCTACAGGGTCCGATGCTTCCCTGTCTCACTCAGAAGCGATCCTGTTCTTTCCAATTTATTCACTAGCGACCATAGGTATATTATGTTACTATCTGGGGCAGAACGTGAGGCAAATTTGTTTTTAAATGACCTTCGCGAAGCAACAACATATTCCGTTTACCAAACACTTTTAAAGATAAACTCACGTTGCTCCAAAGAGTACACTATTCTCACTGTGTCCTGATTATACTCACACAGTAGCACAGAATTGTACAGCGCAATTCTCAATACAACAGCCCAGTTTCCTATTTCTAATTCTTATTGACCTTGGCGAGGTTTCCATTGTACGAAGAAAACTCAAATCTTCACACCGCACCACACTTGATTCCAATTGTGAGTTACACTGGTGAATATTTGCGGCTTTTCTTGAGGCGTGACCGATATTACCCCGGATGAATTTAAACCAGTAAACATAGTCACATAAATCTCTCATCCTTCCATGATCATTTGCCACAAACCGCATGAAAATCGGACTTCTGTTAGAAATTCTAGACCCAAATGAAATCCGTGAGTTTAAGAAAATCACCTTGTAGTTATATAATAACATCCTCAGAACAAAATTGTGTGCGCGCGCCTGATTTACGTACTGAATATGTATTACAAGCAAAATACACTTAACCAGCAGATTGTATCTTTTGTTGTTAAGCTTTCTCTTTCGGTGACACTCACTCTGTTTTACGTAAATACAACTTGTAATTCAATGTTTTGCTTATTATTTTTCATTATTATCCATAAAAAGTGTAAATTATTTCTTGTTTACTTACTTGATGTTATTATCTGTGCGTAATGGACGAAAATCCTAATTGCTGTACCGGCTGGAGTGTGTGATAGAATCACCGGGATTTTATGCTGCAAGTAAAAAGACAACATCATTCTTAGTATCGTAGTACTTACTATATATTCCTCTTCAAAAAAATACGATTTGAAATGTCATATTCTTGGAACTATATACAGAATGTCCCTAAAGTAGGTTATACGTAGTGGAATAAGTAAAGTAAAGCTATACTACACACCAACGAAATATAGTGTCAATTGTTAACATAGGTCCCAACATGATTATCACCTTAACGCGTTCTTTCAACACCAAGAGTTCGGTGTTGCGCTTAACACAGGCCTGGTGTTGCCAATTTGACACAGAGACGGTGTGAAAATAACACAACGATGGTCTTAGAGAACTACAGTAAGTGAATGAACGAAAAAAATACGGAGATAAAAACATCGCCACGGTGATCTTTCTACATATACCCAAAGTGTTGTTAGTAACACCTGCTAGATGGTGAATGCAAACCATGAAGATACCAATATTAATAACTGTTATTCATCAGTGCTCAGACAAACTTACAATTACAGTAGTTAGCAAAGCTATTAAAGTCTCCTGTAAATACTGTGTAGCCGATAGATATACGAGGCGCATTCGGAAAGTAACCTCCGATTGGTCACTGTGCTTGAAGTAGTGGGGACAGCAGTACCATCTTTGTCACATGTGTACGGTAGATCAGTCTGCATTCAGCTGTGGCGTGGTAGAGCGAAGATTGTCTAATCACTAGTCCCAGTTTCGTAGCGTCTGAAAATGTGTGTGCTGCAATAGAAAACCCGGCAAGTGCGAGGTGCGAGCTGTTATACGTTTTCTTAGAGCAAAACAATGTTCGGCAGCAGCTATTCATCGGGAACTTTGGCCGTGTATGGATCAAGTGTGATGAGTGAAGGAGTTGTTCCTGAATGTGGTCGTTCATTTAAAAGTGGACGAACAAACATTCATAGCGAAGAGAGATGTGGCAGGCCATCAGTGATCACTGATCAACTCGTTCAGAAAATTGATAGAAAAGTTCCTGAAAATCGACGTCTCACAATCTCGGAAGAAGTGGCTTGGATCTCAGCGCTTTGGTGGTGATGAGGGATTGAAAGATGCAGTTACAGGCTGACTCAAGGGACAGGCGGGAGATCTTTATGCTGATGGAACTTCTAAGCTAGTGCAAAAATATGATAAGTGCTTGAATGTTTATAGAAACTATGTTGAAAAATAGAGGAAAGAAGTAGTTTTCAGATGTATATAATACATTCTTCTTATTTACCTTGGTGTTTTTACAATTAGTCGGAGGTTTTTCCAAACAGCCCTCGTACTTATACTGCAATTTCAAGCCTATACATTGCGTAGAAGGAAAGTTATAAATATCCATAAAATTACATTTGGAATTTGTATTACGTTTTATTTCTTGCTACAAGCAAAGCTATGCGCGGTTTATTTGACATTTATACCAAGTAACAAACAATGTATTACATTTCCTGCAGTCTTTCCTGAAAATAGTTTTGTGAACGTATACATTTTCCAACAATATTTACATGAGTAAAAGTGCTGCCATCTGTTGTTCCTATGTGCATTATGTTCCTCTTCGTCATCGATTATATTTCTTTCCTTGTAACTACTTATAAATAATTTATGCCAGACTTTATTATCTCTCTCAAAAGAGTCATATCCCTTTAATAGGAAAGAAATGTTTTTGTCAAAGCAATTGTTTGGTAACTGTATATAAAACAACACTGCTTGTGTGATACTACGTTGATTCCTCATCATGTGAGGTAGCTGATTTAACGATTACCATTTTGAGACTTTACTCCAAAGTAAGACGGAATTGAAAAAGCGTTAGGCTTCTATCAAGATTTAATACAACTCGGGTAACAGAGAGCTATTGTTGGAGTGAAGCTCCTCTTTAGTCGACTTACAGCCGTGTGCACCAACGAAGTTTAAACGAGCGTTCACTCAAATCCATTCAGCATTAAACTTTCAAGTTTAAACGTGGTTCCAGGAATCTGTTGCACCATTGAAAGTTTAAGTTCAGTACATCTTGTTTAAGTAAACTTCGGTCAATTTGTAAAATTGACTCTGATTGGTTGTCGTCTTTTGTTTCTAATCTTCGTTTAACAAAGTAACAAATGAAGAAAGCATACCGCGTGCCGGTCTTTTCGACTTTCGAGATTGTGTGCATAGAGTTGTGAGTAGTCTAATTTCAGTGATCGTAATTGTGATGGAAAAAAATAATGAAACCACGAGCAAAAAAATTTTCCGAAACGAGAAATGTATTGTAATTTCAGTAGTGGAGAAATACAAATACATTATTGAATGTAAATAGACTGACTTGGATCAACGAAGTTTAAACTCTCAAGTTTGACCGTTCAAGCTAAAACCTAGTTTATTCACCTTTTGACCGAGACTTAACCTTGAACGTTATTGGTGCAATAGACATTTTCACCGAACTTGGTTATGACCCTCGTTCAACAGTTGAGCTTCGGACTTGCACATGGCCATTAGACGTTTCTTTGTCCGGACACTCGTCCGTAAACCGTTCTTCACCAGATTTGACATGGTGATTCCAGAGCGTGCAGTGAGTGTCGTAAGATGTCACATGTCCCGATCGGATGTATCAATGAGGAATAATCACCGAAAAGGGCATGGTCATAGACTTAACATTAAAAAAAAAAGCATTTGGCGGGCGAATTCTCATTGTAAACAATGGGAAATTGAATTTTCAGCATTACAAATACGGGGAAGCTCTTTTTGTTTTGTTCTGCGAATAAAATGTTTTAAAGCAATAATGCTTTTCGCTGATTGCCAAATTCAACTACAGTAGGACGTCGATAATCCGAACGTCAAAAATCCGAACGCCATCCTTAGAAGCTTTTCTACACTTTATCTTAGCACTAGCAATAACAAACAATAGGGTTGTCCGTCGGCGTTGTGTGAAGTCAGTGTTTTTACAAGAGCTCTTGTTTGTCATATATGTTTTTATTTTCCCTTAGGCCTATAAAAGTTAAGTTTTAAGTGTGAGTTACAAGAACACTGTAATTTAGTGTACGAGCAGGTTCTTCAGAAACATTAAATGTAAGTAGCCTTAAGTACGGTATTGTAATTACTGTATGTACTTGTATAACTACTGTATCGATAGAACAACATACTGTACAGTATATATAAGTCTAAATGGCATTTTCTTGGTCATTTTCGAAAATCCGAATAATTTGAAAATCCGAACTACATGTGGTCCCAATTAGTTCGGATTTTCGACTTTCTACTGTATTTGCATGTCGTGTTCGTTCACGAAAATTATTGATGCACAAATAATTCTATGAATAAATCAATAAAGGTAGATCACTTCCATCCAAATTTACGACTATATCAGACTTAATTCAGAATTGAATCAGCCATTTTTTTTTTATTGTGTGATAACCAATCTGAATGTAGCATGAAAATTAAGTATGTGTACTTTTTTTTTTTTTTAAAAAAAAATAATAAATCACAATGTTGTGCTAGAATAACAGAGTAGGTCCTTATCATTTATCTTTATAATAAAAGGAAATGCTCGATACTCACCATGTTTAATTCATTGACGCTAACAGTTAACGTTAAATACAGTCCCAAAGCACATATTCTTTGTAATGGAGAGTTATTACTGCATAATGTGTCGGCTAGTACCTTGGCTAACTCACTTTCGGGGAGGAATTCATCCAGACCAATCAATTTAGTTGCTACGAACTGAAAAAATAAAGTTAGATGATAATATATCAATGAAAATTATCTATACAGGGTGTTAATGAACTACGTCAACGAAGTTTTAAGAGGCGATTCCTCACAAAATAAGAAGAAAGTTCATATGGACCTGTTGTGAAAAGTGCAGGGTTTCATAGCAAGGCCTGTCAAGAAGTGTGTAAAATTGTAACATTTATATATAAGGTCCACAATCCGATAAAATTAGCTTTAGTAACCAACAAAACTTACTTCTATAATTACTGCAAGAAATTAAACTATTTTTGTTCCTTTAAAACTTGGTAACTATTTTCTTAATACTTCATTTCTTCGTCGTATATCTCAAAAACATATATATAATTGATGGCGTCCCTGCTTATCATATCTTAACAGCATAGATGTTTAGGTCTCGTCACCAAGAAAAATGGTATCTTACGTCCGGACCACTGTCCTTAACAACATACGTGTATGCATATTATCGTTGCAAAACATAAATTACAAAACGCGTTATGTCAAACACGAGGAACTGCGGATTTGCAGTCCATATCGACGTAAAGAAAGCTACGTACACATACTGCATCAGGGCCGTGCCGTGGAAAATCAGCGCCCGGGGCGAGAGTATACGACGGCGCCCCCATACATATATTCGAAGCAATTTTTCCTATTTTTTCCTTTTTTTCTCCGGAATTTTTCGCCCCCCTTACTTCGGCGCCCGGGGCCGTCGCCCCACTCGGCCCCCCACGGCACGGCCCGCCCTGTACTGTATGCTATCCAATGATGTATTCTCCAGCGTGAAGAGATTCCCCATAGCGCGTAATTCCCAGAGATGCTTCCAACAGAATGTCAAGATATGTTCGGGTTTAAGGATAGGTCCAAAGTAGTTATAAAGTAAACCTTGACAGCAATGAACACGTAATGCGTCGGCAGGAAGTCTAAAGTGTAAGACCACGTTTCCATTTTACATGAATTTTGTAACTGCCATAAAAAAAAAAAAAAACTTGCAACCCTATCTTTCTATTTACTGTTTAGACGTTACAACTTCCTGAAAGCAAGAAAGGTATCTCAACCCATGCAGCACTGCACTCTAGCGGACAAACAGTGAACCTCCTAATTAAAAACGTGTATTTTGGCGCACTTTCCCTTCCTGTCCAAAAGAATCCGTTGTTTCAGAAGCGGCGAAACTGTTTTTTATTTGTCAGCGGGAGGGCAATAGCAGGTAGCAAGCAAGACGTCCCAGAAGGTTGCACATGGTTCAACTCCTTGCAAGATGGAAAAAAATGTGTGTCCCTTTCAAGACTATGTTTACATGGTAAAATATGGTAGGGTTTCAAGGTTTTCTTTTTATGGCAACTACAAGATTCATGTAACGTGGCAATGCGGTCTTAGAGACAGCCAGGTTTAGGGTTCATCTTATTGGGAAGAAAGCTTGCTGCGATGGTTATTTTGATGGCATAATTCACGGTTCTTTCACGTATAGGCGTGAAAAATACATCGTACCACACGTTCTTCCGCACCTGAGTTACCGTGGTAGTGGCCGGCGCTAATACTTCCGACTTTCCGCTGAAGCATTACGAGTTCACTGGTATGAAGGCTTACTCTTTACCTACTTTGGACCCATCTTTAATTCAGAGCATCATATCTGGGGATTCTTTTAGAAGCATGTCTGGGGATTATGCCCTGTGGGGAATCTCCTAACGCCTATTGCACATTGCTAAAATGTATTTATTTTAAGAGCAATTGACTAACAATGTACTCAGCTTCATATTTTGGCAGCGAAGAATAAGCAATACTGGTTTGTTGTATGTAAAAATCTGGGTTCAGTTATACGTATGGGAGCCATTTTTGAAAAAATTACAAGTGCAGTCTGTTCCTTCACAAAAAAGAATAATGTTTAAAGATCTTATTTTATGTAAGGGATGATTATCTAATGTATTTATCAACATATTCTAGACGTGCTATTGAAAAGTTCACTCCATTACCATGCTATTATACTGCAAGAAGGATGAAGAAACAAATACAGAATAAGTTGTAATATCTATACTGACCATCACATACAATATTAAAAGTATACTTCATAACCATACAAAAGCAGACATAATGTTACAAGTTGATCCTCATCTTCGTTTATACGCATATCATCCTCGCTAACGCGCCTGCTCTCAACAAACGCATCCATGTGTTACCCGGTGGGTCAATCAAGTCTCACCCTGCATAAACTGGAATATGTTCTGAAAAGTTTACTTCTAGTGACCACCTAGCACAGTTGCTTGTTTTTTCTCTTTCTTTTCTTTCTTTTTTTGCTAAATACTCTGTTTTGTGTCATATTAAGAGACAGCGTGGCTTAATGGTGTGGGTGAACATACATGAGTATAAAGGAGTTTGGACGGACACATGAACAGACAGGTAAATATATAAAGAAATTTTTATAAACCAAACTCCTTAGAAATACAGTGATTACAGGTGCTCGTAACAATGACACATATGCAGTTAATAGCAACGTATATACTAATTATAATTTCAACTGCAATTACCTACAAGGTTATTTATTCCTGTTTCTTAACAATTATGAAAAATAAAGAAAAATTACCTCCAGTTGTTTATGGAAGACGGACAGCAACCGAAATGCAAACGTCGGATAAGTCATTCGTGCAACGGGTGCTAATAAATTGAGTGTTTTTATTTTCTTGTTGAATTCAGGCTTTTCGGATAACAACACCAGCACCACTGTGGTACCCATCGAATGGCCGACGTAGTGAATCCTTCTTTGACCCGTGAGCCTCAAAATGTAATTGATCTCAGCAGGTAGGTCGTACAACCCAATTTCGTTGAAACTGAAATTTAAAAAAAAGAAAAGGAAGTTAAATGTAATTAAACTCTTCTATAGTAAAGAGATAAATCATACATTTATCAATGAATGGTCTTGTGTGTGAATAACAACTAAGAATATACAAGGTGAACCTGAAAAGTCTGAACAAACTTCAGGAAATGATTTGTAATATCAAAATAAGACAAAAAGTCCCTTTTCTGTTCTGGACATCTTTCTGTTCTGTTCCAAATGTCATGATTCGATTGTCGATTCCAAGTTGGTACCCCTGTCACCCGTACACAAGACACAGAACAGATTTTTGTATTTTGACGTCACGAATCACCTCCCGGAGTTTGTGCACATCATTTAGGTTCATCCCATATAATATTTTCACACATACCCTTCAACTCGTTGCGAAACGTACATTGTTTGTAAATGAAAACGGGTAAGAATATCCATAGTTAAGGTGGATCACCACCCGGAAGTCAGTACATATTTTAACTCATTGCCTTAACCACTGCCCAATGAAACGTTACATATTATAAATATTGTACTATAAGATAGAGTAATGTTTCAGCTACAACACAAGACACTGATTCATTTGGTTGTGTCTCCTGATATCGAAAAATGTAACAAATAAAAGAAAATATTTGATTCGTTTTACAATGAGCACACAAGATGGCACTTGCTATTAGATCTTACTAGAAGTGCTTCGTTTTATGAAATGTTTATTTGTATGTGTAGTAACGATCTTAATACGAAATAGATATATTATTTGACCGTGTTTCGTGTTATGTTTCATATTTTATTTAAATATTAATTTACATTTAAGAAAATAGATTTTGAAACGAAACTTGCGCAGAACGCCAGAACGCGTTGTTGCCAAATTTGTATGTTTATTGTAGTAGTCACAATAAGAAAATTCCTGGATTCTAGCGTTGCAGTTCGAGAAGAGGAATTGTAGTGAGGGTCGAAAACTAATTTCTCTAGTAAGTATCCAAGTAGAATTCCATGATTACTTCCTTTATTATCTGGCATCAGTAAACACTCGACACTATCTGGCAACGCCACACTATTTAAGCAGCGTTTAGCATAGCACTGGGAACACGTAGTGATCCACCTTAAAGTCACCGTTACCAGTTCAGATATTAACGGATTTACTTCATTAACGAACTCGGTGTATGCGCTTTTGGCATGGGAGACCCTGGTTCGATTCCACGTTAATCAGTATGTTCACGTCTCTCATAGCCTCGCTGCTGAACGGGACTTTAAACTCAACTCAACAACAACTCCATTAATAAACTAGTCTGAGACAATCGCTCCAGCTACCTACTGTATAGTGTGGTGGGTTAGAACAAATGTTAGCCAGAATCGTGACTGACCAGAGTAAAGCTACAAACTTTGCTTCGCTCTTATACAGTATCAGTGCAATGAATTGAGGAGGAGGTGTCCGACTTGTGGGTTCACCATCTCGAAATACGACGCCATCTTTGTATTCTTCAAGATTTTTCGACCTTTTCTGTAAAACTCATTGAATATTACCCAATTAAAAGGTTTACAACAAAAAATGTTCGAATCTTTTATTATTATTATTATTATTATTATTATTATTATTATTATTATTATTATTATTATTTAAATTTTAATTTGCTCAATCTATGATGAATATCGCCTTTGTCTCTGTAATATTTCGTGAGGTGCAAGCTTTTAAAAATTGACATATTTTTAAAGTAAATTTTCAACTTTTCTTTCAGAAAATCGCTGAATGTCTCCCGAACGGCAGGCTTTAGAGCAACAAGTATTCGAGTTTGTTTTGTTTAAAATTTCATTTTCTACAACTTAAGCTGAATATTGCTTCTAGAACTTTAATATTTTTCAAGATACAAATTTTAAGACTTTTGACTTTTTATAAATTTTTGAATTTTCTTTAAAAAATCGTTGAATATTGCCCCAATGGTAGGGTTTATAACAAAAGTGTTCGAACCTGTTTTATTTAAAATTTAATTTACTGTAATTTAAACTGAATGCCGTTTTTGTAGTTGTGAAACTTTGCGAGATAGAAGCTTTTAAAATTTGAGTTTTCTTTTTTTGTAAATTTTCGACTTTCGCTGAGTATCACCTCAGTGGTTGGATTTACAGCAAAGACTGTTCGAATGTGCTTTTAAATCGTGTTCTTTATTCAAACCAGTTCCAAGAAACATTGAATTTCTAATCCATGAAACATGTGATCGATTTCAACATTCATCCAAACATCAATTGCAATATAAGAAGTTGTATAATTCAATCAACAATGAAAAGCCGTTGAAAATAAGGAGGATATGTGATAACGTAAGGCCACATTGCCACGTTAAATGAATCTTGTAGCTGTCATAAAAAAAAAAAACTTGCAACCCGATCTTCCTTTTGACTATTTAGATGTTACAACTTCTTGAAAGCAAGAAAGGTGTCTCCACAAATGCAGCACTGCACTCTAGTGGACAAACAGTGAACCTCCTCATTAAAAAACTTGTATTTTCGCGCACTTCCCCTCCCTGTCCAAAAGAATGACAAAAAGGGCTGAATTTGATACAATTGTACCAAGTGTGGCAACACTAGCTTATTAGGAGCGTTATTTATGAGGGCGGTTAGGGTAAATCTTCTGCTTGAGTACAAAGGAAGCCGGTTGGGGGACCAATAGAACGTCTCTACTATAACTCGGTGGCTTTCAATAGAACCAGCAGCAATTAGAATTCTTGCTCAGCGGGAGCAATTAATACAGTATTGTTACACAGTAGAAATGCTGTATAACATGTATTCTGATATTACTAATAGGTTATGTATTAAATGTTTGAAATTGATTTTGCATGAAGTTCAGATGGTGACAAAAGGCTTTGGAAAGTGAGAATTCTGATTCAACGACGCTGTCCTGATTCAACGACGAAGTTCTGATAAATTTTATAGTTTTAGTGAACAGAAAAGTGATGATTCCAACAACTAAAATAAATAATTTAACAGAAGATTGAATCATATCTTGACCCAAAAGGTATTTAGAATAGCAATTTGAAACTCTGTTGAGTATATCAAATCTGAATATCGACTGTGAGAACAACTTGCCGTGTCGTCATATATTTCCTTTGTCGTGAAATTATGCAAAGAACTAACGAACCGTTTACCTTATAATCTACAGGGTGTTACAAAAAAATCTCACAATAATTCGGGAATAGATTTTTCAGATCAAAATTAGAAAAAAGTTCAAATGGACCTGTGGTCCGAAATGTATAGTTTCGTAGTTATAGCGTACCGAAAACGCGAAGAAATGAACTTGAAAGGTCCATATTTCCACTATTATAGGACCGATAGTAGTCGAGTCAAGACATCACTGAGGAACTAGTATGTGAACTATGCAAAGATCCATCTTCAAGAACCTCCGGCACTTGGTCAATCATTTTTAGAGAGGCTGTTTGGGAGTACTTGATCACTCTCCACCTACCTCTCTAAAAATTGGTGTGCAAGTACTGGAGTTGAGTTGAGTTGATTTTGAGTTTAACGTCCCTTTCAGCAGCGAGGCTATATCAGACGGGACCTACTGATTATCGTGGAATCCAAACCATATGAGCTCCCGCCGGGAATCGAACCTGCAAGTACTGGAGCATTCTTAAGCATGCATATTTGGATAGTTCACATACCCGTTCCTCAGTCATGTCTTGGCCCGACTACGATAGGTCCCATATGAACTTTTAAAATTCACTTGTTTCACATTTTGTGTACCCTATAACTTCAAACCTATCCACTTTTGAGCACTTGTCCATATGAACTTTTTTTTTTCTTAATTTGATGTCAGGAATCTGTTTCCAAAATATTGTGACACATATTTGATTGATAGATTGATTTTAGTTTAGCGTCCCTTTCAGCAGCGAGGCTATATGAGACGTGGACCTACTGATTAACATGGAATCCGAACCACATGAGCTCTCGCCGGGAATTGAACCCGGGTCTCCCACGCCAAAGGCGCGTACGCTAACCGCTTAGCCACGAAGGAGCTCAGTGTGACACATATTTGTAACACGCTGTAGACATACTGCAAAAAGTTTCAGTGGTATCCATGACTGAATCATGTATGTCCCATCTTTGGTTTAATTCCTCTTTTGGAAGTGGACATAGCGCATCTCCCAATTACAGTACCTGACTAATTTCTTTTACTTTAGGTGTGAGAACATTAACAAGAAACATAAATAAATTGATGGGCAACTTACCTGAACTTCCAGAAATCCTTTCCGTTTGGGTCCAAAGTAGTGTGGTTCCTTGAATATGTATTTCCTCTGCTGTTAGCCATCCAAACATCATAACCACTATCAGAGAGAATATAGGCTGTAAAGAATATAGCTTATTGTATTTTAATTAGCCTTAAATGTGAGGATAAAATGTGTTAAATATTTAGGCAAGAAGGAATTTCATGCCAAAAACATATTTGGTGTATTTTCACTTTTCATTTGGCTTGTCGTTAAAGAAAAATACAAGGACAGTTAATCTACAGTATTTATTTGATATTGACTATACTTGGCACTGAGGTAGACCTTAATCTGCTCGCAAGCAGAGATGTTCACTCTCGCGAGGGTGGCCCTCTCCAGGGCATCCTCACCCTCAAGTTCCCTCGCCCACAGTGACGCGAGGGCGAGGAAGCGCGAGGGCGAGGACAAGCTTCGACGGCGAGGGCGAGGGTGCGCGAGGGCGAGGACAAGTTTCGACAGCGAGGGTGAGGGCGCGCGAGGGCGATGGAGAATTCCATTCGCGAGGGCGAGGGTGAACGAGGGCGAGGGCCAACTGCTACTGCGAGGGTGAGGGTGAGTGAGGTCGAAGTAAAATGAACATCTATGCTCGCAAGCATATGAAACTTCTCCCTGTGGAGGTATATGATTTTCCGTTTACTTGGCTGTCAAATTTCGAGTTTGCATAGAGCAAATATTGTTTCGTTGGTTTGGAGTTTAGTGTCGTGTTCAGGATCGAGCCAATATGAGATGTGGATTTAACAGTTTAACGTGTTATCCAAACCACGTAAACTACTACCGGAAATCGAATCCGGGCAGGCACGTAGACAGGATTTCGTGAAGGAGAGGGGGTTCCGAGACATGAAATACTGTGGTCATCACACCAGGGGCTCGATCATTCTAAACTATTTTACTGGAACATATATTGGTTCGTTTAACCAGGATTTTTTACGGGGAAGGGGGGGGGGTGCTGACATGAAATTCTCGAGGACCAGGAGCTCTGTCAATCTAAACTACTTTACTATCAACATATATTGGTTTGTTAGGACCATAAAATGAGGATATGTTGGTAAGTATTTTAATAACAAACTATGAAGAAATCTCGAATAAAATAATTAAAAAAAATGTATTGAAAAAGATTTTACAATATTTACGTCCTTCCTCTGTTCATTCAAATATAACAATGTTCCTTTCATTATGACCTCGCTATTATAAAAAGTACATATTCACTATTATAAAAACTACATACTCAATAATGTCTTGTAAAATATTTTATAATATCTGCGTTCATTTCTCTGTTGAGAACTTTCTTTCCATATAAATTCTTGTTTTTATTATTCCATCAACTACTGTCGGTTCCAAATGACAGGCTAAAGGAGCAGTAGAAAATTGTTTTTGAAATAACATGTTTGATACTGCAAGGATGCGATGACGAAAAATTATGCTAAAAATGTCCATGCTGTTACTCAACGGCACTATGCTTTCGGAAGCTTCAAATCTCCCTGACTAGTAGCAGAAATTCTGAGAATTCTGTAACTTTTCTAGAAATTTCAAATTCCCTGACTCTTCCAGGGTATCTCGCTCACCTCAACACCATGCATTGCAAGTAATACAAATCTCCTCATAAGAAAGAGTAACCAAAAGCTTCCTGTAGTTTTTTTTTTAAACTTTTAACGCTGATCCTTCCTTTTCTCATTTCATTTTGTTTCTTCCTTCCTTAATTTTTTTAATTTCTGGTCTCGAAGTTGGGGGTCCGAACCCCCCTCCCTTGCCACGTGCCTGATCCGGGTCTCCCGCGCTGAAGGTGATGTAGCAGCAATGCACCGAAAATGGGTAAACAGCCTCTTATGGAAGGTTCTATTCACACCTTTATTGTGAAAAGTTGTCCAATAAGTTAAATTTTGGAAGAATATTCTCTAATTTCATTAAAAAGAAAATTTTATTATACAAGGTATTTCAAAACAACATCGACAACATTTGGGAGCTGATTCCTGACACCAAGATGACAAAAACTATAGACAAACCTTGTTGCACAAATTCTAGAATGGCGCATTGACTGGTACACTTTGTCTCAAAATTGATTTTAAATTCTAAAATTTTTCGACATACCCTATAGGACTGTACGACACATAGTGTTTTGCGATATACCGGTTGGAAACCACTTAATTAGACCTTAACCTGTTAAAGTGCATGCTTATAATAAATATTTCGATAAAACAAATGGAAGATAACTGGTAACCATTATTATGATACATATAATAGTGTATTAAATGGAAATACAGCGGAGTCTTTTAATTCGAAGTTCAAGGACACACAAAAAATGTTCCAATTATCCAAAATTAGAATTATCAAAAAATGTGCGTTGCTAAATGCCTTAGCGAGCAATGCTACTGTATAAACATAGAAAAAAGTTATATGCAGTAGACGTTAGGCTTAAGGGATATTATGACTTACATGAAACAATATCTCTTAAAGTATATTTATTCGTACATAAATTAAGCTACACGTAACATGGAAAATAGAAGTACCACATTCACTGAATTAACGCACAAACCCACATTCACTGAATTAACACACAAAATCACAAACACTGAATTAACACACAAACATACATACACTGATTTAACACACCTACACTGAATTGACACATAAAGACACATACACTGAATTAACGCACAAACCCACATTCACTGAATTAACACACAAAATCACAAACACTGAATTAACACACAAACATACATACACTGATTTAACACACCTACACTGAATTGACACATAAAGACACATACACTGAATTAACGCACAAACCCACATTCACTGAATTAACACACAAAATCACAAACACTGAATTAACACACAAACATACATACACTGATTTAACACACCTACACTGAATTGACACATAAAGACACATACACTGAATTAACGCACAAACCCACATTCACTGAATTAACACACAAAATCACAAACACTGAATTAACACACAAACACACCTACACTGAATTGACACATAAAGACACATACACTGAATTAACGCACAAACCCACATTCACTGAATTAACACACAAAATCACAAACACTGAATTAACACACAAACATACATACACTGATTTAACACACCTACACTGAATTGACACATAAAGACACATACACTGAATTAACGCACAAACCCACATTCACTGAATTAACACACAAAATCACAAACACTGAATTAACACACAAACATACATACACTGATTTAACACACCTACACTGAATTGACACATAAAGACACATACACTGAATTAACGCACAAATTCACATACACTGAATTAACATAAAAACCTACATACACTAAATTAACACACAAACACACACAAACTGAATTAACCAACAAAGCCACAAACACTGCATTAACACACAAACTCACAGACACAAATAATAATCTTAATTATATGCTCTTAGTTAAAGAGTTTCGTGATCTCCGTTTGGTTTGAATGGATTATTTTCAGTCAACCAACAGAACCTTCAGTTTCGTTTATTGTCTGTACTACGTTATGTGTAACATTTGGTTGATATTCAGTGGATTGTCTTAAGAATACATAATCTCATTCAAAATTGTCGAACATTTTGCAAACTTCATATGAGGTTGGTACACGCTGTTTCATTATTCCACGTTGGTCTTGTCGTAATCTTCTTCTTCATCAAATATATTGTATTTTCGAGTCACTCTTCCCTCTTCACCATCAAAAAGATTGTTTTTCCTTGCCACTCTTCCCTCCTCCTCATCAGATAGATTGTATTTTAGTGTCACTCTTCATCACCAGATAGGTTGTATTTTCGTGTCACTCTTCTCTCTTCATCATCAGATAGATTGTATTTTCGTGTCACTCTTCCCTCTTCATCATTACAAAGATTTTATTTTCGTCTCACTCTTCTCTCTTCATCATCAGATAGATTGTGTTTTCGTGTTACTCTTTATCCTACATCATCAAATAGATTGTATTTCCGTAGCTCTCTTCCCTCCTGCTCATCAGATAGATTGTATTTCCGTGCCACTCTTCATCAGATAGATTTTATTTTCGTGTCACTCTTCATCACCAGATAGATTGTGGTTTCGTGTTACTCTTTTCTCTTCATCATCAGATAAATTGTATTTTCGTTTTCGTGTCACTCTTCCCTCTTCATCATCAGATAGATTGTATTTTCGTGTTAGAAATACCCTTCTCCCTTCATCATCAAATAGATTGTATTTCTGTGCTTCTCTTCCCTCCTGCTCATCAGATAGATTGTATTTTAGTGTCACTCTTCATCACCAGATAGGTTGTATTTTCGTGTTACTCTTCTCTCTTCATCATTACAAAGATTTTATTTTCGTCTCACTCTTCTCTCTTCATCATCAGATAGATTGTGTTTTCGTGTTACTCTTTATCCTACATCATCAAATAGATTGTATTTCCGTGGCTCTCTTCCCTCCTGCTCATCAGATAGATTATATTTCTGTGCCACTCTTCATCAGATAGATTTTATTTTCGTGTCACTCTTCATCATCAGATAGATTGTAGTTTCGTGTTACTCTTTTCTCTTCATCATCAGATAAATTGTATTTTCGTTTTCGTGTCACTCTTCCCTCTTCATCATCAGATAGATTGTATTTTCGTGTTAGAAATACCCTTCTCCCTTCATCATCAAATAGATTGTATTTCTGTGCTTCTCTTCCCTCCTGCTCATCAGATAGATTGTATTTTCGTGTCACTCTTCCCTCTTCATCATTACAAAGATTTTATTTTCGTCTCACTCTTCTCTCTTCATCATCAGATAGATTGTATTTCCGTGCCACTCTTCATCAGATAGTTTTTATTTTAGTGTCACTCTTCATCATCACATAGATTGTATTTTTGTGTCACTCTTCCCTACAGCTGCCTCTGTATAATTGAAAACCAATTATAACTATATTCTTCTCTTTGGAATAGTCTAAAACTAAAAATTTTTGTACTGTATTATTTCGAATTGTTCAGACAGGAGGCTCAAAAGTTCGACTTACCCACGATCATTTACGAGGGCTATCCAGAAAGTAGATTACGTTTTGGAATAAAAAATCAACAAAGTATAGGAAACAAATTTTATTATATACAGATGAAAGCCACACACAAATACTACTTTTCGACATAGTCACCATTCAAATTAAGGCATTTATCGTAGCGATGTACGAGCTTGGAAATTCCTTCGTCGAAAAATTCGGCCGCCTGCGACTTCAACCACTTCGTTACCTCTTCTTGCAGCTGTTCGTCGTCATCAAAACGCTGCATAGCCAGCCACTTCTTCATTGCTGGGAATAGGTGGAAGTCGCTCGGTGCCAGGTCGGGACTGTACGGCGGATGAGGAAACAACTCCCACTGAAAAGATTCAAGAACTTCACGCGTGACATTTGCCGTGTGGGGCCGGGCGTTGTCGTGAATCAACAAGATCTTAGAGCTCAACATTCCTCTGCGCTCGTTTTGAATTGCTCTTCTGAGGTTTTGCAGAGTTTGGCAGTACCTTTGAGCGTTTATTGTAGTGCCTCTTTCCAGGAAGTCCACCAAAATCACACCTTTTCTGTCCCAAAAAACAGTCGCCATCATCTTCCTTGCCGACATTGTTTGCATGCATTTCTTGGGTTTTTGGGGAGAACCTGTGTTCCCCCCCTGCATTGATTGCAATTTCGTTTCACAGTTCACGTGTTTCACCCATGTTTCGTCACCAGTTACGATGCGATCGAGTAAAGAGTCACCATCCTTATTGTAGGCGTCCAAAAAGTGCAACGCTGCAGCCATTCGCTGATTTTTGTGGTCCTCTGTCAAGATTTTTGGAATCCATCTTGCACAAAACTTGTGGTAACCAAGCTTTTCGCTGATGATTTCGTGCAACAAACTTCGCGAAATTTGTGGAAAACTCAAAGAAAGTTCCGTTATTGTGAACTTTCGATTTTCACGGACTTTAACATCGACATTTTCGACAAGTTCGGCAGTCACTTTGCTGGGTCTCCCACTTCGATCTTCGTCGTGAACATTGGTTCGGCCATTTTTAAATCTTATGACCCACTGTCGCACTCCACCTTCAGTGATAATGTTGTCCCCATACACTTCACACAGCTGCCGATAGATTTCTATCGGTTTACAGTTTTTTGCTGTCAGAAACCTTATTACTGCACGCACCTCGCAGCTCGCGGGATTTTCAATTAACGCAGACATTTCAAACCGTCACAGTATCTTAACGGAGCACAGCACGAACCTCTCACTAGCACGGCTAGATGCCGACTGAGCTGCGCAACGCTCTGACCCCAAGATGGCCGCGCTAGCCCCGCCCCTAGCGGACACAGACGAAAACGTAATCTACTTTCTGGATAGCCCTCGTACAATTGTTATTAATAGAGTTTTCAGTGAAAATATACTTTTCTTGGATTCTTCGTGATGAATAGTCCAAGTGAGAATTAATTAGAGTCCACTGTATTAGAAGAGCAGCAAATGTGAAAGTATGAATTTAATTGATAGTAAAAATTTTTTTTCAGTTACCTAAGGCTTTTGTTGGTTCTAAGATGATCCAATCGGTAGAAGAACAGAGAACTCCATGATGTAGAAACACCACCGGTCGCTTCTCTTGTTCAACAGATTTTCGACTGTAAGGGATTCGATGCATTTGTAAAATGTAGCCATCTTCTGTTGTTACAAAGTGAGATTCTGCAGGATAGCCATGTTTAGCAATTAACTCAGGCTAAAGAAAGAGAAGTTAACAGTGTCCTTATCAATTATTCAATTGTTATGGACGTTTCTAAATTTATTTACTTCATTAAATAATCAGAATTCTCGTCATTGGAAGCGAAGATCCAAAAGTCGGTGGTATATACACCCCTGATGTGTAAAAAGGCCCGTATCTACGGGAGTCATGAGGGGTCGCGCCCTAAATTTTTACTACCCCCCTTTAGTGTTTACGGTAGGCTTGCAAATGAACTATAATATTGTTAGATCGGGTACCCCCTAACTTCTATCAGGCCCCCTTAGAATTTACTGTACATTTTTGGGCTACCTACGGGCCTGTATGTAAAGTAATAATTGCAAATTATAAGGCTTGTTGTAAAATACCAAATTTCAATAATAATTTTTGTAAATTCATTTTTAAATGTGTAAAATGTGTATTTTTCGCATGAGCTATGTTCTGCTCTCAATTCAGATACAAGAAAAAAAAACGAAGTTTCTTATTTAGCTCTTTTACCTGGCAAATTTTTCTCTCCTTTAAAAATATTTCAATTCAAACACAACCGTGTCCATGTGTTTTCTCAGAGTACTTCCATTTCATGCTACATTCTCATTCCACTAATTCTTCCATCATCATTCACTTGCCTTAATCATCGTCTCCCTTAGCCTAAAGGACATAATCGTGAGACGTTAAACTAAAAGATTTCATCCCATTTGCATTTGCTATGTCCTTGCATATAACTAGGTAGAGGCCTAGACAAAAGCAAATAATTTTCATACGTAGCCCTACATAAAATATCCTATGTTCTTTTATTATTGAGTCTACATCGCTGGTTCGCTCCAAACACGAATCAGAGGGTGTTAAAATGATGGGGCAGAAAAATAACAATTTTAGCTGTTATTGAAAAGAGGAAAGGAAACTGGTTGGGACATTGGCTAAGAAAGAACTGTATCTTTGAAAATCTTTGAGTTGTTCATCCCACGGCTATGCCGGTTAGGCTAAAGGAGACGGTGATGATGAGTAATGAATGAAATGGTGGAATGAAGAAAGTGGGAGGAAACGGGAGAACCCCGAGAAAACCCACGAGAACGGTGCTTGTCCACCACAAAGTTCACTTGGCGGGAGCTGGGATCGAACCCAGGACCCCAAGCACCAGATGTGAACGCTCTACAATTGCGCCGCCGTGGCCCCAAGCACTGTATCATGAGAGATGTGCTAGAGGGATTATGTGCAGGAAAGAGAGGGAGGGAGTGAAGAAGATTGCAGTTGATGGACGATATCAAAACAGAAAAGACGTACGTGAGGATGAAGAGGTTAGCCGAAGACCATGCAGTATGCAAGATTCTCAGTTACATTAAGTGACGTGCCAGTTAAATTTCTGCAATTAGGGTCTCGTTCTCCTGGAAATGTGATGACTTATTTCAATATGTTAGTGATGTCCTGTTTTCTCCTGTATTGGACGTTGCAGGGAGAAGGAAGTGATCTGTTTGACAGTGAGTGAGCTGAAATACATGAATTGTACGTATTCTAGTGTTTAACGTAACAAAACAGGCAATATTACTATAGTCTTCTATCCATAATTCAATCGGAGCGTTGTACAGTCCGCAGCAAAAGACCTGCAACATGAGCATGTAACTTTATTGCGAAACGACGCAGTTTTTTGCTCCAAAATAAGTATGCAGAGGAGGACGCCGAAATTTCTCTTGGCGTGATTCGTGCCAGTTATAGGGCAGACAGTAACCAATGTTTACCAATGTTTTGAATAGAGGTTTCAATGGGAATATACTTTTGTTCGAGTTATCGAATATTTTGAATTATCTAAATTCGAATTAACAAGAGTCCGCTGTATTATTAAACCAAATGAGAACGTACAAATGTAATTGATAGTGAGTTTTGATTTTTTTTCAGTTACCTAAGGCTTTTGTTGGTCCTAAGACGATCCAATCAGAAGAAGCACTGAGTGCTCCATGATGGAGAAACACCACAGGTCGCTTCTCTTGTTCAACAGATTTTCGACTGTAAGGGATCCGGTGCATTTGTAAAATGTATCCATCTTCTGTTATTACGAAATGAGTTTCCGAGGGATAACCATGTTTAGCAATTAATTCAGGCTGAGGAAAGAAAAGTTAACACAATGTCTTTATTAATTTGTCTACAACTTCACATAATTTCCATTATCAATTGTTTTATATACCCTCCTAAACTAATTTATTGAATTATAGTATAAAAAGAATTCGCAAGATTGCAAACGAAGATCCAAAAGTCGGGGTATACCCAGGGCCGGCCCTAGGCAATTTGCCGCCCATTGAAAAATGCATCATTGGCGCCCCCTTTTTCTAGAAACAACATATCTTAAAAGCCACGATTTTAAGTATTTACGCCGTCATGATCAAGGAAGGGGAGGGGAAAAGCACTCGCACTCGTAAAGGTCTAAACACTACAAATACAATCACGTTCTCTCTGTTTTTTTCTTTAAATAATAATCTCTTATGTTAGTGAAAGGTAAAGCAAACACACCTGCAGAGGAAAGATGGTAATTCTTTTTATAAAATTCAATATCGAGTTTTAATCTCAATATATTAACTTGAAATCCCAGTGCATATAGCTCTTTTATCTTTATTTCTTGATTTTTCTTCTACATCTTAACAATTAAAAAAAGAAACTTATTTCCATCTTCAGCGATAAGGAACTTATTTGTGACAAAGACAAGACTAGTTTTCATATTAAAACTATGATAACTAACTAAATGCAACAGGTATTCGCTACTGTTCGAGGATTGAGTTCTTATATTTGACAACAATCAAGCAATTACTGCTAGGATTTGATTGACCATTTGCTTTAGCAATCCGTTTTCATGTGACCATAAACTAATGCGACCCAAACATAACTTATGAATGTAGTATTCACATAGAAGGCCAGGTTAGTAAATTTAACCACCATCATCATGAAGTATGTTTCCAACAAGAAATATTTATTTTCAATAATGTAGTTATGGCAGATTTTGCCGCCCCTCGAAACTTATCGCCAGTGTAAATGCTCTTGTTGCAGAAATGGTACAGCCGGCCCTGGGTATACCCCTGGTATGTAAAGTGATGATTGCAGAATATAAGGTACCCAAATTTCAATAGCTTCTGTAAACTCATTTTGAAGAATGTGTAAAGAAAAACAGACAAAAAGAAAATAAATAAAACAATGTATAAACCGTGTTTATAATTGGAGTATACCGTGTAATGACTTGTATATATTTAAATATGGGTGTCTCAAAAGTTCCCTGACATAGGATAACTCTGTTATTATTAGAGTTACAACAAAATGTAAAAGGGTAAAACCGTCTCCAAATATGATGTTTTCAATCTAAAGTGAAGCAATTTTTTTTAATTGGACGAGCCATTAGGGTTGTACACTCTTTATGAGTCCAATGTTAAATGAAAATGCAACGTTGCCATTTACCTGGATCTACAACATAAGTGAATGAAGTTACCGTCTTTTGAGCTAACATGTCGATAGCCAGCCCCCATTTCAAACAGTAACTTCATTCATTTATGTCGCGGATCCAGATAAATGGTAACATTGCATTTTCATTTAACATTGGGCGCATAAAGAGTTGAGTTGAGTTGATTTTAGTTTAGCGTCCCGTTCAGCAGCGAGGCTATATGAGACGTGGACCTACTGATTAACGTGGAATCCGAACCACATGATGGGCGCATAAAGAGTGTACAACCAAACGGCTCGTCCAATTAAAAAAAAAATAAATCCTTCACTTTAGACTTATATATAGATAGATATATAAAACTATGAATCATGTTAACACTAAAATAATGCTTGAGATATAACACATGGGTGAACTAGTATCACCAACGACACTCGAGAAATTTCTTATTTCCTTCTGGATTTGAAATTGAACTTCTCTCATTTTTGAGATGAGACCAGAAATTTGTTCTCTCATGTGTCATGTTTAATTAATTTATTTAAATATTAAAAACAAAACTTTTGTATATGAGTGTACAATTAAAAAAACATTTTATCAGTGTTATACGGAAGAAAATAATGTTAGACGTTATGAGACAAACAACTTTTAAAAAGAAAATCCACAACGAAAATAAGTTACAAAAACTGATTACGTACAAGTTGTTTTCGCTCTCTCAAACTAGTATAAAATCTTAAAAATTTGAAACTATTTATTCTTAATCTCAATCATTCTCTTGTCTTCGCTACTCCGTCACCTTGCGACTTTAAAGCTTCGACGATGATGGTTAACATGGAGCTGAGAGAGAGACCTCTTACGTTAAATGTAAGTTTTTTACCTTTTGAATAATTCAAGTCTCTTTAAAAAAGTTTTTTCTTCTGGCAGTCTCCTGCTAAGGCCTCAAGTATAACAGCTCTTAAAGCTAAATTTATCGTTTATTAATGAATTAATATTGTAATACTTTGCAGACCTTTGAGCTCACTTAATATTTGATAATTGATAATACTATGTCTGCACATGTGTAATAATGAGATAAAAATCTTTTGTAATAAACATATACATTAAACTTCTTTTCTTTCATATACTACCAATTTATCATTTAGCTGTTAACTTGAGTAATAAAATACTAACCCCTATACACATTTATATCTAAAACTACTAAGCATTAAAATTCTCTTAAATAAAATTCTATAAATTAAACACATGGGTAACACTAAAAATAAGCAAAAATACTCAATAAAAAGTAGTAATGACATTATTTTGCCACGGATGTAATTAAAATTCGAAACTAGCGACTTAGGGAAAAAAAAAACATCTCTATACCAATTTTTAATTGAAAAGTGAATTTATTTTCCATGGCCAACAAGTAACTAATTGAGGTAAATGGGCTAGAACTTGCCTTCAGTCAGAATATATTAGACAACAAACGTAGAAATTCTTACCGTAGTTTTGTATATGTCAGGAGGCTCTTTAGACACTGTGATGGTCACCAGAATCGGAAGTAATAATAATGCCAAGATGGATTTCTGTAAAATTCTTCTCATTGTCAGTGACAATAATAAAAATCAGTCGATCTGCAATGTAAAGAAATATAGTTTAATTTAAAAATGAAAAAGTAGTTTACATAAATGAAATCTTAAATTTTTTAGTGTGTCGTTTAGTAGTTTTGGCAATGGTTTTGAAAATGATTTTTAAAACATATCATAAAGCACACTGCGGAATAATCGTATGTGGCTTACGTAAAAACTAAAGTTACATTTGTAAATCGTGTAGTTTTTAGGCAACGTACAGCAAACGTATAACTGAAAAAGTATATTTTATACGTACTTTGTGTATAAGAGCTGCTAATAAACGCTTTTTCCGTCCTAAAGAAATAACTGTATATAGGTGGTCAGGATGTCACAACTCATGGACGTATGTCACATATAGCTGACGTATGTAACATATTTATGCATATGTAATATTTGGAAGACTGTAAGATATCATACATCCTGCAACGGCATGATGTAAGATCTAAGCGGGAAAAAGAGCACTACAAATGTAGGATATGGATAACGTATGGTCCGTACTAATTTCCGTAGTAAACATACGATTCCGTATATTTCTACAATGTACCGCTGTCCTAGTAACGGATTTTTCTCTGTGCATGTTAGGTAAGATAATTTGATTATCTCTTTGGCCGGTCAAAATTTACATAATTCAAATGATTATTTATTGATTAAACAAGCAGCTTATTGTTAGAAGTATTATCTGCCTCACTGCTTAGGAGTATTGTGTCACTGTCAGGAAATGATAAATAAATAGCCGCAATCTGCTACTCGACAATGATTTTCTAACATGTGCATGAAAATGAAATTTTTGAGTTTTACGTCCCACAGTTATGCCCGCTAGGCTAAAGGAGACGGTGATGGTGAGTAATGAATGGAATGGTGGAATGAAGAAAGTGGGAGGAAACGGGAGAACAACGAGAAAACCCACGCACACGGTATTTGTCCACTACAAAGTTCACTTGGCAGGAGCAGGGTTTCTAACATGTACAATAAAGAAAAGAACAGAAAATTCAGTTTTATGTGTCATGATTCTGCCGTTAGGGCTAAGGGAGACGGATGATTAAGACAAGTGAATGGCGATGGAAAAATCGGTGAAATGAAAATGTGGGAGGAAACAGAGTACCACTAGAAAATCCATGAATATTGTGTGGGCCAGCATAAATTTACTTGGTCAGGGGTCGAACCAGGGATCCGAAGCACCAGAAATGGCTCTACCACTGTGTCACCTTACCCCTTGATATACGGTACATGGTTAAATAATATGTTCCTGCGTAGTAATAATAACAATAATGACCAACAATGAAAATTTACCTTGAACAAAATTCAATTGTTTGCTAAGTCTCCCACGCTCCCAGATAAGACCAGAAGAAGAGTGAGGCATAAGTATGGCTTAGATCGGCCAAAGATAAATCGACAGCTTGTTCATGTGCTAAAAATGAGCTTATTACTCACAATAAGACCTTAGTGTTTCAGGGAAAAGGAAGCTTAGTGCTTAGATAAAAGGTAACTGTGTTTCCAGAGAATGAGTAAGCAAGGGCTAGCGACAGTTGCAGCCCTGAAAAAAACAGATACGCCTACAAACACACCGCCAACAAAACTCAGATGGGAGGCATGGACCCAGGCCCGACACTTCGAAAAAGGAAACACCTCCATTAAAGATTGAAGGAGATTGAAGATTGAAAAGAATGAGTTGTGTGCTCCAAAGGGAGCTTATACTCAGGGAAACAGCTGTGAGTTCAATAGGAGCTTTGTTTTCAAAATGAGCTGTGTTCTTAGAAGTTTTAAGATTTTGAAGTGTTTCAAAAGAGGAAAAGGAAGTCAGTGAAGGGGTCGATGATCACGAAGGTTGGAATGTTGACGGATAGTACGAAAAAGGTTATTTGCGAAGACCCTGGAAGTAGTTGGAAGATAAGCACCGTAATAAATATTTGTGCATGGCAAATTGAAAATACAGTACAACCCCTCAAATCCGAACTAATTGGGGCTGAAGCCTGTTCGGATTTCGAGGGGTTCGGATTACCCGGGAAATAATATTACGTACTTATTTCGTCACTGAATTGGCGGTAAAACAAAGACTGAGGTTAGACAGGGTGGCCCAGTGGTGATTTTTCGTGTGAATCGTAATCCAGTTGACCTAAAGTGATTTCATTGTTTTGAATTTTTAGAAATACGTAAGTAGACGTAAACTATTTCCTATTTTATCTAAACTTAACTGTATTTTATAACGTTTTGAATAAGCATTAAGTCTAAAAATGTTAAAACCTTAAAAAAACTAAATTTGTGTGATTAAATCTATTTTTTTTAAAATTTTCCAGCTGTAGTTAATCTCCCCCCCCCTGAGAACGTGTTCGGATTTGCCGGGTTTTCGGATTTCTGGAGTTCGGATTTGAGGGGCTGTACTGTATTATTAAAAGAAGATAAAAATAATGCTGATTACGATGTTTAGTTTGAATAGCTTATGTTGGGTTGTTTTAATAGACGTATTTGCTTATGAGTCTAAATTTTATAGATATGTTTATATTTATATCAGCTTTTGAAGGAGATTCTAAATCGTGTTAAAGTACAAATTCACATTTGTATGTGCAGATACATTGTATGTGCATGCTTGTGTCCGTATGTCTAACAAGGTAAGCAATAAGCCTAACACTATACGCGAAGAATGAAGCTAAGTATAAATGCAGCATTCACAAGAAATCAGACAATGCTAACACCGCTGATTCCGAAAATGACTCCTGCTTAAGCAGAACTGTACATGATCGAGGCACCGGGTAGAGTTTAAGGTACCTCTTGAGCATGGGTGCCCGAAGGGGAGGGCAGAGTGGAGCCCGAGCCCCTCTGTCTCATGAAAAAGTATTAAGTTTCTTAAGATTTTCTTAATACAAATAAGAAAATATAGCAACCAGGGATTTGAGCCCCCACAGGAAAATTTTTGGGCGCCAATGGTCTTGATTAATTAATGCCAAAGTGGGCCAGCTGACATGACCATTGTTCCCATTGTCAAAATAAGATTAATGGAAAATAAATATATATTAAAATTATCAAAGGTATGCAACCTGAACAACATGAAGAATGATTGGGTAGCCTATATCGCAGGCATCATGGTTCACTGTACATATGCATAATTTGTGCATAAAGTTTGACCTTACTCAGGAGTCGAAAATAATGTAGAATTGTAGACGTCGGTGGAGTGTAGTGGTTTTAATCAACAATAATTTAATAAGTAAGAGTCTGGGCCATGGTACTAAACTCTCTTTCACTCTCCCTTCTTAAATTAAATCATACTGTATTGCTCAAAATCATTAGCACGTAGAAAGAAAAAATAACTAAAGATGAAATACGAGGGACGATCAGAAACTAAGGTTACAAGGCTGATATTTCTGGAGTTTCGTCTGTTATAGAAGAATGAGGAGTGTGTGGTAATTTTAATACATAGAGTTGACAACTGTGCAGTGTTTCAATCACCCGTTATCTATGGTGCTAATTGTAAATAAACACAAATGGTGACTCGTTTGAAGTCTCGCGAAGAAGTCCGCTCAATTATTCGATTTCTGTGGACGAAACATGTAGACTAACCGCGACTGAAGCTAGTAGAGGTTTGCGGAAAAACTATAATATCGTCACCGTCACCACATCGTAGAATGTAGAAAGTTTGCGGCTCGTAGGGGAAAATTTCACCGATGAGGAACGCAGTGACCAACTCAGCACGGCATCAACATATTTGAACACTGCTCGCGTGGAAGAGCTGATTCAGGACAACAGAAGGATCACGTTACGGCGTCTGGTAGCAGAGGCGTAATTTAGAGGGGTAGAGAGAGGCAATTGCACCCCTTGAGTTAGAGATTTATATAGCTTTTATCTATAAAATAGTAGTAAGTCAGTGAAAAACGCGAATTTTTACTTATATCAAGGGCTCTTGGCTCCCCAAGCAAAATCTGAAGCTCTTCTCTGGTGGCAGAATTGGGAATGTCTTTCGGAAACGTTCGTCACGTTGTTCATGATATTCTGCAGTACCAAAAGGTTTGTACACGCGGCCGAACACGCAAGGACAGGATTTTTACCAGGAGAGAATCTTCAAACTCATCCCAACCGATATGAAAACTATGTAGAAAAATAACATAATTTATATAATATCTGTTGTGTGTATTGGTTGTATGAAGTAATATATACAGAGTGTTTCAAAACAACCGACAACGTTGAGATGATTCTTGACAGCAAGATAAGACAAAAAGTATAGACAAATCTCGGTGCACAAACGCTTCCTTTCTGAGTTATAGGCTGCCGAAAACATAAAAAAATGAACTTTAAAGGTCCATAGCTCCATAACTATAGCACGTACCATAGTCGGGTCAAGATTTCACTTAGGAACTAATATGTACTATATCCAAAAATCCATGTTTCAGAATCCTGCGGTACTGCCGCAACAATTTTTATAGAAATAGTTGGTTAGTACTTTAAATGATATACCCGTAGCCAAACTTCCTGTATAAAAATCGTTGCATGATTCCGTTAGGATTCTGAAATATTGGTTTTTGGATAGAAGACATATTAGTTCCTAAGTGAAATCTTGACCCGACTATGGTACGTCTCATAGTTATGGAGCTATGTACCTTTAAAGTTATTTTTTTCATGTTTTCAGCAGCCTATAACTTCGAAAGGAAGCATTTGTGGACCCAGGTTGGTTTATACTTTTTGTCTTATCTTGGTGTCAGGAATCACTTCCCAAACGCTGTCAGAGTTGTTTTGAAACACCATGTGTACACGTTTCACTGCAGGATTTGTAACCTTACTTTCTGATTGTTCCTCGTATATACCAATCGATAGATTTCATTCGCCTGAACAAAATGAGTAAGTTCTCACAAGCCTAAAAACTTTTGTAGTGCAATAGCTGTTCTTTTTATTAAAAGATGAACCGAAATTGAAACATATCCTTACAAAATTAGAATACCAGCAAGACGACACAGACAGAATGATTAATTATATATACACCCTAAACATTATGATTATCTCAAACTTCTAATAAGGATGAGGCATGTGTGCACCAATCAATAGACGAGATCAAGCTAAACAAAATGATTTTTGAGAGGGTAAATTCGTATGAGTAATTTTCGACAGAAAAAAAAAAAACGAATTTTTAGAGCACTTAGAAGTATGTCGTGCTTTGCCAGTAATAGTAACTTTTCATTCTGCTAACAGTGATATTTCATTTATTTATTACTGACTATGTAACACAATACATTATTAATTAGAAGACTGTGTCTTTTGTTGTCAGTTTTCTCCTAACAATGAAACATAACACTCCAAACATTGATGCACATACTCAGAGCCGGCCCTAGGCCATTTACGGCCTAGGGACGCGCACGAGACAAGATTTGAGACTGTCTCGTCTCGAAAATGTGCTGTAAAAGTGATGTCTCGACTCGAAAAATATATATATATTTCTATTGGAAGAGCTGTGTCTCGACTCAAACTTTGTCAGGAAAATTCTGTCTCGACTCGACTCGAGCGCATCCCTATTACGGCCCCGTGAAATGGCATTATTCGCGGCCCCCTTTCACCAGAACAAACCTTCAACGCTATGTTTTTAAGTATGCTACCCCATCATGAAGAATGGATGGGAGGGAAAGTGCACTCGAACTCAGAAAGGCCTAAACACTACAAATACTATTTCGTTGTATCTGTTTTTTCTTTAAATAATAATCTATTATGTTAGTGAAAGGTAAAGCAAACACACATGCAGAAGAAAGATTGTAATCCTTTTTATAGAATTCAATATAGAGTTCAATCGCAATATATCACTTTGCAATTCCAGTGCAACAACCTCTTTTATCTATATTTCTTGATATTCCTTCTACATCTGTTAAAAAATAATTTTAAAAAACTTGTTTCAATTTTCAATGATAAGAAACTTGTTTGTGACCGAAACAAGATTAGTTTTCATATCAAAACTGTAATAACTAACTAAATGGAACAGATGTTCGCTACTGTACGGAAATTGAGCTCTTGTGTTTGACAACAATCTGGGATTTGTTTGACCATTTGCTTTAGCACTGTCGACGTGGCCTTAAACTCATACGACATAAACATGATTTATGAATGTAGTATTCAAATAGAATATCAACGTAGTAAATTTGACTACCAGAATTACAAAATCTGTTTCCAACAAGAAATATTTATTTTAAATTAATATGGGAAACTGCCCCGTGCAAATACACATGTTGCACATGTGGTAGAGCTGGCCCTACACATACTACTTATAAATAAATAAATAAATAAATTGATAAAAAATGTACCTGCCTACCTGAAAGAGTTCTTACCTGTATATGTACAGTACAACACGGATATGACTACCGAACTGTTACTTGTTTTTTCAAAAGTGGTCGAGCATAAACGTTTCGGGGGAATTTCTTCTGAGAAGGAAGCAACGTGGGTGGAAATATATCTGGGATATTTTGTTTCGTGCATGGGAATGACCTTGCCCTTCATTGCGTACGTGATACAGTTTTGCTTTCAGATTATTATTATTTTTTCTCACACTGTATTGCATGCACGCTTCTAAAGGAAAGAACTTCAAAGAAATAGCCTAAATTGAAATAGTTTTTACCGTATTTCTTTTAATAATCAGTTACTTTGATTCTATTTGCTTACGTTAACGAGCAAGTAATAACGACGTAGAACTATTATTACAGAAGAATGTCATAAGGAAAAGACGTCAGTTAAGGGTCCAATTCAAGAGCACTAAAAACTGTTAACTTGTGTTGGTCATGTAAATAATTGTATTGTATCTTGAAAACTGGCTACATTAAAACAGTTTTAATTCTTTTGTTTCTAAAATTAAATTCGTTTTTTTTTATATTGGTCTCCTGTACTGAATATTCGAGAGGTACTCCCGTTTCCTCCCACATTCTGACTTTACCAATTCTTCCATCATCATTCACTTCCACTTAATAATCTGTTGGAGGCCGCGGTGGCTCAGTAGTAGAGCATTCACCTCTGATGCTTGGGGTTCCGAGTTCGATCCCAACCCCCGCCAAGTGAACTTTGTGGTGGACGAACACCGTGTGCGTGGGTTTTCTCGGGATTCTCCCGTTTCCTCCCACTTTCTTCATTCCACCATGTCATTCATCACTCGTCATCACCGTTTCCTTTAGCCTAACCGGCATAACCGTGGGACGTAAAACTCAAAGATTTCATTTCATTTTTTTAATAATCTATTTTCCTTAGCCTAAATGACATAATGGTGGGACGTTAAACTTAAATATTTTACTTCAGTTTTCATTACTGAATGTTAGAGAGTATATGCGTAACCCTTGTGAAAAGATGAACAACAATGTATAGACTGTGCTAGGTAACTTAACAATGTATTTTATATATACAGAGTGTTTCAAAACAACATCGACAACGCAGGGGCGGATCCAGAGGGGGGCGATCGGGCGATTGCCCCCCTCCCAGAAGAGGAAACTTTCTTGTTTTAAATATATAAATAAAATCCATCCCAGAGTTTGGAGCCCTTAAAAGTGGCATTATGACAACCCACAGTCACCCCCAGAAGTCGGTCCTGGATCCGCCCCTGCGACAACGTTTGAGAGGTGATTCTTGTATAGACCAACCTCGGTGCACAAATGTTTCCTTTCGGAATTACAGCCAGCCGAAAATATGAAAAAAATGAACTTGAAAAGTCCATAGCTCGAAAACTTTGGGACCTACCGTAATCGGGTCAACATTTAACTTAGGAACTAATATTTGCGCTATCCAAAAATACATGTTTCAGAATCCTAACGTACTCACGCAACAATTTTTATAGAGGGAGTTTAGCTAAGGACATTTCATTCGAAGTACTCACCTTACCTGTAAAAACTATTGCGGAAGTACCACAGGATTCTGGAACTTGGATATTTGGATAGGGCACGTACTAGTTTCTAAGTGAACTCTTGTGCCGACTACTTTAGGTCCCATAGTATCTTTAAAGTTCATTTTTTCATGGTTTCGGCAGCCAACGATATGCAATATGTGGCAGTGGTACCTTTGGAAGAGAAGTTATTGAGGATATTTAGAATCAGTGTTGCCATCCAATTTCTAAAATTTCTTAATTTCTTAACTTTCTCAAATTTCCCTCAATAGCTTCCTTTCCAAATATAACACTGGCACATGCTGCGTACCGTTGGAAAGGTCATTCCATCACCTTTCAAATCCCCTATGACTTAGGCTGAACAATACGCAACAGTCAAAAATGATTCACAACCTGTAGCTCTCAAACCATTGAGATTAGGAGCTATGTTCATATGACCTTTTTTTTGCTTAGAATCATTCACACTACCATTTCCCAAAATATTGCCCCTTCCTCGTGGGACATTTCATAACTAACTGTATGGCCTATGGAAGCCGGAGGTTCAATGCCGCACTCACAAAGTCTCTCCACTGACTTCTATCCTTAGCCAATTGGATCCAATTTCTACTTTGTATTCCTATTTCCGCGAGATCCATCTTGATATTATACTCACATCTGCGTCTAGGCCTTCCTAATAATCGTTTTCCGATTGGTCTTCCAGCGTTCATACTTTATTCCATCCTGGCTACATCATCTGCTCACATGAGTCTCCTAGACTTGATGACCCTAACAATATTTGGTAAAGCGTATAAATTTTGTAGTTCCCCGTTGTGAAGTTTCTGCCATTTCCCATTCTTGTTCCTCTCGAGTCCGAATTTTCATCTCAGAATCTTGTTCTCAAATATTGTCAGTCTATGTTCTTCCCTCAGAGTAAGCGACTATGTTTCACAACCATACAGAACAACAGGTATGATTATAGCTTTATATATTTTAAGTTTCGAAGTCCTTGACAGAATTCGCGACGACAAGAGATTTTGAACTGAATAATAATACGAATTCACTGCTTTTAGTCGACATTTAATTTCTTCTTGAATATCGTTTTCGTCTGTTAATATTGATCCTAAATATTTGAAAGTATCCACTTTATCAAAAGTATTATTCGGTATTTTAACGTACCCATAATTTACCGTATTACGATCCCGACGCACTTCCATGTATTTAGTTTTCTCTGCATTTACTTCTAAACCCATGTGTCTGCAAGCGTTTAATAAGATCTCTGCATTTATCTCTATTGTTCTCCTATCATCTTCTATTAAATTTACATCATCAGCATACGCCAAAACCTGATGAACACCGTTTAACTCTAGGCCCTGGTCGCTATCTTTAATTTTCCTTATAGCGTATTCCAGGACAAAGCTGAACAATAATGACGAGAACCCAATTCCTTGTTTCAGGCCCTTCCCGACGTGGAAGCTCATGAACAAAAAATTTCCTACCCGGACTTTACTTTGGGATTCATTTAAAAATTTCTTAATTAATCTAATTAGATTTTTCGGTATTCCAAATTCTGTAAGAATGTTGTACAATGTTTCTCTCCTAACCGAATCGTAAGCCTTTCTAAAATCAGTAAATACCGGAGTATTGTATTCCCACTTCTTTTCGAGTATTTGTCGAATGGTAAATATTTGGTCGATAGTTGATTGATTTTGTCTAAATTCGCACTAATAATCTCCTATAATTTCATCTGCGTATAGGGTCAATCTTGCTAATAGAATATTTGAAAGGATTTTTTAGGATGTTGATAGAGGAGAGATACCTCGATAATAATTACAGTTAGTTTTCTCGCCTTTCTTGTGAATTGGAATAATGATTGATTCTTTCCACTCTTGTGGCAATTCCTCCTTGTTCCAGATAAGGAGAATGAGTTTGTGTATCTTGTTGCACAATTTTTCACCTCCAGCTAAAATTAACTCAGCCGGAATTTCGTCTACACCTTTAATTCACTCGTTACAGATTTTAACGTACCTGCCCTATAAAGACTACAAATATTCCATGTTCCAAATCTCATGTCCATGTTCTTTTGCTGAGGACGTATTTACAGTACATAAATGAATATAAATTTGTTTCTGCAGAATAGTTGCTATCAATTATTTTTAACAACGAATGATAATTGTTTTTTTCCGATTTCCTGAGAAACTATGCATGTGAATATTGTATGCGCCATGAAACACGTCATATTGTTCACCTCCATCTGTTCAATCAATTCATCTACGCCTAGCTATCCTAGAAATCCCGATTTAGCAGGGAAAGTTCTACATTTGCATTATCTGGCCCCTTCGCCCCCTCGTTTAAAAATTCATAAGGTGCCCCGGTTTTATAGGTCAAGAAAAAGTAAAAAAAAAAAAAAAAGTAAGAGTTTGTTAAAATTTGGGACATTAACCATACTGTGTACTACGCTCTTGTAAGTACCCTGAGGATGTCAATTTTATCTTAACTATACCTGTGCCGCTGTTACTATAGCTCTGGACCAACCTTAGCTTGTTCTCGCTGGCCTGTAAGGACGTGGAGAAAATGCACTGTAGGAATTGATTGCACACTCCATGAACTTTCCTGGTCAGTTATACCTTTTGCTTATTAGCGTGACGTGGCAAGCGCCGAGTGCTGCTTTCAAAAATACGAAGTCATCAGCAGCCAATGACAAGCTTGCTGTCTTCTGTTTTAGATTCTACTGCTACGTGATTGGAGGACGGTTCTAACAACGATATGACTATACTTATTTTTCACAGCGGATCGCTGCATGCATTAGATTAAAATCATAATTAGTAGTTTCTCAAAAAGATTGATCAGCAACAGACTTACGGCAACATAAATAGTAACACCACATTTAAATATGGGTATTAAAGCGTTCACTTTTGGAGGTTGGGGTATCCCAAATTTATCATTCTTTCCTAAAATAAGCTTTCTTTCCTCAAATTTATCATTCTTCCCTCCCGAATTTACCGTTCTTCTCCAAAATTACCTTTCTTCCCTAAAATTTACCATTCTTCCCTCCCAAATGTACCATTCTTCCCCAAAATTTCCTTTCTTAGCAAAAATTTACCATTCTTCCCTAAAATTCTCTTTCTCCCTCAAATGTATCATTCTTCACCTTCAAATTTATCATTCTTCTCTCACAAATTTAGCTTTCTTCCCTAAAATTTATCATTCTTCCTCCCAAATTTATAATTCTTCTCCAAAATTACCTTTCTCCACTCAAATTTAAAATTCTTAACTCAAATTTACCATTCTCCCTTCAAAATTTACCATTCTTTCCCCAAATTTATCTTTCTTCCCTTAAATTTACCATTCTTCCTTTAACTTTACAATTCTTCCCCCAAATTATCTTTCTTCCCTCAAATTTACCATTCTTCCTTTAACTTTACCATTCTTCCCCCAAATATCTTTCTTCCCTCAAATTTACTATTCTTCCTTTAACTTTACCATTCTTCCCTCCTAAATTTACCATTCTTCTCCAAAATTTCCTTTCTTCCCTCCAATTTACCATTCTTCCCTAAAATTCTTTTTCTCCCTCAAATTTGCCATTCTTCCCTAAAATTATCTTTCTCTCTCAAATGTATCATTCTTCACCTCCAAATTTATAATTCTTCCCTAAAATAAACTTTCTCTCCTCAAATTTACCTTTCTTCTCTTCCGAATTTATCGTTCTCCCTCAAAATTACCTGTCTGCCTTCAAATTTACCATTCTTCCTTCAAATTTATCATTCTTCCCTCACAAATTTAGCTTTCTTCCCTAAAATTTACCATTCTTCCTCCCAAATTTATAATTCTTTTCCAAAATTACCTTTCTTCACTCAAATTTAAAATTCTTGACTCAAATTTTCCATCTCCCTTCAAATTTACCATTTTTCCTCCAAATTATCTTTCTTTCCTCAAATTTACAATTCTCCCTTTAAATTTACCATTATTCCTCCCAAATTTACAATTCTTCCCCAAAATTACCTTTCTTCCCTCAAATTTACCATTCTTCCCCAAAATTAACTTTCTTCCCTCAAATTTACCATTCCTCCCTCCCAAACTTACCATTCTCCATCGAAGTTTACCTTTTTCCTCGAAATGTATCATTATTCCCACCAAATTTACCATTCTGAACCCTTGAGTTTAACATTCTCCCTCAAAATTTACTCCTCTGCCTCTAAATTTGCCGTCCTCCAGTTTAATTGTAACATTTTCAATGAGAAATTACTGTATGTCGCATCAAATGATATTATTGACGCAATCTGTGCCCTAAAACCCTCCTGCGAACTTTCCTGGATTGCCCTAATAATCATGTAATTCAGGATGCAGTTCTTTATTAATATGTTTACCAGATAGGGTTATAGAATTAATTTACAGAGGCACGTGTTAGTAATCTAAGCAGGACGCATAGAATGGTAACTGAAGTTCACACGATGCCTTCAAACCGTGACAAAAGCATCAAAACACGTTTTCAAAGCAAGGTCGAAGGAAATTATGTGATATTTACGTATGAATAATACCAAATCCAATTACGTTACAAGTTAAAATATTTTACGATATGATGAGAGAAATAAAGAACCTAGATTGATGCAACTAATAACTAGAGAGCGGATGTTGGCCAAAATGCCTATCGTTAAATGTTAAAAAAAGAGTGATAAAAATGAACGTGCTGAAACTACAGACGGCAATCACTGGGCTGGGCTCACTCGGGCTCGCGCTCACTTCTTGCAACTCGGGTTGCGCTCACTTCTCTCAACTGGGCTCGCGCTTAAGGGTCTTTACTACAGCGAAATTAAAGTACTGCTAATTTTAGAGTTTTTCTTTAATATCTTCAAAACAAGTAAAAATATTCGAAAAGCAAAAACGTAGTGAACTAGACAATACGATTTTGCATGTGATACCTTTACCACAATTCATCTATTTGCTTTTGGTATGCCGCTATTTACAGAACCCGCAAAAAATGTTAAATCTATCTACAGTTGCAAATCGAAAGCAGATAGATATGTGATAACGGTATCACATGCAAAATTGTATTGTCTAGTTCACTATATTTCTGCTTTTCGAATATTTTTATTTGTTTTGAAGATATTACAGAAAAACTCTAAAATTAGCAGTACTTTAATTTCGCTGTAGTGGAGACCCTTAACTGCGCTCGGGCTCGCTTCCCCTCAGTTAGGCTCGCGCTCACTTATTTCAATTGGGGTTCGGGCTCAATCGGGCCCAGTTGAATGAGAGTGCTGAGCTCGCAAGCGGCGGGCTTGTGAATTTTGGACACCTATGGCTGAAACTAGCTGAGAAGGCAATGTGTTATTGCTCCTATTTCTACGAAATTTATTTTATCCTTCTCGATTTATGTTGTTGCTCTAAATGCCAAATATTGCTTGTTACTTGCATTTTCGGGGGGCATTGTGGCTATGCGGTAGAGTGCTTACCTTTGGTGCTTGAGTCCCTAGTTCAATTCCCGCCCAAGTAACCTTATGGTGAACAATATCGTATCCGTGGGTTTTCTCATGGTACTTCCACATTCTCAATCCTGCTATACCTCCACCTTCATTCACTTGCTTTAATTATCCGTCTATCTTAACCTAACGGGCATAAGTGTGGAACATTAAACTGAAATACTTCATTTCATTGTTTTTTTTGCATTTTCGCCAACTGATTTTTTCTCAAAAAGAAAGCACACTATATATCGTACAGATTTTTTTTTTAATTTAGAAATTTAATTTTAGTTTGGCGTCCCTTTCAGCAGCGTGGCTATGTGAAACGTGGATCTACCTAACGTGGAATCCGAACCATACGAGCTCCCGCCGGTTTACATCTTGTGAGTTCAACCAAACTCATTCAATATGGATCCCAGTAGTGGATCTAGAAGGTAAAAACTGGTGGGGATCAGACAGAACCCAGACTATGATAGGTGTGTCATGAGTTTACTATAAACTTTCAAAAATATATAAATAATAGCTTCAATTATTTTTGTTACTCAAAAAAGTGAAGGAGGCCTACGCCCCCAAGACCCAGGTTAGATCCGCCACTGGTGGATCAAACTTGGCATCGTAGTAGAACTTGGCCTGCTACATAAGAATGTCAAATTTTATGTTGTGCTGGTTGTTTTAAGTGCCCGAGCTCCGTGCCATCAAATTTTGGGTCACATTAAAAAGAAAAAAAGAGACATGAATCAAACTTATCCGATTTGGATAAAACTTATCATTATAGTAATGTCGCGTCGCGGCACGAAGGAGAGGCTTGGGGGAACAAGCCCTTCGTGTCCGACTGGTAGGAATTTCGTTTTTATAAGAAAAGAATATATTGCTTCTATCACTGGCATTCAAAAGGTACGGAATAGTTAGTCACGCTCCCAAGTTACAAGAATAGATCAAGCTCACCGAGTATTAGGATTTAATTATTTATTACAAAGAATGCTTAACTGTTGAAGGGCATACCAACAGGGCGTTAAGTCGCCAAAAAGAAGGATAGCCAATAGCAAAAGAATAAAAGAACCGCCAGGTAAAGGTCACCACTTGTTGTCAATAGGTGATACGCAACCGTTGTTCACCATTTGTTGTTTGGTTGCACCACTTGTCGCTAGAGGGTCGTATTACACTACGAGCCTACAAATGAGTAGTGGGGAGGTTGTCATCCACTAACTAGCACCTTATTATGTTTCGTGTCTACGCTGATATTGAATAATACAGCTATCAAAGAGAGATGGTTCGTCACCGATCAGTCACCTAACTAAGTGGTAATTTTTAACAGTACCACACAATGATGTCACGAGGTTACACTTAAGCAACAAAGTAAAACACAGCAATTAGTCTTGAAAAAGACTGTTTATATGAGGACTTAACTTAGTCCGAATTGACACTAGATAATAGTCTTGAAAAAGACTGTTTATACAAGGACTTAACTTAGTCCGACAACATCCGTGAGCTGTAAGGCTCTGAATAAAGAACAGCTATTATAAATCGATAGAGGTGACAATAAATCTAAGTTATCAGAAGTAGTTAATAGTCTTGAAAAAGACTGTTTACACAAGGACTTAACTTAGTCCAACAACATCCACGAGCTGTAAGGCTCTGAATAAAGAACGGCTATTATAAATCGATTGGGGTGACGGTAACGCTAAATTATAGGAGGTGCAAAAGTCATCTACAATGTAGGGCTATCTCAAAATTAACACTCGTCAGGGACGGAATTGGAGTCCCGACACTACAGTTAGAATAAGAGGCGGTTAGAGGTACAAAAGACGAGCGTCGTTGGTATGCAAGTCAAGAGCGATTAATTCAATAGTAAATTAGAAGTTAATTGAGTTTAAAATCTAGTTAGTTAAATTAAGGGCGTCGGCAGTTGGAATACCACTGCTATCGGCCAGTCAAGTTTCACAAGACAAATTAATAATAAAAGATCACAATGATATCGCTCAGATTCGAAAGAGATACTTAATACTCTAAGAGATTAAACAATTTCAATAACTAGAAAGGAGAGCTTTCGGAACCGTTAAGATGAAATACGTCTGTACAATAAAACAAGGTTACATTATAATTTCGGTACCACTTGGGAGGTGATCCCCTTTACAGTTAAGACTTCAGATGTTATACGAATGCTAGTGATACTAACTTAGAAGATAATTAATTAAATGACAACCCACCTGAGTAACTATGTCCTACCACAAGTCGCTCAAAGAACCAGATGACGAAGTTCCTGGGGTTGTGTCGACGCCACTGCAGCCGTTTCATACACACACCTGGTAGCAGAACTGAACCACACAAATAGATCACACTAAAACAATAACTTACGCACTTGTGTCTCGAGCGGCTGAAACACGAAGTGGAGAGAGGGAGAGAAGAAATTCACAAGAAGGCGTACGAACAGAGATCTTCAAGGCTTCGTACTGGATTAGATGTCGTCTTGGTGTGTTAACATCGCACACGCTGGTCTTCTCTGGGTAGATGTCAAAAGTCGTAGTGCGTGATGAAGGGAAGAGTCAGGTCCAGGGTAAGGCGGGCTTCGAATGAAGACGTCTCACCGGGGCTCTGGTCATCCACTAGACAGCAATGTTCCTGCGCCGATGGAGGCTTCCAATTTATATTAGAGATTAACCAAAAGAGAGAGAAAAACTGGCGAGATTCGGTTGAGGGTTAGTAGTGTTGGAATGACGTGAAACAAAGTTCTAGTTGAGAGAAGGTTTATTCATGACTCGTCTCAGTCTTTTAATTTGGTACAAAACAAGCGCTTCCGGCATGGGATCGTAACTGAACTAAGAGGCAATTTAGTGACACTGTAATACGATCAAGGAAGCCGTTGGTTCCAAACAGATGAGTTAATGGATGATCAAAGATGTTTAACACGAGTCAGTCTTAGTGATGTAAGGCACAAAGAAAGTGGAGTGAAAGTCTCGAAGCAATAACTGAACACTGTTATGTGGAGAAAGAGTAACACACACACTCGGTCGTTCGTTTAGTTGAGAAAGATGGTATCTCAACACAGTCACCACTAGGATGTAAATTCCGACGTCTAAGATGTACTTAGTCGGTACGGCGACTATAGAGGACGAAAAGAATTTCAATGATGGAAGATGCACGAGACATCGAAGAAGACAAGTTCAAGAGCGGTCTCGATGCGAAGTAAGAGCTTAGTCTCCTGGGCGAAGTACGGTTGATGAGACTCTTACTATTTTCGTCCTAGCGCTTGGAGATCGGAGAGCACAAGTATTTGTTGCTAATGTCCAAGGCGCTGAATAGAGAATAACCCAAAGGGTAGCAGACGGGAGTCTGCTCCCTGGGGGAACTTCTCCGTCTCCTCGACGATCAAAAGGTCGGCGATTTCGATAACCCGAATTGAATGATCCGAATTCTTCGAATTCTCCCTTTGGAGAGGGAAGTAAGCCCGTTTTGTTCAAACGTTATCTCTTTCACACGGCACAGGATAGTGACGGGTGAAAATGGAAGGGACCCGTAGGCGGAGATAGTTTGTTGCCTGATTGGCTTTGTATTATCTAGCAAACGAATTTAGGTTTCTGCGTTTGCGTAGAGGTGGTACAAAGGCGTAACCAAAGACTTCCTTTTGACATAATATCAAATTTATTATAGTACGCTGATTACTCTAAAGGTTATGAACTAGTGAACCCTAGTGAACCCATGCTTACAACAGCGCAGCTGGTAATACAAAAACTGGAATTTACAATGACAGTTACAATTTCCTCTAGATTTGTAGACACATTAAAAGTTTAGATAAAAATTTTAAAGTTTAAAAGATCAAACTTGCAAGTGTTCTCTGGAAGTAGTAACTTCCTCACTATGACAATTTAAATGACTAAGAATTTAGAAAACATAGACAGTAATGGAATTTATTACACTGCTTATATGGTAGAATCTCTAGACATTCACAGTTAATGTCAACGCTAGAAAATATAACAATCATCTGAAGTTAACCTTTGTAATCTGTAAGGTGGGAATACTCATTAAGCGTAGAACGCTGTTATCTACTCTGTTCTTGATACACTTTAATAAATCTATTTGGATTCTCTGAACTGTCTCTGGGGAAGAGAACTCATATTCGTTTGGTATTTCCGGGCAAAGGTTACGGAGAGTGTTTATCTGCAGAAGGGATGTGGAGTCAGACACAGACAAAAAAAGAAACACGCAGACAAAAAAAGAAACTAACAGGAAAAATAAAGATTGACTGGGACAGCTTAGCTTCGATATGCTGTTTTAGTCTTTCCTTGTTTTAAGAATTTTAACAAAAATAAAAATATATGCATAATACTTGTTCCAGCAATTGTAATTATGCAGGATGTATTAGTGGAGCGTTGCAAAAATTGGGACCAGAAATTTTGCACGCTACAGTTCGACGGCCCTTAGGGAAAAAAAAATTTAGTGTGCACCAGCGAATCTAAACTTTTTTTTTTACATAGTACGGAACTAAAAAATTTTTTTTTTTTTTTTTAAAATTGGCCACATTTTTTTTTCTATTTGAACAAATTTATCGAGGGTTGGCAACACTTATTTGGAATTTAGTAGGTTGCAACACTGTGACAAGTACGAGTCATAATACTTACTAATATCAACAAAATCCCTTAAAAAATATTATAACCTTATGTGCTAAAATTTTATAAACATAGGCAATAGAAATTACACTAATAGTATATACTAAGGTATAACACATTACAGCATAATAATAAAATTAATAAGAAACCTTATAGTATAAGTATTGACTTACTAAGATTATACCTAATTTTACGCAACAAGAACATTAAACCTTTGAAGCTTTATACAGATTTTCATGTATTTACCTGTAGAATTTATATGGACTATTAAACAAATTTTTGTTCTTTAATTACGCAAGTTATGACAATCAACAGATGTTGTTTAGCCACAAACTAATTACATCAGAACCCATAATTTAATAAACAGTACAAACGAATAATTATGCTTACTAGAGTACCGGTAACAAAAGAGAAGTGATTCATTAAATACGGATTTAACTGCCAAAAAAAATAAGGAAGTGAAATAAACATTTGACCTTTAGAACCAAAACAAACTATTAAAAGATAAAAGTTGAACCTGAACTTGACCTACTTTTACATAGAAAGAAGGAAGAAGTTCGTCGGCCTTGTGAACCATTTGGTTCGGCCTTGGCTGTAACTTGATCGGTTCGGTTGGTAGGGGTGAGTTTACCAGCTAGAGAGGGAAGTTTTTGACATGGATGTGGATACATATAGATATATATACACTGGTAACCTGGAAGTTTTGAAGTGTAATAGTTAACATATGGAAGAAGTTTTTTTTTTTTTTTTTTTTTTTTGACTACTTCTGGTTGATACGGCAGCGAAACGGACTGCCTTTCAACGAAACAGAGGTTTTGTGAGCGAATGGACTTTTGCTTTATAGATGTAGCTATTCGATTAGTTTTATGAGCTACGTTTAAGTTTTAAACACTTAATGTATAAATTAAAAGTTATGTAAAAACTTTTGAGTTAAACACAAGTCAATATTAGATTATAATAGGATAGCGAACTACTAATTTACGCATATGTAAATATCAAGTACCTGATTAAAATTGAAACACTATCATCTGAGCCTCACTATCAAATTTTTAATTAACGAATTCAGGGAACTCTTAAATGTCGTCAAGGTATTACACTATATTTGCTTGGCTCAAAGCAGGTTAAGTGCGTTTATTATACATTACAATTTGCAGAGTTTTGAATGATATCTATCCATTTTTCGAAATATTAAATTTCACTATTTCCCATTAACTAAGATTTCCTTTAAGATACTTCAAAATTTTAAAACATTTACGATACTCAAACTAATTTTAAAGATATAGATACCCTTGTAAATTCAACACAATTTCAATCACACTTGAATCATCTACACATTATAAGAGAATAATCAATAACATGCTTATCAACTGGGACTGTTACATAACAAACTGAATACGCTCGGGCACGTTACCACTAGCTATTTGAACGATCGATTCACATTTACATATAATTCATATTTCCAATACCTAGAATAAAGATGTGTATCGAGCTAGAAAGAAGTGATGTGTAGGTACTTTTGTTGAATCCAATGCAATTATTGAGATTAATATTCTTGCTTACTCGTTTAGCAACAATTTAAAACACTTATATAAATATAAATTACATACTTTCTGGGGTATCAGTAGGATACTTAGAATAAACAAGTAGACTGCTATATCTACATATCATTGAACCTTATACTACATTTAATAATTAGGATTAAATTACCTTTACTTTCTCATGGCGTATGCTTGAGAACCCTTAAGTTATTGTTTGCTTAAGTTAAAATCACTTTCATTTACCAAACTTTATGATAATTTAAGAACATGGGTGAGACAAATTTTATAGCCAAATTTCGTTTTCAGTGGCGGCTTTTAACAATAAGACAGGATGACTGGTCACTTTGGACATTACTAATAGAAATTCATTAACAAATTTTCTGGCGTTATGCTTTTAAACACTGATAAGACGACAATGGCATAGTTTTTAATAAAACACTTAAATACTTAAGATTGATTTGATATAACCATCGGCTAATTTTACTGAAATATTAGATGCGGACAACCTTGTAATGAAGGGTGATGACATATATTTACTTACGGGTGCGCCTGGTACGATTGGTAAGAATATAGGTGACACATTAAACTGACTTAAATTTGCTTAAATTACTTTCTCGCTTTTAGGTGACCTGAGAGCTGTTGGTAGCTCGAATAACTTTACCATAAAGACATTAATAATTAGTATAGCAAACCAATGGAAAGGGGTTTTGCTTACTCGCACATTACCACATTAAACTATTCATTATCCATTTTAGGCAAGAAGCCAAGACACTGAGCCTCCTTCTTCAAGCCTTTATGCGCTTTCCTAATACATTTTGGTCTTCTGAGGGAAGACAATGGGGCTGCAAAGGGGTTTGCGCCCGAGGTCAATATACTTTTGAGGACCTCTTTACAGACACTAATAGGCTGAACCTAAGACTTGCATAGTAGGTGCGGTGTACCCGGGGGATACGGCAGCTGTACATTGCGTGCTTAGGCAGCATTTCGCGTAATTGGAATACCAATTAGCTATTTGTTCTGCTATTTACGTGGACAGTTTACGGGAACCGTCTATAGCAACTGAGCATACAATAAGGATATGTATGTGACATACCGAACATAATTAATCTTCCGTTTAGCTAGAGGAGAGTACTACTCAACCCAAAACACAAATATACATAAGTAGCGAGATTTCTGGGAGAAACGGCGGCACCAGAGTGAAACTGAGGTTTCATATTTAAAATGGTAGTATATATTTTTACGTCCGACTTAGTTTGAATGATTAATTACAACTAACAGCCTTTTAAATTGACTTTATAATGTATCGCCATTGCAATAAGAGAACATTTATCAAAACAAGTGTCAATTTCGTTTGATTAACCACATATATCAACAGTTATCTCTATATTTCCCGAACATCTGAAATTGGACCTAATAATATTCATAAAATGATACGTTTTCACGAAAAAGTTCGATGTTCGCCGCTAGATTAAGTTTACATTTACTACTGGAAGTGACCAAGAATGCCAAATCATTATACACTTTCAAGGATTGTAAGGGGTCATCCGTTTTTACACATTTTACCAAACGCAAGTTTGTCAGAGTTGTCTCAAGATGTTTAGTAACTAGATTTCGGTCTACGAGCGATAACAATGCCACAATTTGAACTCTAGGACTTTGATTGGGGAACGCAAAAAGAACAGAAGCGCGTAACTCCTGGTGATACTCAATTAAGTTAGACAAATGATGTAACGACATGGTTTTTATACCGTTAAATATAATCTCGGAACTTTGATCTAGGCTAGTTCGAAAATGCAACTCATAGTATTTTCGGAAGCGTAAGCCTCGTAATTCTTGAACGATTTCCTCTTGATCTAAAGGGCCATAAGTTGGATTGTACACCTGAAATTGGGGCAAAACTGCGGGTTTTGCTAATAAATATTTAAATTTCTCATCTTGCACAAGAATTTTATCTTCTTTGTAAACGGGATAGTGCAACGAGTGGTATCCTAACATTTTAGCGAGTTGGACTCTTGATTTACGTCTCAATTAGATTACTAATACCAATTAGATGATTGTCGTTCCCTATAAACAATTGAAATTGTTTTTAATGCACCACTACTTTTCCTTTAATTTAACATAAATAAATAACAACAACTTGCTTGAATGAATAGAGCTTAAGGATCCTCACGCCTAAGAATAATTCAAAATAACTTTCTTAAAACTACAGTTATACTATGCTTCTTTATATTAATTATTAAGAGTTGAGACAGAAGAAGCGTCAAGCTGGAGCAGAAAAACAGATTGCTTGTCAACAGATTTACGGAAGGAAGAATGAAAATTTTCGTTCCGCCTGTTTTTCGTTTTCTGGGTTTACTTTTTTTTTTTTTTTTTTTTTTTACGACCTTTTGGTGAAAGAAAAAGAAAACAAGGGAGGGAGGTTTCCTATCCAGCGAAGATTGGAAACTCACGGATACGTTTCTGAAATATCGATATCCAGCTGTGAAGGTTCTTGAGCCTCGTTTCGAGTACAAATACGTTTGTAAATAAAGCACAAATGTAACGCAGAGGAGAGGAAAAAGAACGAACAAGATCTTTCAGAGTGGTGTTGTTACAAAGATTACGAATATAAATCACTAAATGAACTGATAAATAAATCCCTTTTTTAAAGAATAAACAGTTATTTCGTTTTGGCTTTAAACGTTAAATAATAGAATTAACCGTCTTTTCCTTTTTCACTACTAACTTGTAATACTTCAAAGATAAAAGAGACCTCTTGAATTTAGTGTGCCAACTATTCCAAAAACACACTTGAATGAATTTACTTTGTTATACCCTGTAACCTCAATTTAACTTAAATCAACTGATAAGATTTATAACACAAAATTATCACAAAATTCATGAACACAATGCCATAAATTATATAAGTAATTACAGTATTTTCCTGGTTTAAATAACAGGTAGAAAAAGTTTTAACTTTTGATACAACAGATATCGAATCTCATGACAGAGGTCATATACAAATCACAATAACCAAATTAACTGTGAGGTAGAAGTGCAAGGTAGGGTAAGAATACTACCGTTTGTAAACACTTGTCGGGTGAGGTTGTATTTCACCACGGCTCAGCACTTGTTGCTTGCGGATCGTATTTCACCAATGAGCAACACTTGTCGAGTGGGGTTGTATCCCACCGCTGCCACCACTTGTCGCGTCGCGGCACGAAGGAGAGGCTTGGGGGAACAAGCCCTTCGTGTCCGACTGGTAGGAATTTCGTTTTTATAAGAAAAGAATATATTGCTTCTATCACTGGCATTCAAAAGGTACGGAATAGTTAGTCACGCTCCCAAGTTACAAGAATAGATCAAGCTCACCGAGTATTAGGATTTAATTATTTATTACAAAGAATGCTTAACTGTTGAAGGGCATACCAACAGGGCGTTAAGTCGCCAAAAAGAAGGATAGCCAATAGCAAAAGAATAAAAGAACCGCCAGGTAAAGGTCACCACTTGTTGTCAATAGGTGATACGCAACCGTTGTTCACCATTTGTTGTTTGGTTGCACCACTTGTCGCTAGAGGGTCGTATTACACTACGAGCCTACAAATGAGTAGTGGGGAGGTTGTCATCCACTAACTAGCACCTTATTATGTTTCGTGTCTACGCTGATATTGAATAATACAGCTATCAAAGAGAGATGGTTCGTCACCGATCAGTCACCTAACTAAGTGGTAATTTTTAACAGTACCACACAATGATGTCACGAGGTTACACTTAAGCAACAAAGTAAAACACAGCAATTAGTCTTGAAAAAGACTGTTTATATGAGGACTTAACTTAGTCCGAATTGACACTAGATAATAGTCTTGAAAAAGACTGTTTATACAAGGACTTAACTTAGTCCGACAACATCCGTGAGCTGTAAGGCTCTGAATAAAGAACAGCTATTATAAATCGATAGAGGTGACAATAAATCTAAGTTATCAGAAGTAGTTAATAGTCTTGAAAAAGACTGTTTACACAAGGACTTAACTTAGTCCAACAACATCCACGAGCTGTAAGGCTCTGAATAAAGAACGGCTATTATAAATCGATTGGGGTGACGGTAACGCTAAATTATAGGAGGTGCAAAAGTCATCTACAATGTAGGGCTATCTCAAAATTAACACTCGTCAGGGACGGAATTGGAGTCCCGACACTACAGTTAGAATAAGAGGCGGTTAGAGGTACAAAAGACGAGCGTCGTTGGTATGCAAGTCAAGAGCGATTAATTCAATAGTAAATTAGAAGTTAATTGAGTTTAAAATCTAGTTAGTTAAATTAAGGGCGTCGGCAGTTGGAATACCACTGCTATCGGCCAGTCAAGTTTCACAAGACAAATTAATAATAAAAGATCACAATGATATCGCTCAGATTCGAAAGAGATACTTAATACTCTAAGAGATTAAACAATTTCAATAACTAGAAAGGAGAGCTTTCGGAACCGTTAAGATGAAATACGTCTGTACAATAAAACAAGGTTACATTATAATTTCGGTACCACTTGGGAGGTGATCCCCTTTACAGTTAAGACTTCAGATGTTATACGAATGCTAGTGATACTAACTTAGAAGATAATTAATTAAATGACAACCCACCTGAGTAACTATGTCCTACCACAAGTCGCTCAAAGAACCAGATGACGAAGTTCCTGGGGTTGTGTCGACGCCACTGCAGCCGTTTCATACACACACCTGGTAGCAGAACTGAACCACACAAATAGATCACACTAAAACAATAACTTACGCACTTGTGTCTCGAGCGGCTGAAACACGAAGTGGAGAGAGGGAGAGAAGAAATTCACAAGAAGGCGTACGAACAGAGATCTTCAAGGCTTCGTACTGGATTAGATGTCGTCTTGGTGTGTTAACATCGCACACGCTGGTCTTCTCTGGGTAGATGTCAAAAGTCGTAGTGCGTGATGAAGGGAAGAGTCAGGTCCAGGGTAAGGCGGGCTTCGAATGAAGACGTCTCACCGGGGCTCTGGTCATCCACTAGACAGCAATGTTCCTGCGCCGATGGAGGCTTCCAATTTATATTAGAGATTAACCAAAAGAGAGAGAAAAACTGGCGAGATTCGGTTGAGGGTTAGTAGTGTTGGAATGACGTGAAACAAAGTTCTAGTTGAGAGAAGGTTTATTCATGACTCGTCTCAGTCTTTTAATTTGGTACAAAACAAGCGCTTCCGGCATGGGATCGTAACTGAACTAAGAGGCAATTTAGTGACACTGTAATACGATCAAGGAAGCCGTTGGTTCCAAACAGATGAGTTAATGGATGATCAAAGATGTTTAACACGAGTCAGTCTTAGTGATGTAAGGCACAAAGAAAGTGGAGTGAAAGTCTCGAAGCAATAACTGAACACTGTTATGTGGAGAAAGAGTAACACACACACTCGGTCGTTCGTTTAGTTGAGAAAGATGGTATCTCAACACAGTCACCACTAGGATGTAAATTCCGACGTCTAAGATGTACTTAGTCGGTACGGCGACTATAGAGGACGAAAAGAATTTCAATGATGGAAGATGCACGAGACATCGAAGAAGACAAGTTCAAGAGCGGTCTCGATGCGAAGTAAGAGCTTAGTCTCCTGGGCGAAGTACGGTTGATGAGACTCTTACTATTTTCGTCCTAGCGCTTGGAGATCGGAGAGCACAAGTATTTGTTGCTAATGTCCAAGGCGCTGAATAGAGAATAACCCAAAGGGTAGCAGACGGGAGTCTGCTCCCTGGGGGAACTTCTCCGTCTCCTCGACGATCAAAAGGTCGGCGATTTCGATAACCCGAATTGAATGATCCGAATTCTTCGAATTCTCCCTTTGGAGAGGGAAGTAAGCCCGTTTTGTTCAAACGTTATCTCTTTCACACGGCACAGGATAGTGACGGGTGAAAATGGAAGGGACCCGTAGGCGGAGATAGTTTGTTGCCTGATTGGCTTTGTATTATCTAGCAAACGAATTTAGGTTTCTGCGTTTGCGTAGAGGTGGTACAAAGGCGTAACCAAAGACTTCCTTTTGACATAATATCAAATTTATTATAGTACGCTGATTACTCTAAAGGTTATGAACTAGTGAACCCTAGTGAACCCATGCTTACAACAGCGCAGCTGGTAATACAAAAACTGGAATTTACAATGACAGTTACAATTTCCTCTAGATTTGTAGACACATTAAAAGTTTAGATAAAAATTTTAAAGTTTAAAAGATCAAACTTGCAAGTGTTCTCTGGAAGTAGTAACTTCCTCACTATGACAATTTAAATGACTAAGAATTTAGAAAACATAGACAGTAATGGAATTTATTACACTGCTTATATGGTAGAATCTCTAGACATTCACAGTTAATGTCAACGCTAGAAAATATAACAATCATCTGAAGTTAACCTTTGTAATCTGTAAGGTGGGAATACTCATTAAGCGTAGAACGCTGTTATCTACTCTGTTCTTGATACACTTTAATAAATCTATTTGGATTCTCTGAACTGTCTCTGGGGAAGAGAACTCATATTCGTTTGGTATTTCCGGGCAAAGGTTACGGAGAGTGTTTATCTGCAGAAGGGATGTGGAGTCAGACACAGACAAAAAAAGAAACACGCAGACAAAAAAAGAAACTAACAGGAAAAATAAAGATTGACTGGGACAGCTTAGCTTCGATATGCTGTTTTAGTCTTTCCTTGTTTTAAGAATTTTAACAAAAATAAAAATATATGCATAATACTTGTTCCAGCAATTGTAATTATGCAGGATGTATTAGTGGAGCGTTGCAAAAATTGGGACCAGAAATTTTGCACGCTACAGTAAATTAGAGCCTGTTATACAGATTCGTGAAGTATTTTCTTGTACAGGCTTTTATTTCTCGAGTTTCGGACCGTTAAATTTTGGAGTATATTTTCGAAAAAGAAAACAACGTGATTGTAAAAACATAATGAAGAGCATTAAGGATGCGCACGAGACAAGATTTGTGGCTGTCTCGTCTCGAAAATGTGCTGCAAAAGTGATGTCTCGACTCGAAAGATGTATATTTTTCTATTGGAAGAGCCATGTCTCGACTCGAATTTTCGAGTCGAGACGGCTCTTAAAAATCTCGACTCGACTCGAATGTCTCGAAAATCTTTCTATAATTTTAAATATTATTTTGAAGAAAGTATTCACTCAGAAACAGCCTTGAAACCAATTCCAGCTTTTATTCCTTCAGAAAGGTACAGAACGCATACAATTAATAGTTAATCTTTAAAGATCAAGATTTAATTTTCAGCTCAATTCAGTTAATTAGAACTAATAGTTAATGTCGTTGTATTTGGTTGTACTGCAAATATAATGATAATAATAATAATAATTGATTATCTAGTTTGTATAAAACTATTATCCGTAGTGTAAATCTAGTTTGTATAAAACTATTGCGATAAAGTGAACTTCATAAATTCTCTGAATGAGCAGTTGGTAGTCTATAGTAATTTAGCATAGTTATAATTATTATGTTTTCGTTCCCATGAACGCAATAGGGTTACGTAACTTCTGGATTATTCGCTTGCCCAACTATTCTGAGGCTTTAATATGTTGCAGCATATCACGAGCTACGGATAATATATAATGTAACATTTGTTGTAAATCACATATTATGATACGAGACTATTTTATAAATAAAATAAAGAGTTTGTTTGTGTGTTTGTCTGTCTGTCTGCGTGCGACCTGGGGACCAGACGAGTGGACCGAGAGTTCCCAAAATTTGGTCACGGGTACCTTAGTCCAGGCCCCAGATCAAGACGAAGCGTTTTTTTTTTAAATTTCGAACCAGGGGGGTCTCGGGGAGACGTTTACTGCGACCGACCTGGGGACCAGACAAGTTGACCGAGAGTTACCAAATTTTGGTCACGGATACCTTGGTCCAGGTCCCAGTCTAAGGCGAAGCGTTTTTGTCAAAATTGGAACCAGGGGGTCTCAGGGGGGCGTTTAGCGAGACATGTAGTAAAAGTAATCCAAATTGATCGACATTAGTGTCTAATCCATAGTTTTCACGGTCGCTGAGATCAATGGTGACACTTCCATCAGCGATGACTTGCAAATTCAGCTACTACTGTATGCGGGCCGGGTGTCAGCGGGTGAGGAATACCGAGACATGTATAAATAGCCCATATTGATTGATACTAGTGTCAAATCCATAGTTTTCGCGGTCACTGAAATGAATGGTGATACTTCCACAGGTGTTGACTTCCAAATACAGCCCCTATGCGAAGAATGGGTATATTAAGCTAGTATTACAATAAATGGACTGCTTGGATGCCAAGAACTAGTACAGATAAGTACCATTCACTTCTATGAATAGGTATTTTTTAAAAGGATTTTTGTAAACACTAAGTTATAAAACAATGAACTACATACAGTAGTTATGGTTTTGGTTCCCAACATAAAAGAAATATGGATTGTTCATGAGATATTGAACTTCAACTTTCACTCCTGGAAAATTTCAATTTTGGAGTTGGGCCACTTGGCATCAAAGCAGTTCACTGTAAGATAAATACATTCCGCACATTAGTAACATAGTTGTTCAGGGGCCTTCGATTTCCATCCTCTCAAATGAAAGCTGAACGATTGCTTGATACATGCTGACTATATAGGAGAAATAGTGTATTAAGTTTTCGAGCTTTGGTGCGTATCCGTATTGACACTCTGATATAACTTTAAGTTCACACTGAAATCGAGCTAATTGTTTAATGCATTTCGAAAGCTTTTGTTTTTATGCAGCTCATTAAGGGAAATCTATTTCATAATCGTAACATTTATGTACTAAGAAACTATGAACGTAAAGTGGACTCGACCTAGCCCCATGGCCGCTGTGACTTAGTGGCATAGCTCTCACCCTTGGTGTGTGAGGACTCTGATTCTGTGTGTGTGTGTGAACTCCGCGGCTAGTGTACACGTCTTTGCCGTGGAAGACTCGGGTTCAATTCCCGGCGCGAGCTCATGTAGTTCGGATTCCACGTTAATCAGTAGGTCTACATTTCATATATCCTCGCTGCTGAAAGAGACGGTAAAGTCAAAATCAACTCAACAATATATATGTGTGTGTGTTTATGTGAATTTCCTCGTGGCTGTACGGTTAACACATACGCCTTGATCGCGGGAGACTCTGGTTCGATTTACGGTGGCAGCTCATGAAGTTGTTACCGGTATCCCACTTTAAACTGTAGATCCATGCCTCATATAACCATAGATATAATATATATGCCTTTGATACACTTATTTTCCGACTTGGAAGCCATCGAAAATTTCCGGACACAGAGTCCCGTAGACCGAAAATGAGAAACATGGGTACAGAGTAAAACAGCCATAGAAATTTAAGCTTTTTAGGCTAACTTAATCCTTACATATAATGCAACTAGCTTGGCCAAGTTATAATGGAGGAAATGCTATCATTGCAACACTCTGAGAATAGAAAATGTTCGTCAGGTATTACTATCCCCCCCTCTCCTGCAGAATGAAAACCCTGACTAAAACTCAATATATATATATATAAAACTATTTTGTGTAATGTAACAAACAGTGGCGGATAGTATTCATGTTTCCTTGCAGAGGTCCTTACGAGGGTTCGCTTCCATCTTCCTCTCCCCAAGAACTAAAATAAATTTAAAAATTGCTATTACTTGTTAATCTTGTACAAAGGACGCAATTAAAGTCCCAGTGTAACACCCCTTCACATTTAGATTTTTCCCCTGGAAGAAAACCAGTTATTATTGTTTCTTGATTTCTCAGTCTCACCTACATAAACATACGAATAGAATTACAGGATAGGACATGTTTAGATTGCTTGCACTTGACATCTAACTATATTTCTCATCAAATGTGTCACAGATGAAAATTTCCGTTTGTACTGCCTCTATTTTCTGGTACATATGTTTCATTTATGTTATGTTGCTAAAATTCGTTACGAAACAAGTACAGACTGCGCCTGTGTGCGTGACAAAACGTAAATGTACTGGATAATTATTTCTTCACTTTCTTCCAGAAAAAAAAGTAACCCATCTCATGTCGGCTAACAAAAGGAGGTAGCGGACCAAAGATAGCCGTTGTTTACCTAAGGTCGTTACACAGCAGGGGTTTCATTCAGTCAGAGGGAAAAGAAAAAATAATTTAAGGTTTCTACATTTGTTTTGAACTGCAATATACTTCTTCCTTTTATTTTAAGAACCATTTCCTTCTCATTTGTCTGCATCAGAAAAAAATGCAAAAAAATCACTAGAATGTGCCTATTTACCCAAAGTACGTAATAGATCACTAGTTCAATAGTAAAACCACTAAATCTAGTACGAAATCATAAATGTGGCATCCCTGGGTTGGAGCGAAAGTAATGGTTGGAGTAAAAACTAGTCCGTATTTCTACTGCGTTCTGTTGTTGAATTCACAGAAATGTTCAAAAATAAATTCAAGAAGTAAAACACGATCCTACAAAAGACTGTTTACTTGCTCACTGGTTTTCGTATTGTGAACTGAAACTCAAGTGCGGAGTCATGTTGAATACTTCTGTCCCTTTCTACTTTACAACTTGAGGTGGGATGAGGGTCAGGATAGATCTAGTGATATACCGCTAAAGGAAGTGCTTCAGTACAGAGTCGGAAGCGGTATGTATTGTTTATACTACTTACAACGTTACCCCCCACATAAAATATAAATTCACCCTTTCTCCCTTCCCTTTTTCGAATACAATGAACGGACTCTTTTGCTGAAGAAAGATGCTAAAAGAAAATAGAAACATCTGTGTCTAAACTTTCTTTGAAGCGCAGTATTTTGTATTTGTAAGGTTTTGCGAGTGTTTTCGACATAGCCAAATCTTTTACCATGGACTCCTGCTGCGAACTGACCGTGAGTAAACACCCGATCTCGCTGTGCTCAATTTTTCTCGCACACGTGAAATGGGTTTGTTGTTTCCAAAACAAATAGGAAGTTACCTTGTGCTTTTGCATTTCTGCACGCACACAGGTACCACTGTTGTTTCAATGATCAGAAGAAATATCAAAACCATCCGATATATATGATACGAAACAGCTAACAGAGGGAGGCAAAGATAAAAGTAGGCCTATACCAAGTTTTCCGCGTGGTACCATTACGGAGAATAAATATTTGATAAAGTCACGTAGATGCGCTCAAACCTATTCCATCTGTCCTTATAACTTTTCTGGTCTCATCAATTTCTCAGGAGAATACGTACAACATATGTCCAAATTCCATATATACTCTTTCTAAACTAATGAGTAAACTCATTAAGAACACCAACTGATATCAATAAACAGGAAAGAAAACAATACTTTATACTTCTATCATTTGGTACACATCTCTATTTAGCACAGCTTGTTTCTTTTCGAAATAGCTCCTTCGTGTCACAGCTGTGGTTAGTTTTGTTTTGTGTTAGGATGAAAGAGAGAAATGCAACATTTGCTTCGCGGTGAAGTTATATATATTATTAAGATGAGCGGTGATAAGCGAGGTTTAACAAAGAGTGCCTTTCGGATGCACAATTTAACGGGTAGTTGCAGGCCGTGTTGAGAATCGAATCAAAGCTATGTAAGACATGTTATGACAAATCCAAAAGGTGTGTTGTATCGGTGCAGTACCAGTTTTTCACGTTTTTCAAAATGTTCCAAAACCCAAAGAATAATCTTTAATTTCTGATATTTTAGTCGTCACAAATTACAATTTTATAATGTAGTCAATGTTTATAATTACTGAGCAGTTGGGCGTTTAAACTAATGACATCATAATAAAGTCAAAACCATAATTTTGAGTTGAATTGATTCTGAGTTTAACGTCCCGTTCAGCAGCGAGGCTATGTGAGACGTGGACCTACTGATTAACGTGGAATCCGAACCACATGAACTCCCACCGGGAATCAAGCCCAAGTTTCCCACGCCAAAGGCAAGTATGCTAACCGTTAGCCACGAAGGAGCTCCACCATAATTTTAGTGGGCGTTAAGAAATATCTCGCCAGTGCTTTTACAATAAATAAAATTTTATAAGTATTAAAGAATAGAGGTAAGAGATTTTATAATAGCTCTTTTATTTATGAGATATGAGTATTTTGAAAAAAAAAACAACTAAAGAATAGGTTGGCGGAACCACAAAAGACTTTCTTATAAATACATACGCACCTTACTCACCTTTTATAATTGCCATGCTTACGTTCTCCATAAAAACAGAAATTCTCTTTTAGTGATACTTTACACAAGATCATGAAGTGGATTCAAATTTAATTAAAGGCAAAATACAATACAATAATCCACAAATATTACCTCAAGTGAGTTTAAAGATTTCTAAACACTAATGCGAAACCGGGCTCTGCCGTTGAGATCGATTTACAGGTCTTGAGACGAAAGTAAGAAGGGACTTACGCACACAGTAAGTAAAAACAATTAATATGCCTGTAACTTTCCCCCAAATGGGTGTATCTTTAAACGGGTGTATCTAGCCCGAAATTATGTATCATATTACCCTATTCCCATTTTGAAAACTTGACCTTAATTCAAAATGGTGGATTTCAAGATGGCTGCCATCAAGGTCATATCTACCACACGACTTCCCCAGGATTTATATGTATCCACATGGTTTTTCTTCACTTTTCTTCATTAACGCTCCGTTTACAAAGGGTAGTAAGGGACTTTTGTAGTAATCTCTAATAACCACATCACAACTCTTAAAAGTTATTTAAAAAAAATAGAAAACATGCACCATGGCAAAAATTTGTCATCACAAGTAATGATGCATACATGCCTTCTATCAGCAAAAAAAGTTTCATTGAAATCGGAGCCGGACATTTGAGTGATGTCCCTTGTGGGATGTGATTGAACGTGACGTCAGAGCACATCGCCCCCCTTCCCGGAATTTACGGGAATTAGGTGACCTGAGTGAGCACATGTGGTGCCAGCTCTCTCCAGCGACCTATCAAGTATCATTGCGTGTATGCCAAGACGTGTCGCCGTTTTTATCCATGCCAAAAGTCGACATACTGACAATTAGGTAGGTAGTCATGATGGTCTGGCTGATGTGTGCGTATATTTTAACTCGTACATTTTGTCTCGACTCGAATTTCGAGACGTCTACATATTTTCGAGTCGAGACACGAGTCGAGACAACATTTTCTCGAGACGAGTCGAGACAGGCTTAAATCTCGACTCGACTCGACTCGAATGCATCCCTAATATACAACGAACTCCATTAATAAGTGTGGTTTAAACTGTTGTTATATCACATTCTTTGTGGATCTCTAATTATGCGAAAGGATTCTGATAACTTCTAGCAGGACCGTAACTTGTGAAGGGGACAAGGAGGACAACTGGCCCCCCAGAGAAGCTCCCTACCATGCGAGGGGGCCAACTTTAAGACAAAATTTTCTTACTTCATATACGATGCGAACATGACATTATAAATAAAGCATCAAACAAGTTCACTACATTACGTAAAAAACAGCACACAAAAGGTAAATAAAACAAAAATGAGTCGTGGGCACATTTCAGTAAAAAATGTCTACTATTAGGAGCCCTAGAAATAATATTTATTCGTATGGCTTTGAGATTTGTCAATATTCCCCTTAATTAATTTGTCATGCATGGAACGGACTCAGGGGCGTAACAAACAGCCCCGTAGACTTTGCCGTTGCGGGAGGGCCCACAGGCTCCGGGGGATCCACAAAGAGTAAGAGAAAGATGAAAAAAGGGCTTATTTTCGAATTTCGCGGGAGGGCCCAAAACAATCTTTCCTAGGGGGCCCAAATATTATATTAATTCTTGTCCCGTTTAGGAAAAAATCTAAGTTACGGCGCTGACTTCTACATAAATTTAAGAAAGAAATCAGTCCACAAATTTTGTACATAAATTTACCAAATGAAAATTGTAAGATAATAAATAAATATTAATATATAAATAATTTTTTAGAATGAGTGAGTGCGAGTATGCGTGTATGTAAGTAGACATCCATGGTCCATGTATTCTAGAGGTCTGCACGGGCTCGGGCCGAGCCCTCGGGCCAGGTTCGGGCCTACAAAGCATATATCACTTTAGGCCTGGGCCCGGGTCGGGCCGTGAATTTTAAAATATACAACCATATTTCTCGGGCCTAACTTAGTAAATATACTGTACAACAATATATATTGCACCATTCTTTCTGAAGAACTTTTAAAGCACAACTGCAAAATTAAATCACTATTTGCTGTAAATAAAAATACAATTTTGCGTTAGTTATTAAGTTTCTATAGTTCGGGCTTAGTTCGGGCTCATTTGATTATCATACGAGCTCGGGTCGGGCACGAGCCTAAATGTTAAAACAAATTTCGGACTCGGGTCGGGCCTCACATTGTAAATTCACGGTCCAGGCCGGGTACAGACTAAAAATTCTGGCTCGTACAGGCTTCTAGTGTATTCTCAACCTGTGTCTGCAATATGAATTTACAATAATCCATAATTGAATCGCTTTCGGTCTCCAAAAGTACGTATATTTGCTCTTAGTTAGGCTTAATCAAACTATATAAAGCCAAACATGATCACAAATTTATTTCCAACTATAGTTATTGCTGATTGCTTCCATATTTCCTAATATCATTTACCTTGCCAGTAATACATAAACTGATTCAGGACTCACTCAAGGAAGCAAAGCTCCTAGAAGTAGGAACTAGATACATGGTCCTGATTGGTAGGCGTTATCCATTTCTTGGCACGTAGCTTACATATAGCAGATATGAAACACTTCCTAATGTTGGCCTTCGTGACCGAGTGTTCTAATGCAACGGATTAGTAATGGAAATATCTTTTGGCGTGGGTTCAAACCCTGACCAAGGATTCTTTTTCCTTTTCATACCACTTTTTCCATTTAAATAAGATGAAAATAATACTTAAAAAAATGATTTACTTACTTTTTTTCAGATAAGAAGTAGAAGAAGAAGAAGTAGTAGTAGTAGTAGTAGCAGCAGGAACGGGTTAGAAGCCTTGCAGGACTCATTGTGTTCCATCTTGACCTCCATGATATTAATTTTGTGACCAATTTAAAACAACTGGCTAGGGTAGCGCGTAAAACAGCTGGCTAGGGTAGCGCGCGAAGAAAGACCCGGGAGTATTACTCTCTGGAGCGCGTCGTACTAATTCACACATACATATGACATAATTTAAGACATCCCTTCCAAATCCATAAAATAATATAATAAATTCCGAATTACCAAACCATCGTGTTACACATAGAATTTAACTTGTTTCCACAGAATATATCGTAAGAACACATAACCAAAATAATGCCATGTGCTGCTGCTCCGTAATACCATATCTTAATGTCCTCATTCCATATTTTAATGGCCTCATTCCATGCAAGGTCCATTTCCAACAAAAATCTTTCCGAAAATTGAGAATAGACATATTTTTTCGCGATTAGAGACGAGACTTCTATATAATTTACAGGACAAGACAAGAAAACCTTATTTCTTGTCTCGTTTCGTGAGCACTAGAGTTTACAAACCAAGAAAGTAAGAATTTTTTTTTCTCAAGACAGTCAAGGAAAATAGTTCGTTATCATGAGCAATCGAAATTAATGATTTCTTGTAATGGACTATCAAATGTTCTAAATTAAAAAAGGAACATTTTTTTAGTTTAAAGTCCAAAGGTTATACAACAAAGAGGTAAGGTTAGGATTTAGATTTCTGGGCTTTCGGCATCTAAAGCCATTTAGCCCTTCACGTTTTGAGGGATGACGTTCCTCGGCGAGCACACCATCCGGGAAAGGGAAGGAACAAAGGATGGGGGAAGGAAGGAAGCGACCTGGGACCTATATGTTAGGTACCACCCCGTAATTTGCCTGGTGTCAATGAGGAAAACCCAGGAAAACTTCATTCAGGGTGGCTGGCCTGAAAAAGCGTTTTACACTTTGTCGATCGAGTGAGACCACCGAGAATCGAACTCGGGACCGCTCGCACCGAAGGCGAGAGCGTGAGCGACTACGCTACGCGGGTCCACCTTATACAGCAAACAGACACTAATGATGATAATAGCGGAATAACAAAAGTGGGAAAAAGCAGGACAATCCCGAGGAAACCCACGCATACAGTGTTTGTCCAAAGCAATACTGTAATTTATACACTACTCGGAAAGTGATCCATAGTTTCTTAGTTTCGATTACTGTTCCATCATCATCATCATAGGTATTCTGCCATTATTGACAGCTCACTTGCTGCAACTGAGAAGCTTCCAAACCCCACGGTTTTCGGTTAACCACTTCATCTTCACGTACGATTTTTCTATTCTGATATCGTTCATCAATTGTAACTTCCTTTAACCTCTCTTTGTCTTTCCTGCCACCATACCCTCTAGCACGTTCCTCATGATACAGTTCCATCTTAGCCAATACCGCAATCAGTTTCTCTTCTAACTAACCAACTCTATTGCCTATGGAACCCAGAGGTTCAATGCCACGCTCACAAAAGCTCTCTACTGACTTCTATCCTTAGCTAACTTCATCCAGTTTCTACTTTGTATTCCTATCTCTGCGAGATCCATCTTAATATTGTCCTCCCATCTGCGTCTAGGTCTTCCTAATGGTCGTTTTCCGATTGGTCTTCCAGTTAAGACTTTGAGAGCGTTTCTACTTTCTTCCATTCTAGCTACATGACCTGTCCACCTAAGCCTCCTAGACTTGACGACACTAACAATGTTGGGTAAACCATATAAATTACGTAGTTCCTCGTTATGAAGTTTCCGCCATTCCCCATTCCCGTTCCTCTTAGGTCCGAATATTAGTCTCAGGATCTTGTTCTCAAATACTTTCAGTCTATGTTCTTCCCTGAAAGTAAGTGACCATGTTTCGCAACCATACAGAACAACAGGTATGATTATCGTTTTGTATATTTTAAGCTTCAAATTCCTCGACGACAAGAGATTTTGAACCGAATAATAACACGAATTCCCTGCTTTTAGTTAACTTTTAATTTCATGATTTTCCTCTGTTAATACTGATCCTAGATATTTGAAACTATCCACTTTATGAAAAGTATTATTTAATATTTTAACGCATCCATAATTTGCTGTATTACGGTCCCAAAGCACTTCCATGTATTTAGTTTCATCTGCATTTACTTCTAAACCCATGTCTCTGCAAGCGTTTAATAAGATCTCTGCATTTCTTTCTATTGTTGTCCTATTGTTCCCTATTAAATTTACATCATTAGCATATGCCATAACCTGGTGAATACCGTTCAACTCTAGGCCCTGGTTGCTATTTTTTATTTTCCTTATAGCGTATTCCAGAACAAAGTTAAATAATAATGGCGACAACGCATCTCCTTGTTTCAGGCCATTTTCGACGTGAAAGCTCGTGAACAAAAATTTTCCTACCCGGACTTTACTTTGGGATTCATTTAAACATATCTTAGTTAATCTAATTAGCTTTCTCGGTATTCGAAGTTCTGTAAGAACGATGTATAATGTTTTTTTTTTCTCCTTCTAACCGAGTCGTACGCCTTTCTAAAATCAATAAATAGTTGATGTACCGGGTATTGTATTCCCACTTCTTTTCGAGTATTTGTCGAATGGTAAATATTTGGTCGATTTTGTCTAAATCCACACTGAAAATGTCCAATAATTTCATATGGGGTCAATCTTGCTAACAGAATATTTGAAAGTATTTTATAGGATGTTGACAGAAGAGAGATGCCTCGATAATTATTACAGTCAGTTTTGTCACCTTTCTTGTAAATTGGAACAATGATTGATTCTTTTCACTCTTGTGGCAATTCTTCCTTGTTCCAGATAAGGAGAATGAGTTTGTGTATCTTGTTCCACAATTTTTCGCCTCCAGCTAAAATTAAAATAAACTCAGTTTCTCTTCTTGTTTTTAATAATATCTAAAATTGATTTCTCCCACACCGTTTGTACCATTCTTTCATTTGTTTTCCGCTCGACCTAGTTAATTTTCTCCATTCTCCTCTACACCCACATTTCAAAAGCTTCCAATAGTTTTCCATCATTATTGCGTAATATCCATGTTTCTGCCCCATACACTATAATACTCCACACAAGGCATTTTATGAATCTTTTTGTCAACTCTTTATTCGAAGTTCCACAAAATAGTATTTTCTTCCTTCTGAAGGATTGCTTCCCCATTCCTATCCTTGTTTTTATTTTACATTCACACTTCGTATCATTACCCAAGTATCGAAAACTAATCACTTGTTCTATTTTCTCCCCTCCTACTTCTATATTTGACACCGACTGCTTCGTTCCAATCACCATGGCTTTTGTCTGTCTTAACATTCTAAGAGAGGTAGAGGGAGACAAAAAGAGAGAAATGGATGGCAGGGAGTAAGGTATAATAGGGGAAGGATTTCGGATTTACGGAGAAGAGTCATCAGAAACGTTGAGTCCATACACGGTGTGTCCAGGAAGTAATGGTACCAGGCAACGCGCCGCGCCCCAGTCGCTAGTAGCACGCTCTCCGGGTGATTGTAGTGTGGGGTCCAAGCTAAGCAACGCACTGGCTGGCCTGGCGGTCGCTTCCGAGCTCTGACGCAGTGAGGATCACGCGTGGCGCAAAAGCTGTTTTTGAGTTTTTGTCACGGCAGAGAATGTGTGAAAGGAAGCGTTCGCTGGAACAGCGATACGCGATTAAATTTTGCTTTCACCTGGGTAAAAACCGCTTCCGAGACGCTTGCCTTTGTCAAAGAAGCTTACGAAGACGAAGCCTTGTCAAGGGCCCAAGTCTTCCGGTGATTCAGTGCAGTGTTGAATTCAGACTTTTGTACTGGGGGGGGCAAAAAATTTGAGAGGGGGGCTCTGTTGTAGATTGTAATAGAGCAGCAGTAATCTGTCGCAATAAATACGCGACTTGTTATTGTCTGATCGGTTGCAATAACCAAGAAATTGCCATTTTTCCCTAACGTTGTAAAGCGTTTGTGTGCGTCTGTATCTAACTTCCAAGTTTTTATTTAACTTCGACTTTATACGATAACGCGCTTTGATACTTTGAACAATTAGATTGAGCAAAAGAAGAAACTAATTTTCTTTAACAAACAAAAAATCTTTGGTTTTAAACCTCTTTTATTTCCCCCAAAAAAAATTAAACAAAAAAAAATAATGCATGTCTATAGTAGATATTCAAGAGGGGGACGCATATATATTCTAGAGGGGGCTCAGCCCCCCTTGAACATGCCTGAATTCAACACTGGTTCAGTGAGTTCATGAAGGGACGGGAGACCGTTAAAGATATGGAGCGAACGATGATCGGAGATTTGTCACTTTGTCAACGTTTTTGTCCAAAGCACTCATTGAAGGGCGTCCAGAGCAAAATTTAATCGTGTAGCGCTGCTCCAACGAATGCAACCCCATTTCGCATGTTCTCTGCCGTGATAAAAACTGAGAAACAGATTTTGCGCCACATGTTATCCTCGCTGCGTGAGAGCTCGTACGCGACTGCTACTTAGTACGTTGCTTAGCTTGGACTCCAACCACAATCCCCCCGGGGAGCGTGCTACTGGCGATGGAGCGCCGTGCGGAGGCCAATCCCATTACTTTCTGAACACAAGCTGTGAAGTGGGAAAAGACAGAAGAAGAAGAAGAATGTATTTATTTACTGTATTTGTATAAAATACATTATTAAGCAGTACTGCCTTTATCTTAATTTTAACAGTGACACATCCTCCTAATTATCCGTACTCGTAACGTGGACTTAATTATATCATAATACAACAGCCACATTTAACACACACACACACACACACACACACACACACACACACACACACATATATATATATATATATATATATATATATATATATATATATATATATATATATATATATTAAAGATTGTTGTAAGATTTTTGAACAATTCACGACTTCAACAATCCACATTTAAAATGTAACAGTTCTTTTGTTGATCACCATGGGGATACAGTACGTCAGAATGCAATAATGTTCCGTTTAAATTATTTTGTGTAGATATACATTCAAACAGCAGACATCCATAACGGTGAAACACAGATGGCTTGTCTTCAAATACTTAAACAAGAAATTAAGATTTTGGAATCAATTTTCCCGAAAAACCATGAACGTTTTCAAATAATGTATGCAACCGTTGACGAGTTGAACTGTCGATTTATAGGCAAAGATGGAAAGAAGTATGACATTCATGCAAACATAACCGAAACGTATCCTTCAACTCCTCCAATATGGTTTTCGGATTCGGAAGAAACTAGTGTAACGAATGCAGTGCAGATTCTTTGTAATACATCAGGAACGGATAATCATGTAATAAACCAGGTGGTAATTTTGTTACGGGAATTGTGTCGACTACACTCAGTGTCAGAGCCTCCCGAGATTGATCAACTGACCCTCACAATGCCTTCGCTAGGAATGTCTAATCTAGATTCTGGATTCCATCACAACGTAGTAGGTCCTCCTCGCGGAGGAAAAGTCGTGGAAGATGTCGGAGCGTTTGATGAGGACGATGATGAAGATTATTCCGAAATGGATGAAAGTGAAAATGAAACTGGAAACGAAGGCTTGGATCGCGAACATCTGATAATGCTGGAACGCTTACGACAAAACCAAAGAGAGAATCATATGAATGGGGTGGTATCGGGATCTGTTCAGGCAACAGACAGGCTTATGTCAGAACTAAAGGATGTGTACAAATCTGATAGCTTCAAGAAAGGTGTGTACACCATTGAGCTTGTGAATGATAGCATTTATGAATGGAATGTTCGACTTCTGATGGTGGATCCTGATTCACCCCTGCACAATGATCTTAAATTACTCAAGGAGAAGGAAAAAGAAGGAAATGACGGTATCCTTTTAAATATACGATTTAAGGAATCATATCCATTTGAGCCACCATTCGTTCGTGTTGTTTATCCAGTGCTATCTGGTGGTTATGTACTCTCGGGAGGTGCAATATGCATGGAACTTTTAACAAAGCAGGGATGGAGTTCAGCATACTCAATTGAAGCTGTTATTATGCAGATCGCAGCGACTTTAGTAAAAGGAAAGGCTCGGATTGTATTTGGAGGCGCCAAGGGACAGTACACCTTACAACGAGCCGTACAGTCTTACAAATTTTTAGTTAACTTACATGAGAAGAATGGATGGACTACGCCACCAAAAGAAGAAGGCTAGTGTTTAGATTGCACTGTATGGGCATTCTTCCAAAAGGTCGCTTGAGTTTGGATTTGGACTTCGTTGAAGTTTTTTTAAAATTGCCAACAGAGAAGATCAAACTTAAACTTATATCTGTAGTATAAAGTTAAAGAGTACTACATCAATGCTGTTTTAAATATAAAAAAATCTATCGTCGTCCTGTTAAAATCCAGTCGCTTATTTCTTTCTTTGTTACAAAAAGTAAATACTCATCAATGCAATGTATCTTAGGCTCTTCTGACATAGTTAATCCTGTTCTTCAGAGAAAAGAAATAAAGTTGTTAACTTATCAGTGACTGAATATTTGATATAGTTCTTAAACAACGAATGAAATACAGGATGTCCCACTCGTAAGAGCCCCTGGGAAAAGTGTTATAAAGATCTTAATAAAAGAGGATATGTAACCAATATTGTACATGACATACCTTTATGGCTGAGAAATGAAGGTACGTTATAAGAGATGCTGGAAATAACCTCTCCTCCTGTATATACAGTTCAACACGGAGCTGCATGTTAGTGACTATTCGTACCACAGTATGGGCGTAGAAGTGTATCCTGAAGAGAGCGCGTGTTTCTTGTGAAACAGTATTGGAAAAGTTGCTTCTTTAAGACATGTCAGAATACGTGAACTCACAAAACATACGTTTATGGAGTAATGACAACAAGCATACAGTCGTTGAAGAGCCCATTCATTCAAAGAAGTTGGATGTGTTCCGTGCATTATCACAGCAGCGCATCATCGGGTCAATGTTTTTGACACTACGGTCACAAGTGAAGTGTATCAGGCATTGTTTCATGAATTTGTGGACCAGTTGCATGACGAGAAATTGACACTTGGTTGGTACCAGCAAGATGAGGTAACATGCCACACATTTAAGGCGGGTATGGCTGCGGTGGAATCATTTTTCCCTAACAGAGTGATTTCCAAAGGATTATGACCCTCAGGTCACCTGACGTAACTCCTGATATTTTTTTGTGGAGTCATCTTAAAGGTAACATGTACTGTACAAGAACAAACCACGCACTATCAACGAGTTAATGAGAGCATTCACCGTGAAACCCAGACAATCACACTTATTGCTCTGGCAGCAACATTCACGAACATGCAATGTCATATTGAACTGTGTATACAGGTGAGAGAGGTCACTTCCAGCATCTCTTCTAATGTACCTTCATTTCTCAACCATAAAGGTTCATGTACAAATAGGTTTCATATCCTCTTTCATTAAAATTTTCATAAATACTTTTCCCGGGACCTCTTACGAGTGGAACACCCTGTAGTTTTACGTATTGAAATCTGTGTAAACCTGTGACTGTGCGTGTCACGTGTATACCTACTTTGGCCATAAATACTGTTACAAAGGAAGAAGTGGAAACCAGCAATTTGCTGCAAGATAATTTAACATCTATAAAGGATGGGAAGGATACATGGCCTGATAGCTGTTTGCACTCACCATATTTCAAAATTCCCTCCATTAGGACACAGACTCGGAATCTGACGGGCCACTCGTCTGAGCCAGCACGCACCATTACCAGAGGAAATATCGTCGCTTCGGCCAGTAAAGAGCGTTTCAATCTATCAACTACGATTAGAGACTTCTTGCAAATATTATCCTCCGGCACTGGCCTGTTTGTAATACAGGTCATCAAGATGAGGATTACTAAAGAAACAATTATCGATGAATATGTAGTCAGACACATTGTGCTCCAGTATCTCCTGGGGTGATTTAGTCTTATGATTAAAAGCAGACTCTTGCTGAAAAATCCACTGGGGCGTTTTGAATAGGGTGTTGGTGAAGTTCTTCACTTGTAGGGTCCAGAACAATATCTTGGCACCACTGAGTAGCAATTTTTAAGCTTTTCTTACAAAAATGAAATGTGCTGCCAGCATAGCTCACTCCCTATTACAATATGACTGACGGCGGATGACGACCTCTCTGGATTTTCGAAACCTTGTTCCTGACGTCCACAGATAATCAGGCAATACCCGATCATTTTTAGAGATTAAAATTCTCTTTGATAGCTAAATTGTTCGCTTATCACTGAGACACAACTACGTTTCCTTTGTGCCTTGAGATGCGATGTCAAAAAGCGTACCGTTGAATCTATCTGTAAAAACACCAAGGCCTGAGTAGCTTGGACATTTTCATCTCCGGACCATTAATGTCTGTTTTCGTACGGGATTTCTTTCAAGCGCCTCCAATACTACAAGAGCTTCTGGAGTCATTGTACTTCGTAGGACTGCTTTTTTTTTTTTGGATGATCCTAAACGGGTCTAGTATCAAGGAACCGCTGCATTGTGCGCTTCACAAACATTAGGCTGGTTTATAGTTCTTTATTCGTGTTGAAAGTTTCACTCAGTGTTTTTCCAAATCTGTGTAGCGCTATTATTGCTAACCAGCTTTCGTAATCACTCCGTTGCATTTTACCTGTACGGGCTATGTATCCTTCTTTCTATAGTAGGACTCACAATGAGTCATTCCACCACCAGATTCCTTTATTCTCCTCACAACGAATAATGTTGCAGCCTCTGGAACTTTGTAACAGTACTTGTGTCCATGCTAGGTAGAAGTTGTTTCTGGAGTCATGAAGCAAAATAAGCAATGGTATGTTTTTTTTTCAAGAAGCATATTTCAATAAAATATGACAAATGAAATTGTGTAAAAAAAGTGAGTAGTTACTTAGAAATCTTTTGCAACTGAAAACACTTCATCTGCAAATTGGAATTCTAAAAACGAAACCTTAAAAAATCATTTTTTTGGTGACTTTACGATGATGAATGACTAAATCAGCTCAGATTGCCGATGTATTTAAAAGTTTTGGATGCCTACCTACATTTTAAGCTTAGGCCATGAACTGGCTCCGCTCAGATCCGAAAGAGACAATTGTGTTTGCATTTGATATGTCATAACTAGACGAATCCCAAAGTTATGCGTGCCACCGATCGGGATATCGTGAGTTACAACACATTTTGTAATGTAAAAGCTATTAGTTGGCAGAATAGTTTGAACCGAGTAATTTGTTCGGAAACGGTTGGGTATATCGAAAACTCGGCGAACAAGTAACCCATCATTTTCAAGGGCACATGTTTGGGGGGAGAAAGTTTGCTCCTGAGGTTCAACTCAAAAGTTTCAAATATCAAAGGAGGTTGAGTAGCACATCGTTTGAAAGTTGTTGTGAAATGAAAGAAGATGAAGCGAGTTTCGACTCTCTACGACAACCCTATGCAAAATGGTGGTGAGTCAAAATTTAAACAAAAACTTAATTGAAAAGTCCATGGGCACTCCCCAAAATCGGAAATGATGAGACAAATGTGAAAATAGGAAAACACTGTGGTATCATTTTTAAAGTATAACAATTTAAGGTAAAAGCGTCTTGTCCCAGAGCCACCACCGCGTCCCAGGTGGGGCCCAACTCAAAGTTTTAAAATAGCAATTGGGGTTAAGTAGCGCATCGTTTGAAAGCTGTTGTTAAATGAAAGAAGATGGAACAAGTCTCGACTCTGTACGATAACTGTGTGCAAAATGACAGAGAGTCAAAATATAAACACAAACTTGAAAAGTGTATGGCCCATCTTGAAACCAAGATGGCCGCTTAAAACCTAAGTCAAAAGAATATACACTCCAAATTGCTGAAACTAGGAAAACCAAATTTGGCATGAATGTTGAGCAGTAAGTGTTGGTGACGAAAAGATACGAAGTGTTCAAAAACGCGACATCTTGAGTTCAAAATTCCGCACTCAAACTACTGGAGCTAAAGAATCGAAATGTGGTATTTACGTTTATTTGCCAATAGTAGATATCTACAAAAAATATCAAAGACTTATAATCTGTAATCCAATATGGATGCCATCGTGAAAATTGAGTTTGTATATAAATGCTGATTATTATGTTGTATCTCACAATCACAGCTGACAATTATGTAGTATCTTCATTCATGCTACTCGTTGAAATGAACAGATCTACGAGTGACCCGACCAATGTACAGAGGTTGTTGCCACCAGGTGGCAGCTCTAACCGCTTCCAGCAAACAATTGGAACCATCATAGAACGGAGACTACTATTTTTTTCTTAGTTGTTTACAATTTCGATCATTTCTTATTTTTTGTTATTCTTTCATTTTCTATCCTGTTTGTATCATACGTAAATTAGTCCGTCATTGTGAACTTATCTTTCATTTCACAACAGCTTTCAAACGATGTGCTACTCAATCCCCTTTGATATTTGAAACTTTTGAGTTGGACCCCATCTAGTATCCTGCTGGGGACCCTGGGGCAAACTTTTTACCCCAAAAATGTGCCCTTGAAAATGATGAGATACATCTTCGCCGAGTTTTCCATATACCCAACCGCTTCCGAACAAATTACCCGGTTCAAACTATTCTGCCGGCTAATAGATTTACATTACAAAATATGTTGTAATTCACTATATCCCAATGGGTGGCACGTATAACTTTAGGATTCGTCTAGTTATAACATATCAAATGCAAACAGAATTGTCTCGTTCGGATCTCAGCGGAGCCAGTTCATGACCTTCCCTTGTAAGACAGAAGAACTGATAGTTAAAAAAAAAAAAAGACCTTCATACTCAAAATCTAGATGCAGAAAATTTCAGTGACGAAATTTGGCATTTGTGTTGTACAGTCAGCGACAAAAGTTCTTTTCGTGTGATAAAATTATTTTCGTAAGTAACTTCAGAATGGAAGGACAATTTGAGTACAGTTTCTAGTAAATTAAAAATAATGTAATTTTCTTTACGTTCCATTCATACCATCATTATTCCCAAAATAAATTTTATGAATCGGAAATAGCTCTAGTCGCCTACTGTACATTTGTTCGTCGTGATAGGGGAGAGGAAGGGAATGGCGATCATCCCACTTTGTCCTCTTGCGTGACCCAAGGAGAAGTCAAACTAGTGCTGCCATCTGCCTCTTGTAGCAAGGTTTCTTGTGTATTGTCGAGGAAGTTGTCAGAGAAGACTGAAGTCTACAGCGTGCTAAAACTTGTTTTTGTTGTTTTTCTTATAAGAGTCTGCATATTTCAACTCATCATACGTACAATTTTAAGTTGTAAGATCTTGAAATTACCAAGATTCATAAAAAGTTATACTTACGTCTAATGCACGACACATAGTTATATTTAAAATAAACTACGTTTTACAGTATAACCAGCTCAATTTTCAAAATGGCGCAATGTTGGGAATGCCGATCAACGTGATCGGTTTACCATGATGGTGATCGCCATTCCTAACAAACATTTGGAATACTTCTCCAGCCAAAAATTATAAAAGAGACTAGACGTAAGATAGGTAATACGCCTACTTGAGTCAAACACTGAAATTTTGGTACCGGTGTAACCTTTGTGGAACGTGGGTGCATGCTGACTGTACTGTTGTGGACTCACCACGTGGATATATCTGTGACGTGTCTTTGAAAAAACGTCCTCAGTCTTTCGAAGGCGCAGTTAAAAAATAACACTTGAACTGCCTATGAAACTATGTGTGTTTATTAAGCTTGTACTGAGATCGCCATTACCACCATGTGATGGGAAGGGCGACCAAAGTAGCAATTTGAGTTTTTTCCATCGTGTTCCCGAACTGAAAGAATGATCCTCTTTTTATTTTACACACTTATTGTAGAAGGATTGAAGTATATATTTACAAATTTGTTTCAATATATTTTGCAAATGAAACTGCGTAATAACCCATTTTTCTTAGGTGATCGCCATTGCCCACCTCTCCCTTATTATCTGTATGTGAAAAAAAAAACACACACACACACAATAAATTTGTACGAAAATAAATTTGACAGAACGTAGCTCATATAAGACATTTTCATTACGTTTCGTATCTGTCAACTTCGTGTGGCTAAATCTATTGAAAGTACTGTACACAAGTTGAAGTAGGTCAAAATTTACCTGATGACGATAACTTTTACCTCTGCCTATAAACTTTATTAACCTTAAAAACTATTATGTATTACACACCAACTGAAAAGAAAACGTGATTGGTGTTTCATGTAAAGGCTTCATACATATTTTTACTTATACGATAGAATCTGGCAAAAATACCTTTCGTTTTTGAAGAGAGCGATGTGTGAGTTGTTGGGGGATACTGCAGCAGAGGGAGTATCAATCGATAGTGGTATACGTGCCACTTTCAGTGGTCATAATGGCATGGCGCGGTTATCATCGTGCGTTTGTTGGAGAGGAATCTATTCGTAATGGTGGTTCTTGTCGACCTGTTTAAGTGCTGGATACTGTGGAGATTGCTGGATGAACGCTTTCATACGCTCCACATTTTCCGGCGTTATTACGTGATTCGAGGTCGACCAGGCGAGTTTTACTCTCAGTGCACAGCCTGTTGCTCTGAGGTTTGATTCCTAAACTTGAATAGTTTTTCTATCCGGAACAAAATCGTGCCGGCCAAGTCCGAACCGAACGCGAAATGCACGCTGAGCAGTAATCTCGGAACGGAACCACTATTACTAATATACTCCTCTACAACAAACTCACGATGATCACCGCGCCAAGCCATTGCGAAAGTGGCACATTGTACTAAATGACGTGACAAACATCTTGGCATTTGAAGGCGGCGCTCCAAGTTCCCTTTAAATGCTGTTAGCAAATGAGAGGCCAGAGGTATTGCCACGTTTATTTTGTACACACCCACGTCTATCCCTTGCCACCTGATCGCGCTGTAGTTTATCTGCTTAGCCATAGCTACACCCCTTTACCACTTGGCAACGTCGCGCCAGAGCTTGCGTTTTATTTGTTTAGCTAAAATGCCAAGATGTTTGTCACAGGCTTTAGTGATACCAAGTTATTATTATGAACTTGTATGTGAGATATTTTATAAGATGATACTTCCTTATAGAGTACCTTTAATTGAATCATTGAGTTCGACAACCGGTCATCTCCATCGAAGCTAATTTGAGAGGAGTGACAATCAAAACTAAATTAGTCAATATGCATCTCATATATAGGGCTGTGGCTAAGTGGGTAGCGTACGCGCCTTTGGCGAGGGAGACCCGGGTTCGATTCCCGGCGGGAGCTCAAGTAGTTCGGAGTCCACGTTAATCAGTAGGTCCACGTCTCATATAGCCTCGCTGCTGAACGGAACGTTAACACTCGAAATCAACTTAAATCATTTTCAGACCGTAGAACTGCCATTTTTCTACGATCTACTACATGTCGGATGCCTATATGTCAGCCCTACAAACAGCCCTACATGTCAGATGCATATTGACTAATTTAGTTTTGTTTGTTACTCCTCCCAAATTAGCTTCGATGGAGACGACTGGTTTTCGAACTCAGCGATTGAATTACTTTCCATACAAAACAACACTTTTCCCTAACTTTTAATTAGGCTTAGGATTTATATTAGGAAACAGTATCTAATTTCTAATCAATTTGTTTAAAAACACAAATGAATTTCATAGTAGTTTATTCATTAGTCTCTCATAGAATAGTGTAAACAAATTGAATAATGTAAACATAACAGATATAATTTACTTTTATTTTTAACCCAGATAATTCAATAATAATAATAATGAAGACTTTAACGTGCTGAAATAATTACATTAATTACATAGTGATAATAATGATAGATAAATTTTGCATTTAAAATTTTGATAAATAAAATTACTATTTTCATTATGTATATTTCCAACATTTTTAGACACGCTTTCATACATTTTCAGAACCTCTTTTGCTTAAAAGAATCTGATTTTTTTCCCTGGGTGAACAACTTTTGAAATATTATTGCGCTAGAGAACATTTTGAATGTCATCATTACTGAGGTTTCAATTACTAGAATAATAGGCCTATAAATGTTATTAACATAATTTCCAATATTCGCTGGTGCTACCATCAAAATTCTCCTGACGAGTTTTGTTGTTATCAATATTTCTCATTGTAATTGTAATTAATTAACTTAATTTCCAAGAATGGGTACTATTATTATAATAACATTCCCGTGATGATTGTTATTATCAAAATTCCAGATGATCATTGCTGCTATTATAAAAATTTACAAATAGCAGATGCTGTTGTATTAATATCCAGTTGTAATTGTGCTTTATTATCGGATATTCGTGGTTATTGTTATTGATTATAAATATTTCCTATGGCAGATATTATTATCTTAATTTCCACCAGGATTCCCCCATGATGGTTAGCTATTATTTTCATCAATATTTCTTATGACAACTGTTCTTATTTAAATTTTTCTGTGGGGGTCGCGTGGCTCAGTGGTAGAGCGCCTCAGATGCATGGAGCCCTTAGTTCAATCTTAGTTCGCGCCAAATGAACTTTGTGGTGGACAAACACCGTGTGTGATGGTTTTCTCGGGGTTCTCCCATTTCCTCCCACTTTCTCCATTCCATTATATCATTCACTTCTCATCATCACTGTCTCCTTTAACCTAGCCAGCATAATCGTGGGACGTAAAAAGATTTAAACTTCTTTTGCTTTAAAAAAAATGATTTTTTCTTGGTGAACAAATTTGGAAATATTATTACGCTACAAAACATTTTAAATGTCGTGATTACTGAGGTTTGAATTACTACAATATTATAAATGTTATCATAATTGCCAATGCTTGCTGCTGCTATTATCAAAATTCTCATGACAATTTTTTTTGTTGTTATCAATATTTCTCATGGTAGTTGTAATTAATCAACTTAATTTCCAACAATACCTATCTTTATTATAATAATATTTTCGTGATGATTGTTATTGTCAAAATTCCAGATAATCACTCTTACTACGCATTATCAAAATTTACACATAACAGACGCTGTTGTCTTAATTTCCAACTGTGGTTGCTTTTTTTATTGGATCAAGAGATCCAATATATTTTATTCAAAAGTTATCTTGTAGGCTTTATATCTGGAGAACTACATATAGTGTAGCCAAATCCAAGCTATCATTTAACTCAATATGATTGCTTATTCCGTAAAAAAAATACGAAAACTCGATTTAGAGGTCGTTCAAAAATTTTATGACCCCTGATCCAAAAACTAATTATTGGGTAAGATCGCAATCTTTTGATCTATTTTTGATCATTCCTAGAATTTTTGTTATGGAATATCTCATCAATATTTCTGATGATAGATGTTATCTTAATTTCCACCACGCTTCCCCATGATGGTAATTATTTTCATCAATACTTCTTATGACAACTGTTATTCACATTTTTCTGCTGTTGTTATAAAAATCTCGGATTATGGCTCTTGATGTTATCAAAATAGAAATTTTCCCCACAATTTCCACTTCAACTGTACCTTTTGATTGTATTTAAAATTTTATCATAAACTATTACATTTGCTTCTTTGGCGTATAGAAAGTCCATGTGGTCAAAATTTCTCGTGGAAACACGGAATGTTGCTATTACATTAGGTAGCTGTTCAGATAACCAAAGAACATCCTGAAAAAAAAATATATATATAGAGCTGTATTAATATTCATAGTAATTCAAATGCATAAATACTGTACTTACTGATTAAGAAAGGCATTTATTTAATTATTATATTTTTGTTTTATGTATATCCTAATTGGTCCTAGATATACAGGGGTATATAAAACTACATAAACTGACTGACATAAAATAAAGGGAAACTTCCAGTTGACGTGGAAAGTTGAAATTTTGCATGATTGAAGCTTTTCGAGACTAACTTACAAGAAAATTACCAAAAGTGAATATTTTTAATTTTTAGGGGTTCTAAAGGGGAGATGAAGAAATTCTCCATGTTATTTAAATGGGCCTTTTTTGGACCTATAATCTCATGTTTTAGCTACTTGGAATTGGAATAAAGACTTGAAATTCGGTATACTTGTACATTTTCATTAGCGTTACCTAAGGAAATTACAAAAGATAATTTCCAACTTTAGTTTGGTTTTATAGGCAATTGTAAAATCTTCCCCATATTATTTATATGGCACACATTCTACATCCCAAAATTATTGGGCGCTTTGTGTACGGATAAAATTATTAAATTTGACATGATTGTAGCTTTTTGGGACTAAACCACAGAGAAATTACCAAACGTGAATATTTTTGTTTTTAGTGAGTTTAATGGGAAGAAGAAAAAAATCTCATGTTGTTTAAATGGGCGTTATTTTAACTAGGGATGGCCAATTCCGGAATTTTTACTTTCCGGAATCCGGAAAGTAAAATCGGAAAATTCCGGAATTCGGAAAAATTCCGGATTTCGGAAAAAATCCGGAATTCGGAAAAATTCCGGAATTCGGAAAAATTCCGGAATTTAGAAAAAATCCGGATTTCGGAAAAATTCCGGAATTCGGAAAAAATCCGGAATTTAGAAAAAAATCCGGAATTCGGAAAAATTCCGGAATTTAGAAAAAATCCGGATTTCGGAAAAATTCCGGAATTCGAAAAAAATCCGGAATTTAGAAAAAATCCGGAATTCGGAAAAAATTCCGGAATTCGAAAAAAATCCGGATTTCGGAAAAAATCCGGATTTCGGAAAAATTCCGGAATTCGGAAAACTTCCGGATTTCGGAAAAATTCCGGAATTCGGAAAAAATATTTTTCTTTTTGTAATCCTAAGAATTTTGTTCAAACGCAAACGAACAAATTTCCTTTTTGTAATCCTAAGAATGTATGATGCAAGTTAAGCTGAAACTTATATCCTAAAGTATACACTACTCAATCTTCCCATGGTTAATGAGATGTAGTCCAAAAGTACGATGTACTTCTAATATTTAATTTTTGTTTTACTGTGATATTGTCCAGAGGTAAGACATATATCACACTGAGATAAACAACTTGACATAATGAAGATGTTATCATACGTAGTTTTCCAGAAAATCGTGAGAAACTAATTTTTGTGAAGTTAAAATATGCGTCGCTTGTTGCCAGTGGGATGCAATTGATAACTTTTATGCTGGAATAGTATTATTATTATTATTATTATTATTATTATTATTATTATTATTATTATTATTATTATTATTATTATTATTATTATTATTATTAATCGTTTATGTACTGTAAAAGAAAAATGTGAACCGTTAAGTAGTAGATTTTATCTGTTGTTTTTTGATATCTTCTAACAGTAATAACAAACTGCTTGTAAATACGCAATGATTATCAAGGACAATGGCATATTAATGTAAGGACTACTCTGCAGACTAGCAATAAACAATAACAGATAAACAATAGTTGCAAGAAAAAAAAAGTAACTAACTTGGGCACGTCAGAATGTTCGCGAGAATATAGGGACGCATTGAGACTAGCAAAGAGCGTGCTATTATCATTACTCAAAGGGCCGTACGATGGAGGCATTAATGTTAATGGCACTAATGAGCACTTACTTGCTCTAACGGTTAACCTAATTTTTGAGATGATTCTTAGAAGTGGGCGTGTTGGCATGCAGTTAGAAGACCTATATCCATTATTTAAAAAGCACACGTTATCTGTGAAGTACTAACGATTTGCGTCACTATCGAACACTAACGTAGCACTAGCGACGTTTAAAGTCGAAATGGAGTCTGACATAAGTGGCTTGTCAACTTCACGGACATTATATTTTCCTTGAATGAGAGAATTTTGCTCCCAGGAAATTTGCGCCCTACCACAAAAATAGGAAAAAATGCGCTCGCAATATATTTGCACTGGGATGTTTGCGCCCTACCCCAAAAAGAGGGGAAAATGCGCCGGCTATATATTTGCACTGGGATGTTAGCGCCCTACAATTCAACTTATTTTTGTATTGTGTAAAGTAACTTCCACTCACACTTGAACTAGGCTTGCCTATCATCGTCTCAGTGAGTTACTCCATCCGTTATAATATTCCGAACAAATGAAAAAAATACAATTTTAGTTCACTAAAGGGCAATCCATACAAATACAATTTTTCATTATACTACAAAATTTACAAAAAAGTATAAATGACTGATATATAATTATTAATATAATCAAAGAGTATAATTTAATCTACAAAAGGCTGTTTGGCTCTACCCAGTTATCTCTGTTCACAATCCTTGCGAGTTGTTTGGCTTTTCAGGACACAAAATATAGAAAAGAAAATGTAAAGTGAATGTAAAATCAGTTCAGTAATATTATCAAGAAAACTATGTACAGTGTGTTTACTTGCTGGAATTCAAACACACAATTGCGTTCAGTCGTTCTTTCAGAAAAAAAAAATTTCCGGGGGGCACACTTAGTATTCCGGAGGGGGGTCACTGCTGGTACTATTCTATTTATTATTATATTATAGACGCATTATTTTGGTCTCCTCCGAGGGGGCACTCTGAGAGCTCTGGGGAGGCCAGTGTTCCCCCAAAATCATCTCTGGAAGAAGCAGTGATTGCGTTGATCCGTTGTGTTCTTTTGGCTTATATTGAAGTTTATTCTCCCTTTATATAGCCACAATGAAAATAAATCACAAATGGCATGGTTGTGGGGGGAGGATTGTTTATGCTGTAATGTCAGCCCCTCCGAGCAAATGCGTAAGCTCCAATAGGTTCTTTTATTTCGCAGGGCTCAACTTCCCGGTGGAGGTTCATCGCAGGCGCAATTTTCCCTGTTCTTGAGGTAGGGCGCAAATTTCCCAGACGCAAAATTCTCGACACCGTTCGAATGACCTCGGAAAACTTTTTCAATACTTTTTTATATTCTTTTACTCGAGATTTCTTCATAGCTTCTTATTAAAATACTTACTAATATATCCTCATTTTATTGTCCTAACCAATCAATATGGGTATGTTGTCAGTAAAATATTTAGATTGATCGAGCCTCTGGTGTGTAACCACAGTATTTCATATCATCCCCCCATTAGAAATCTTGGCTAAACGAACCAATATATGTTGCCAATAGAATAGTTTAGAATGATTGAGCCCCTGGTAAATAACCACAGTATTTCGTGACAGACCCCCCCTTCCTATTACCATATTCTAGCTACATGCCTGACTCAGCTAATTCTCTACATTCTTTACCAAGCACACATTTTCTAAAGCGGAAAATGCTCTCTAAATACCTAAGCTCATTATTTTCAGCAGATGCACAAATTGGGTAACATTCTATCTACATGAATGTTATATATATGTCGATTACTGGAAACCGCTTCTTGCTATCTATTACCATATTTACTATATAATGATTAACGTTAAAACCGGAAATGGTTGATTTGTACCGCTTCCGGTTTGAATATTACATTTATCAGGGAACTCGATTCTTAACTATTGACTCTGTACATCATGGCCAAAATTGATTGGTAATCCATCAGATAGTTCTTGAGACTGTTTGCTTCACTGACGGACAGAATGAATATATGGCTATAGAGTTTTGATAAACTAAATTCGTTAATGAGTGATGATGGAACAAATATAAGAAAGGTAGGCCTTCCACCCGGAAAATTTTCGAACACAAAATTAGCCATCGAAAACCCACATGTCCTGGGTTAGAATACCATAGATGAAAACTCTACCACTGAGTCATCAATCACCCGCTTATTAGTTTTATTAATTATTATATTAATATAAATTAATGAATGCCTGCTTATGTTAATTATTGAACAATTACATTGTACACTTCGTAAAGTCAAAAATTATAAATTTGTATTTACTGTACATACAGTGAGCGCAGAAAGTGTTCGTACACCTATGCTATTGAAACGAGAATGCCTGCGAAAAAGAAACAGAAAATTTAAGAAGTGTAATAACACACACAATATGAATAATGAAAACTAAGCTTTATGAATATACCAATAAAGAACCACAAAGACAAATTTAATGGTCAGAAAGTAAATAAATTCCGTAGAAAGTGTATAGAGTAGAAGCAAAATGTGATCGTATACCTGACGTACGAATACGAAACAAAGATACCACAACTGGGGTTCACTAGTATTCACCTGGGGTATACACCTCTGTATAGCATGACGAGTAACAGAATGAGTTTAGTTGTGAATAGAAGTGAAAAAACTGCACGGTGGGCTGTCAAAGTGGGAAGCAACCGAACAGAAACAAATGAGGAGACAAGAAAAGTAATTATTAAATTGCATAAGAAGGGTAAGTCTTTGAGAAAGATAGCAAACCTTGCAGACAGGCCTCGTTCAACAGTACAAACAATAATTGCGATGTATAATGTTTCTATCACTGTGCGAAAAAAAACAACAAAAAAAAAAAAAAAAAAAAAAACAACAAAAAAACAAAACAAAACAAAACAAAAAAAAAAACTGGAAGACCAAGAGTGTTGAGTGAACAAGATAAACGTTACATTATTAGGGAAAGAAAAAAGGTTCCAAAAAATAGTGCTGTGCAATTGGCAACGGATCTGGAAACACGCGGTGTTAAAGTATCAGCCAGTACAGTGCGGAATATTTGCAAGGTATCATGGTCGGATAGCCAGGAAAATGTTCTGGGTGAACAAGACAAATCGTATAAAGAGACTAAAGTTTGAAAAAGAGTATAAAGATAAGGGATCAGGCTTCTTTCTGGAATAGGGTCATATTTTCGGACGAAAGTAAATTTAACTTTATCGAGTCCAATGGGAGGCGTATTGTATGGCGCAAGGTGAATACAGAGATGAATCCTCAAAATCTCGTCCCTAAAGTAAGACACGGAGGACGGTCCGTGCTCGTCTAGGGTTGTATGAGTGCCTCAGGAGTGGGTCGTCTCCACCTTATCGATGGAGTGATGATCCACAAAGTGTATATTAACATATTAAAGGAAAATCTCCATACTAGTGCGCAGAAGATGGTTCTTGAAAACAATTTATTGTTCAGCAAGACAACGACTCCAAACATACAGCGGAAAATACTCGATTGTGGCTACTCTATAATACCTTGAAACAGCTTCGCACACCTCCCCAATCCCCAAATATGAACCCCATAGAACATCTATGGTCTGTTCTGGAGACAACAATCAGAAGGCACAGCTTCTCTACTCAGGGCCGGCGCTAGCAATTTTGCCGCCTTGGGCGGTGCTTTCACATGCCGCCCCTTTAATCCGCAAACCTTATTTTGACAGATAAAGTTCAAGTGTCATTTAAAAACATGTATAAAATGGAAAAGTAAACAAACAAACAAACAAACAAACAAAAAAAAGAACTACCTTTCTGGAATGTTCACGTAATATTTAAACGACTCTATACTGACACAATATTCAGTATGCTCGATTTCGCTGTATATCTGTAATATAGAGCAGCGCATACAGAAAATAAAATTTTAAAAATATACTTTAATCATGACTAAGAATTTTAATTTTTAGGCTTATTTTATATCAAAAGGCGTTTTCAACAGAGTATGGAGCAAGAAGATAATACAGTAAATCAGATAATTATGGTAAATGTAAGTGATTAGCTTAAGCCTTATAATGTACTAAAACACAATAGACATACATAAATTTAACATACCTTAATTGAAAGAAACTTTTCTTGCTTTGATATGAGCAAATTCCTTTATCACATCACGTAGTCCAATGTTTTAGCCAATTTGTGTTCTATTGATATCGTCGCTAGACCACTCAAGCGTGTTTCAGACATAGAAGAGTGTAGATAGTTTCTAATAAACTTAAGTTTCCAAAAACTTCTTTCTCCACTTGCCACTGTTACAGGCAAGATTAACAAAATTCTACGTGCAATACTAACATTGGGAGCAAAGTCATGTTCCTAAATTATTATTATTATTATTATTATTATTATTATTATTATTATTATTATTATTATTATTATTATTATTATTATTATTATTATTATTATTATTTTTATTTATTTATTTATTTATTTATTTATTTTTTTGTGAACTTTCACAGGCTTAATTATAGTGGATAACACTTTCAGTTTGTCTTTCAAATCACTGGGGTTAATATCTTTCAATTCTTCGTGTGTTAAAATGATGGTAAGTTTAGTACACTTTTCAGACAAAAAGTTCAGGTGGTAGGCTATATCTTTACGATTACTTATATCGCAAAGAAAATTGAAATACTCGCTGTGATGTTTAAGTTGCTCAAATCTTTCTCTTAAAAGCTAACACAATCACTTCTAGAACTTTGTAATAAAAATCGATCTTGTATCTTGTTTGTGGATGTTTTCAGTAGCTTCATCCTCTGCCTCGTACTGAAACTGTCTCTTCTTTCGACTTCGAGCTTTCACTGTATTATGTATCAGTGGATCACCCGTATCTAATGCTGATGCCAAGTCCATCGTATCAACTAAGTAAGATTTAAACTTTGGATAATTTCTGCTCCTCTCAAAGTACCCAGATATATTTTCAAGAAATCCTACTGCATCCAACACATGAGAATCAATGCTTTAAAGTCATATCAGACCAGGGACGGCGCTAAGGGTGGGCGGGGGTGGGCAACCGCCCACCCGATGGATGGCCTCGCCCACCCATCCGCCCACCCCAACAGAACAGGGGTGTCATTAAAGGGGGACAGGAGGGGGCAATTGCCCCCCGCAAGATTTTGAGGAATACATATACTTTATCGATTGTCTACTAATATACTAGTGCAAACTGTGAAAGTCTTATGTTGTTGGTGTTCTTGCCCCCTCAAGCGAAGTCTGAAATGACACCCCTGCAACAAAAGAAGAAGAATAAAGGTGACCAGTGCCGGATTTCGGTTTGATGGGGCCCTAAGCTATTGAATATAGTAGTAATCGCATGACTTGGTCTCACTTTGGACTTTGACCCCGACCTTTGTGACGTCATAGGTCAAAGGTCAATGACCTTGGCCCGGGGTCAATGACCTAGGGGTACCTAGGACCACCCCCTCTAAATTTTGGCAGGGGTACCTTGGCCCACCCCCTAAATTTTGGCAGGGGTGCCTAGGACCACCCCCCTTAAATTTTGGAAATTGCCAAATTTAAAAATTGGGTATGGTAGCCTAGGACCATAGTATGTACCTCTATCAGTATTGGGTGTCTATGTCGTTCCCTTTCATGGGTAAAAAAATGCCAAAAATTCAAATTTCGGGGGTTTTTGACCTAATTTATCCCCTTTGATGAGGTGTTATTACACTATATAGTTATATGGGCGTATACAGGGGTCCATTACCTTTCATAAGACATGGGTATATTAATGCACCCCTTGAAAAATTTGGGAGGGGTACGTTGGCCCACCCCTTAAATTTTGGAAATTGACCAATTTCAACATTGGGTATTATAGTACCGGACCCTAATATGTATCATGATAAATTTGGGTGGTCCACCTCGTTCCCTTCTAGGGGTACAAAATTGCCAAATATATAAACGTAAGCAATACGTTATACCACGTGTTTGGTTTTTGACCTAATTTATCCCCTTTGATGAGGTGTTATTACCCTATATAGTTATATGGGCGTATACAGGGGTCCATTACCTTTCATAAGACATGGGTATATTAATGCACCCCTTGAAAAATTTGGGAAGGGTACCTTGGCCCACCCCTTAAATTTTGGAAATTGACCAATTTCAACATTGGGTATTATAGTACAGGCCCCTAATATGTATTATAATAAATTTGGGTGGTCCACCTCATTTCCTTCTAGGGGTACAAAATTGCCAAAAATATAAACGTAAGCAATACGTTATACCACGTGTTTGGTTTTTGACTCAATTTATCCCCTTTGATGAGGTGTTATTACCTTATATGGTTATATGGTCATGTATAGGGGTCCATTCCCTTTCATAAGATATGGGTATATTTGTGCACCCCTTGAAAAATTTGGGAGGGGAACCTTGGCCCACCCCTTAAATTTTGGAAATTGACCAATTTAAACATTTGGTATTATAGTACTGCACCCTAACATGTATTATGATAAATTTGGGTGGTCCACCTTGTTCCCTTTTAGGGGTACAAATTTGCCAAAATATAAACGTAAGCAATACGTTGTACCACGTGTTTGGTATTTTGGCCCAATTTATTTCCTTGGATGAAGTCCTATTACCTTATATGGTTATGTATAGGGGTCTATTCCCTATCATAAGACATAGGTACATTTGTGCACCCCGGGAGGGGTACCTTGGTCCAACCCTTAAATTTTGGAAATTGATCATTTTATATATTTGGTATTATAGTACTGGACCCTAACATGTATTATTATGATAAATTTGAGTGGTCCACCTCGTTCCCTTTTAGGGGTACGAAATTGCCAAATTTTAGTACAACCACGTGTTTGGTATTTTGGTCCAATTTATCCCCTTTGATGAGGTGTTATTATCCTATTTAGTTATATGGTCATGTATAGGGGTCCATTACCTTTCATAAGACCTGGGTATATTTGTGCACTCCTTTAAAAATTTGGGAAGGGTACTTTGGCCCACCCCTTAAATTTTGGAAATTGCCCAATTTAAACATTTGGTATTATAGTACAAGACCCTAATATGTATTATGATAAATTTGGGTGGTTCACCTCGTTCCCTTTTAGGGTACAAAATTGCCAAAAATATAAACGTAAGCATTACGTTGTACCACGTGTTTGGTTTTTGACCTAATTTATTCCTTTGGATGAGGTCCTATTACCTTATATGGTAATGTATAGGTGTTCATTCCCTATCATAAGACATAGGTACATTGATGCACCCCGGGAGGGGATTCGGTATCATAGTACATGACTCAACATGTATCATGATAAATTTGGGTGGTCCACATCGTTCTCTTTTAGGGGTACAAAATTGCTAAAATATAAACATAAGCAATATGTTGTACCATGTGTTTGGTTTTTGGCCCAATTTCTTCCCTTTGATGAGGTTTTATTACCTTATATGGTCATGTATATAGGTTCATTTCATATCATAAGACATGAGTACATTGATGCATCCTTTAAAAATTTGGGAGGGGTATCTTGGCTCATCCACTCGGTTTTAGAAATTGTTTAATATAAGCATTTGGTATCATAGTACAGGTCTCCAATATGCACCACTATAAATTTGGATGGTCCACATCGTTCCCTTTTCATAGGTAAAGAACTACCAAAAATCAAATTTCGGAGGTTATTGACCCCAATTTAGCATGTTATATGGTTTATTACCTTTATATGTTTATGTTCCCTTTTAAATTTGGGAATTATCAAATAACAAAATTCGGTAAACGTTTTTTAGGGCCCATTGGTGTTCCTCTTATGGCCAAATATTCAAAATTTAAATGTTATTGACCGGCTTTATTATTGAATAAGTACAGGATTTATTACTTTTTTCATAAGACACAGGTGTATTTGTGTACCAATCTTAAATTTTGGGAGGGGTACATTTCTTATTGTCGTATCAATAATTGGTAATTGGATAGTATCTCATTCATTGGTTAAATCATTATGATCACGTGATCGGTTATTGACCTATGATGGGATTAGGAGTTCAGGACATTGGTACATTGAAACTTTGTAGGATAATTTGATAATGCGTCATTGGTTTTGATTATTCCCGCCAAATATAAACGTAAGCAAGACGTTGTACCACGTGATTGTCCTTGATGAGGTAGTGTACAGGGATTCATTTCCTTTGTTGTGGTACTTCTTAAGTTTGAGTACACACACACTTCTAGAAAACAGTTGGTTCGACTCAGGTAAACAATTGACGGACATTATTGACATTATTGAACATATAATGATATGATTAACTCTAAGACTTAGGTATATCAAGAGAAGTATTCTTTAAATTTGGGAATGGTGATAAACAGAATTTTAACATAAGGTGCGAAATTTGAAACAATACATTGAACTTTAGTCACAGCTCATAGTCTAAGATCATTGGTGGTGATTGATTTGAAATCTGATAGCTAACCTTATTGAATCTTATGACTCATAGACGAAAGGCAATACATGCTACAACACTGGCAAAGTTATTGTTAATGCAATTTGATTGGTTGATCACTATCTGTCGTGCAATCTGATTGGTTGATCACTATCTTTCGTGCAATCTGATTGGTTGATAATTTTCAAATCTTTGCTGTATTCAGTTTTAAGTTTTGTTTAACATTTAAAAATCTTGGTTTCGTTCAACATTTTACACTCACTGATAAATATGATCAAAACCGTTTATTTGTTAATCGAATAGTTAAAAACCGGATAAAGTTTGACGGTTAACCGTGAAACGTAAAATTTTTTTAGTTTGAAATTTTTTTGCTTGAAATTTTTTGTTTGAAAAATTTTTTCGTTTCCAAATTTTTTTGTTTCAAAATTTTGTTTGAGATTTTTTCGTTTGAAATTTTTGTTTGAAATTTTTTCGTTTGAAATTTTTGTTTGAAAATTTTTGTTCGAAAATTTTTTAAAATTTTTTGTTTAAAATTTTTCGTTTCCAAATTTTTTGTTTCAAAATTTTGTTTGAAATTTTTTTTTTCGCTTCAAAATTTTGTTTGAATTTTTTTTGGTTTGAAATTTTTTGTTTGAATTTTTTTCGTTTCAAAATTTTGTTTCAAATATTTTTTGTTCTAAATTTTTGTTTCAAAGTTTGGTTTGACATTTTTAAAAGTTTGTGCACTCATTAGTAAAGAACTGGAACTGTTTAGAACAAAAACCTTTGACAACATTGTGGTGCAATAGTACACGTCAGAACCTGGGGTTGTACTTGAAATGAAAAAACACAATTCATTGAAATGGATCATTTTATTACACTCCACATACATCCATACCAGATAGTGGTTCTGGATATTGTCGATACAATGTATTTTGAACTTCTTGCACTAGTTTGTCTTTAGCATATAATTTTAATTCCAGTTGAAGTCTTTTAAGGTCTATTGCGATATCAATTGGTGGAAACTCAATGTCCATTTGATCACAAATAAACTGTTTATCAATACAGGTATGCACCCACGAACGATGTTGACAACCATCACAATATCTAGATACATGTTGTACAATATGCATAACACATTTTTCAAAATAGTACTTTTTCAGGAATATACTTGTTTTGTTACACACTTCCACTGCATGTTTAACACACTGAAATACGCTGATGAATTTGTTCCATTCCGTTTGTGTTAGATACACCATGTTGCGAGGGACATGGAATGTACTCTTTTTACGTAACAGTACCATCTTCTCTTCGAGGACTGTACGCATCACCACTTCATGATTTGAGCCTAATGATTTGACTATGGTCACATTTAGCTCATCATGAAAATAATCGTTCATTTGGTCGATTCGTGAACATAATATTTGCCATTCTTCACAGGTCAGTTGTACACCAAATTGTTCTGCTTTGCCCAATCGAATCACAGGTTCAAATGTTCTAGCACTGATACCAATCATCACATGTTTTGTTTGAAATATATTTATTGGATAATAGCTTGCGAAGATGAACTCTTTATCGTTAGAAGTACACATCTTTCCTCCTGAAAAGCACTTGCTCAAATGATTTCGTGGGATGACACTGTATTTGCTGGTTTATAGTTATTGCTGACGTCATTGGTAAGGAATGTGCTGACGTTTGAATTCATGATTTCATCACAGTTGCTGACGTCATGCCGACCAACCAAATTCATACAACTACAGCTGACGTCATTGGAATGTGCTGATTCATGATTTCATCACAATTGTTGACGAATCTGGCTGTGTACTAAATTCAAGTTGATGACTTCGACCCAAGAATCCTTTGTAACATAAAGATACAGATCCAGTATTTAAGAAACGCAGCAGTTCTTCTTGTTTTGATGCTTCCATGGGTAAATATCTTGCTGGTAAAATTATATTCTTATCATTTTCAAGCTTCACTACGATTCTTAATCCAAACTTTGTAGGGATCATTTGGCTAGCTAAGATTCTATAAGGTACATTCTGTTGTAAATCAGTAATCTTGGTAAATGATTTCATCACATCACGTGTGTTTAGAAACTGCAGACAAGTAGCCATGATGACGTTATCATGAATACTAACTCGAACGATACTTATGTATGAAGAAAAAATGATGACGTTGCATTATCATGTTCTGACGTGTACTATTGCACCACATGTTGCCAGAGGTTTTTGCTCTAAACAGTTCCGGTTCTTTACTAATGAGTGCACAAACTTTTAAAAATGTCAAACCAAACTTTGGAACAAAAATTTAGAACAAAAAATCTTTGAAACAAAATTTTGAAACGAAAAAAAATTCAAACAAAAAATTTCAAACGAAAAAATTTTGAAACAAAAAATTTCAAACAAAAAAATTTGGAAACGAAAAATTTCAAACAAAAAATTTTAAACAAAATTTTCGAACAAAAATTTTCAAACAAAAAATTTCAAACGAAAAAATTTGGAAACGAAAAATTTCAAACGAAAATTTTAAACAAAATTTTCAAGCAAAAAAATTTCAAACTAAAAATTTTACGTTTCACGGTTAACCGTCAAACTTTATCCGGTTTTTAACTATTCGATTAACAAATAAACGGTTTTGATCATATTTATCAGTGAGTGTAAAATGTTGAACGAAACCAAGATTTTTAAATGTTAAACAAAACTTAAAACTGAATACAGCAAAGATTTGAAAATTATCAACCAATCAGATTGCACGAAAGATAGTGATCAACCAATCAGATTGCACGACAGATAGTGATCAACCAATCAAATTGCATTAACAATAACTTTGCCAGTGTTGTAGCATGTATTGCCTTTCGTCTATGAGTCATAAGATTCAATAAGGTTAGCTATCAGATTTCAAATCAATCACCACCAATGATCTTAGACTATGAGCTGTGACTAAAGTTCAATGTATTGTTTCAAATTTCGCACCTTATGTTAAAATTCTGTTTATCACCATTCCCAAATTTAAAGAATACTTCTCTTGATATACCTAAGTCTTAGAGTTAATCATATCATTATATGTTCAATAATGTCAATAATGTCCGTCAATTGTTTACCTGAGTCGAACCAACTGTTTTCTAGAAGTGTGTGTGTACTCAAACTTAAGAAGTACCACAACAAAGGAAATGAATCCCTGTACACTACCTCATCAAGGACAATCACGTGGTACAACGTCTTGCTTACGTTTATATTTGGCGGGAATAATCAAAACCAATGACGCATTATCAAATTATCCTACAAAGTTTCAATGTACCAATGTCCTGAACTCCTAATCCCATCATAGGTCAATAACCGATCACGTGATCATAATGATTTAACCAATGAATGAGATACTATCCAATTACCAATTATTGATACGACAATAAGAAATGTACCCCTCCCAAAATTTAAGATTGGTACACAAATACACCTGTGTCTTATGAAAAAAGTAATAAATCCTGTACTTATTCAATAATAAAGCCGGTCAATAACATTTAAATTTTGAATATTTGGCCATAAGAGGAACACCAATGGGCCCTAAAAAACGTTTACCGAATTTTGTTATTTGATAATTCCCAAATTTAAAAGGGAACATAAACATATAAAGGTAATAAACCATATAACATGCTAAATTGGGGTCAATAACCTCCGAAATTTGATTTTTGGTAGTTCTTTACCTATGAAAAGGGAACGATGTGGACCATCCAAATTTATAGTGGTGCATATTGGAGACCTGTACTATGATACCAAATGCTTATATTAAACAATTTCTAAAACCGAGTGGATGAGCCAAGATACCCCTCCCAAATTTTTAAAGGATGCATCAATGTACTCATGTCTTATGATATGAAATGAACCTATATACATGACCATATAAGGTAATAAAACCTCATCAAAGGGAAGAAATTGGGCCAAAAACCAAACACATGGTACAACATATTGCTTATGTTTATATTTTAGCAATTTTGTACCCCTAAAAGAGAACGATGTGGACCACCCAAATTTATCATGATACATGTTGAGTCATGTACTATGATACCGAATCCCCTCCCGGGGTGCATCAATGTACCTATGTCTTATGATAGGGAATGAACACCTATACATTACCATATAAGGTAATAGGACCTCATCCAAAGGAATAAATTAGGTCAAAAACCAAACACGTGGTACAACGTAATGCTTACGTTTATATTTTTGGCAATTTTGTACCCTAAAAGGGAACGAGGTGAACCACCCAAATTTATCATAATACATATTAGGGTCTTGTACTATAATACCAAATGTTTAAATTGGGCAATTTCCAAAATTTAAGGGGTGGGCCAAAGTACCCTTCCCAAATTTTTAAAGGAGTGCACAAATATACCCAGGTCTTATGAAAGGTAATGGACCCCTATACATGACCATATAACTAAATAGGATAATAACACCTCATCAAAGGGGATAAATTGGACCAAAATACCAAACACGTGGTTGTACTAAAATTTGGCAATTTCGTACCCCTAAAAGGGAACGAGGTGGACCACTCAAATTTATCATAATAATACATGTTAGGGTCCAGTACTATAATACCAAATATATAAAATGATCAATTTCCAAAATTTAAGGGTTGGACCAAGGTACCCCTCCCGGGGTGCACAAATGTACCTATGTCTTATGATAGGGAATAGACCCCTATACATAACCATATAAGGTAATAGGACTTCATCCAAGGAAATAAATTGGGCCAAAATACCAAACACGTGGTACAACGTATTGCTTACGTTTATATTTTGGCAAATTTGTACCCCTAAAAGGGAACAAGGTGGACCACCCAAATTTATCATAATACATGTTAGGGTGCAGTACTATAATACCAAATGTTTAAATTGGTCAATTTCCAAAATTTAAGGGGTGGGCCAAGGTTCCCCTCCCAAATTTTTCAAGGGGTGCACAAATATACCCATATCTTATGAAAGGGAATGGACCCCTATACATGACCATATAACCATATAAGGTAATAACACCTCATCAAAGGGGATAAATTGAGTCAAAAACCAAACACGTGGTATAACGTATTGCTTACGTTTATATTTTTGGCAATTTTGTACCCCTAGAAGGAAATGAGGTGGACCACCCAAATTTATTATAATACATATTAGGGGCCTGTACTATAATACCCAATGTTGAAATTGGTCAATTTCCAAAATTTAAGGGGTGGGCCAAGGTACCCTTCCCAAATTTTTCAAGGGGTGCATTAATATACCCATGTCTTATGAAAGGTAATGGACCCCTGTATACGCCCATATAACTATATAGGGTAATAACACCTCATCAAAGGGGATAAATTAGGTCAAAAACCAAACACGTGGTATAACGTATTGCTTACGTTTATATATTTGGCAATTTTGTACCCCTAGAAGGGAACGAGGTGGACCACCCAAATTTATCATGATACATATTAGGGTCCGGTACTATAATACCCAATGTTGAAATTGGTCAATTTCCAAAATTTAAGGGGTGGGCCAACGTACCCCTCCCAAATTTTTCAAGGGGTGCATTAATATACCCATGTCTTATGAAAGGTAATGGACCCCTGTATACGCCCATATAACTATATAGGGTAATAACACCTCATCAAAGGGGATAAATTAGGTCAAAAACCCCCGAAATTTGAATTTTTGGCATTTTTTTACCCATGAAAGGGAACGACATAGACACCCAATACTGATAGAGGTACATACTATGGTCCTAGGCTACCATACCCAATTTTTAAATTTGGCAATTTCCAAAATTTAAGGGGGGTGGTCCTAGGCACCCCTGCCAAAATTTAGGGGGTGGGCCAAGGTACCCCTGCCAAAATTTAGAGGGGGTGGTCCTAGGTACCCCTAGGTCATTGACCCCGGGCCAAGGTCATTGACCTTTGACCTATGACGTCACAAAGGTCGGGGTCAAAGTCCAAAGTGAGACCAAGTCATGCGATTACTACTAATATAATGGGGCCAATTTATTTCTAGCATTCTTTTTCAGCGACAAAATTTCGCCTTTTCTGTTTGAATATATGCTATATGGTAATTTATGGACCTAATACATATCTATTAAGTAAATACGTTTTCGTGTATATTTCGTTAACTTAACTTACTGTTTTGAATACATTACAGAAAAACTGTAAAATTTGTAAAATTAGCGGTAGTTTAATTTGGTACCAATAAAGTCCCTTGCCGATCTTTTTGCACCAACTATGATCCACGCTCCACGCCATGCTTCTACAATATGTGGAGACCGCATCATTTCTCATTTCAAGTTGTTTCTATTCAGTTTGGTAAAGTTTGAAACGTTTCCAGGGATCCGTGTAAGTAAATACAGTCTAAATATCATCCAGGGTTGGTAATTACTGCCTGAAGCTCAACTAATCGTGTGAGCTTTTTCCAGGTCAGGTTACTGGAGTAACTCAAAATGGAATGCAACCCTCGAAGATTACACAAGGTGTAATACGACACAAATTCGCTGGAACCAGAGGCGAACTTAGAAGGTTTAAACTGGAGAAGGGGCAACTAAAACCCAGATTATGATAGATATATCGTGAGTTTACTCTAAACTTTCAAAAATATGTAAGTAATGGCTTCAATTATTTTTGTCATTCAAAAAAACTGGGATCGTAGACCTCTCCGCACCTGGATCCGCCCCTGCCTTTAGTGATCCATTATCGCACTCTATAGATCACTATATGAGCTCCTCCGTGGCTAAGCGGTTAGCGTACGCACCTTTGGCGTGGGAGACCCGGGTTCGATTCCCGGTGGGAGCTCATGTGGTTTGGATTCCACGTTAATCAGTAGGTCCCGTCTCATGTAGCCTCGCTGCTGAAAGGGATGTTAAACTCAAAATCAACTCAACTCTATAGATCACTATGAAAATCAGTGCCAAGTTCTGAAAGTTATGAAAATACTTCTGCAAACTACTTTTCATACTTACGTACAGCGAAATAAAATAGCTATAATTTCGCGATGTAAAGATTATTGCCGCTTAGGGCTGTAATTCCTTTATATTTTACTATTATTTCGCGAGCTTGTCGTTTTATGCCTTCTTCTTAAGCATCCACTGTTACCAGACTCAATTTCTTGTCGAATTCCAAATAGTACAAGAAAGGGTAGCACTAGAGTTCTATCCGCATACAAGATACTGTATCACTTATGCTGTGAAGTCTTATTAAAGTAGCTAAATGTAATGGCTGGAAAACAGGGTCCCGATTACAAATGGGGCTCTGAAACAAAATCCCCATTACAAGCAGAGCTGGGAAACGAGGGTTCCATTATAAGCGGGACTGGGGAACAGAAATCCCATTGCAGGCGCGTTGGAAAACAGGGCCCTATTACTTGCTTCATGAGAGCTTAATACATAACAGTACAGAACACCGTTGTTGTATGTGCGTTTTATCTTATTTGCTTTTTCTTATTATTTGGAAATGACATTACAGCCACTTTTTCTTTAAAATTTTTGGGGCCCCCAAGAGAGCTATAGCTTGTTTAGCTTATACGCAAATCCGTCTCTGAAGGTGACATCCTGTACTTCACAAGCAATAGGTATTACTTTCGATTGTAATGTAATAGGTTCTATGACTCTGTTTAACTCTGCAATGGACAATGATTTTAAGACAGATACTTGTAGTAATATAATGGATGCCAAAAGTCGTGATTAATGAATTGAAGTTTAACACACACGCACAATCGTGCTATTGAAACGCCAGTGTTTGTATGTGCTGCACTGAAAAAAAAAAGTGCTTTCTAAAAAGCCAACTAAATAATGGACAGAGCTGGCCAGTATTATCTATTGTGTCATTTTGAGAAAGAGAGGGAGGACAGTAGTGCTTTGTGTCAAGGGCGCCGATCCTGGGGGCCCAAGGGGGCCCGGGCTCCCCCAAAGCCCATGTGCGCCCCCGCATTTTATTTATGAATATACAATATTTGGCATAATTTGAATTCAATTTGTCTTAAAATCCTCATGCATGCCTTCTGCATCTGAATCCCCCCCCCCAAATTTACAGAGAAATCGGCGCCCTTGCTTTGTGTTGGCGCGATAGCTTCTTATAAGAGGGTTCCAACTTGCAATTGTTTACAGCAATGTACCACATGTCTTACCCGTGTGGTATTAAACAGATTTGTAAAAACCCTTATTATAGCATTGTTGAGTTGATCTCTGTTGCGTTCAGAAGTCTTGGCGGTCGGTGCTTGTTCAGTTAATATGTCGAAAAAATTTAGCGATTTCTTCTCAGGCTCGGTGTCTTTCTCGTGTTCAAAGAAGCGCGATTTTCAATCCGTTGATGTTAGTGATAATCCTTCTTCTTCAATGGGGAAAAAGAGAAAAAATACAAATACATGTGACAACCAGGATTCGCAATTTGAAGTGTTCGATTTCGAGGAAAGTGAAAATGAACTAGATGTTGGAGAGAGCGAAGACGACAGCATTGCTTCTGAAGTTACTCATTTATATTTTTTGTCTCTTGCTTTCTTGTAATAAATACTTCAAAGATAAAAATGTTTGCAGCAGCCTATTTTATCCTTGTTTTACTTTACCTACTTATTGTGTATTTTATGTTATTAACGAAAAGTAGAGTATTATCTGTTAGTCTGCGTTGTTTGAACCTTCTTTTATTTCTATGCATTCATGTGCATTCTTGGAGGGAGAGGAGTTAAAGCAGTCTTGAACTTCTTCGACTACACAGAACACACCGTTATTATTATTTAAAAAGCTGAAAGTAGAGGTAGTGTGTGTGCCACGCGGAATTCGGTAGGTCGAGCATATTGCCACGAACTCCCGCAGCCCATCCTAAGTTCTGCATTTCTTCAGTCTTACCAGGTGAATGCTGGAATGGCACCTTCTATAAGGCCAACACAGATGTTCCACATCCTTGTTTCTCCCCTATTTCGGTCTGAGCCTTAGCTAACTAAAGAGTATAAAAATTGAAATTTAATTATTGTCAAAAAATGTCTACATTGCCCAGTTCTCATTTTCGTTGTCCGCCCACCCAGCAACTAGGTCCGCCTCTTTCCGCCCACCCCATCAAGCGTTCCTGGCGCCGTCCCTGTATCAGACAACTAGTGAGTAAAGGAAAGAAAAGTAACTCAGCTGGTTTGCTATACACAGAGCATCGTGGACGACCATTCTATCGGTTCTATTGTCATTACTTATTTGAAGTAAGGCATCATAAACTTCCTATATTTGATAACTGAGTCAGAGCATCAATTCGGCTCTCCCACCTTGTGGTGGATTATGATTTTAAAGTGAGACTACTAATATGTTCCTTTAGTATGGCCTAACGTTGAACTGACGCAGAAAAAAAAAAGTCATAAACTTTTTTTAGCTATACAAAAAATGAGACATTTCTCAAGAAATAATACGCTGTACGATTTACTATATTCGGAATGAACAATTTGTAAATTGGTCAAAAACTCGCTATTAGAACCTAAATGTCTCTAGATGCTACCAGGGGCGGATCCAGGGGGGGCGATCGGGCGATTGCCCCCCAGAAGAGGAAACTTTTTTATTTTATATATAAATAAAATATATAGTTTATTTTTTGACGCTCTTAAAAGTAGCTCTAAGTAGCAGTATTACAACCCACCGCCCCCCCAGAAGTCCGTCCTGGATCCGCCACTGGATGCTACAGGCTAGAACGGCCTGTCTCAAGTGGGAGTGTACCTTTTGCATACTTGGAGCGGAGCGTTAGAACATTATTGAATAGAAAAAAATATAAAAAGACACCGTGATAATCTTATGCACTCTAGCTCAAAATCCTATCTACACTGCTGCAAGGGAAATATTGAACGAGATACCTGTGGCTAGTAGTTTGATAATTGAAAACGAGGAGGAATGCTCTGAATTTCCTGAGAGAGTATTTTCTTGAATGTGAGTAAAGTAAGTTCAATTACATTCTCAGGTTAACACAATCTTATTTTTCCATGTGAGCCTATTACGAAGCATTATATTTTGATAGTATTCTTTTCTTTTTCAAATTTTGCCGCCCATTAGACTTGCCGCTCTGGGCGTGGCACGGCTCGACCCTCTCTCGCGCCGGCCCTGTCTCTACTAAAGAAGGCCTAAGAAAAGCTATTCAAGAAGAATGGGACATAATCAGTCCCGAAGCTACAGAACTACGAACTACTACAGGTGAAATCAATGCCACGAAGACTACAGACAATCATTAACGCACAGGGTAATCCCACAAAATATCAAATAACGTAATATACTTTATAAGCACTAATTCAAGCATAAGTGTACGGTGACATTTTGCGTTTACAAAAAAGGAATTCTCTCTTTTCTTCTGAACAAAACAGTGATTGTGTTTGTTTGGCCTTTCTCTTGTATATAGAAATAAAATGTATGAATGTGTAGTCTTAATTCTGGTTATATATATATTTTCCACCTCCCGTTCTCATGCTAGCTGTTTTCAATATAAAGTATGCACGGTGTACGGACACTTTCTGCGCTCACTGTAGGTATGTTGACAATAAGCGAATGTTATTAGAATATTTGTTGAGATTTCTTTTCCTCCACTGCCTTTCGTCTGGTTAAAAAGTAGTTTGCAGTGCTTTGGAGCAGCTGCAGGTGGGAACGCGATAATGTTTGAGACATACCGGCGACTTTTTTGTGTGTGAAAATAAGACCTTCCTTATAAAACAGTAAATAACTGCAGTAGCAATTGCCTACGTAAGTGATAAAGACATATCCAACTACAAGAAACTAATACAGTATATATATTCATTATTGTGTTTCTCTTTTAACAGCTACTAGCTAGGGATGGCCAATTCCAGAATTTTTACTTTCCGGAATCCGGAAAGTAAAATCGGAAAAATTCCGGATTTTTTCTGAATTCCGGAATTTTTCCGAATTCCGGAATTTTTCCGAAATCCGGAATTTTTCTGGATTCCGGAATTTTTCCGAAATCCGGAATTTTTCCGAATTCCGGATTTTTTCCGAAATCCGGAATTTTTCTGAATTCCGGAATTTTTCCGAAATCCGGAATTTTTCCGAATTCCGGAAAGTAAATTTTCCGATTCCGGAAAACAAAATTTCCGGAATCCGGATTCCGGAAAATTTTGGCCATCCCTAATTTTAACCTATAATCTAATGTTTTAGGTACTTAGAATTGGAATAAAAAATTGGAATTCTGTATGCTTCTAATTCGGTATGTACGTTTCCTATAGGATTATTTAACAAACTCACCAAAAATAAAAATTTTCAAGTTTAGAGTGCTTTTATGGAGTACTGAAAAATACTTCCGATGTTATTTAAATGGGACACGTTCTACTCCCCAAAATATTTAGGTACTTTGGTAAGATTGATACATATGAGATGCGAGGAAGTAGGCCGAGCAAACGTGGGGGCCAAGGTCCTAGGTAGCCAAAGGTTAGTCCCTATATATAAAAGAAAAAAATGACTGACTGCTCAGCGCTTAATTGAAACTACTGAAGCAAGAAACTTGAAATTTGCACAATAAGTTTTGTGATGTACGGTACCAGTAAAGAAGGATTTTTGGAGATTGGATGTAAAAGTGTGTGAAATGGAGGCTTGCAATTATTATATTAAGATGCTTATTGTAATAAGGTGTCCAGAACTCGTAATATCTTAAAGTTAGAGATATGAAATTTGGTATTTTACTTTGTCTGCATGTGTATTTTTCTCTCACAAATGGAGGCAGTTGAAACTGCTTTATCCTCTCATTATCCTCAGTTTCTGTAGCAGCATTTTCTTGTGCATTCTCTCATTGAGGACGTGGGTTGCTCACTTTTGATCCAGACTCCCTCTTGGAGTACGTATACTCTTAGGACTGAGACATCGTCACCCGTCAAAATTGTGAAAAATTTGAAAGTGGCCTCTTCACATAAAACTGAGCGATTTGGAGTTCGAATTTAATAACTTTTCTTACTTTCGAAGCATTTATTAAACTGATTATTCCAGTTTTGGTTGAGTCGGCAAATGTAATTTTTGTAGTCTATCACCAATAATATATCGTATTTAAAACACAAACGCAAATATAATTGGCAATTGGCAATATAATTATTTTAAACACAAAATATACTTGAAAAAATAAGTCTTACCAACTTCGATGGGGCTGGTAATGTCTCATAATGCCTGCATAGCCTACTTTTACTGGATCTGGATGCATTATTTAATTGGACAATGTACAACTGGAATGAAACAATGTTAGCTGTGCTCTTAAAAATGTACTTTTGTTGACCTTTAGCAGTTTTGATTAGTTCAATAAATTTTCATGCCTTCATCTCTTCAGCAAATTCTTCCCACGACAGGTCGATATCAAAGCGAATTAGTATATATAAGCTCTGCTTTAACCATGTTTATCAACAAACGATTCCTTTTGACACTTCAAAATAATATTACAAGGAAAGTACTTGGGCTCAAACGGTTGAATACGCACAGAAAGGAAACCTTGTGTAATGTTAGCACCTTGGAAGCAAACAGTGACGTCCGTTTTTCTGCAAAATGATGTAAACGTCAGCAACAGCAGGGCAAAGTGGAGCACATGCCGTAACTAGTGGGTGTCTATAAAGTCTGATCTCGGGCCATTTTTGCGGAAAAGGGTTGGATGGATGGAAAAATCGGCAAACACGTATCCCATTTTTTAAGGGGCACACATGTTAAATGAGGAAGTTGTGTCTCAGAGTCCCTCGGAGGGTTCCAGACAGGGTCTAACCAAAATTATCTAATAATAAGGGGAGTCAAGTACTATATCGTTGGAAAGATATTGTCGAAACAAGATAAAGCAAGTTCCGAGTCTCTACCTTCATACTGTACAAAATGGTAGGCAATCAAAATGTCAACACTTGAAAGAGTCTGTGACCACCATTTTGCATAGGGTGTGCATACAGATTCGGGATTTGTCTCTCCCATGAAGCGCGAGATATGGGATCTAGCGTCCATTATTGGCACTTACAACTTTTGGCGATAGAAATAGCCAGAAATATTAAACTGTCAAATTTCACAGCTTCAGTAGGATTTATTACAAATTTGAAGCGGCAGTATGGAGTAAGATCCCGTCGAATCACTATGTTACAATCGCGGAAAGAACATGACGAGTCAGGAGAATTAACACACATTGCGGAAGCACTTGTGACAGAAGTAAATGAGCATATCAGGATGAAAACCATCTCAACGGAATTTGTGTGAAACTGAATCAAAGCCAGTTTAACTACGACCTATCGTCAGACCGTACATTGTCGAAAACTGGAGAGAAAGATACTATTTCGATGTTGCAGTCGATGCATAGTACAACATACAGCTATACTATTGATGTTGCAGTCTCGTTGGATGAACAAATTGTATATATGCTTTCAAGAATCCAGTGGTAAATTCGGTTCCCGTATTGCACGGGACATTGAAGAAAGGTGCCCTCCTAATGTAATAATGAACGCAAGTGTGAGCGGGAATATGACGAAAGAACATCTTACCAAGCTTTTTTTTTCGGTATGAAATCCACATTTATCTGGCAACGATACATCTCTCTTACTGTGTGACTCTTAATCGAGACACAAGGATGAACATCTCCGGAATGCCTGTGTAGGAAGACGTGTCGATATGAAACTAACCCCACCCAAAATCTACAAAATATGCTCAAACTTTGGATGTATATTTTTTTCGGCAATACAAATTCTACGTCAAGCAGACTACCTCCAGTTATGTTTCCGTGTGCAGTAGCCGAATTTACATGACCGATTCTTTCTCCTGAAATTACATTCGGTCATCTACAATCAGTTCTCGGCGAATATCTATCGACCAACGCTTCGTTACGCATGGTAGAAAACTGATTATGTCAATGATGAACCTGTGCAAGCTTTCAAAAGTGTATTCGATGTAGCTTTCCATACGGAAATCCCAGAGTGTGCGGTGTTGGCAAAATGACAATTATTCTTTTGTTACCTGTGCGTTCTGTAGTCTTCCGTACTGCTTTGATCATTTTATTGAGAATCTTCATGTGCACTTATAGTTACGCCACGTTACCTGCTGTGACCTCTCGTGGAGGTTTCCAATATATTGCAGAGAAACCAACGTCACCATTTGTTTGAAGGTAAGGGGACTTGTTTAATTTTGTTTCTTTTCACAATACTTTTCCAACGCTATACTACTTGACCCGCTTACCATTTAAAACTTTTGATTGGACCCTCCAGGGGACTTTGGGACACAACGTTTTCATTCAAAATCTGTGCCCCTAAAAGTAATGAGACACGTGTTCGCCGATTTTTCTATCCACCCAACCCTTTTTCGCAAAAATGGCCCGCGGTCAGAGTTTATAGACGCCCACTAGTTATGGCACGTGCTCTACTTTGCCCTGCTCTTGCGGACGTTTACACCATCTTGCAGAAAAACGGATATCATTGTTTGCTTCCGGGGTGCTAACATTACACATGCTTTCCTTTATGTGCATATTCACCCGTTCGAGCCCAAGTACTTTCCTTGTTAGTAGAACAGAGAAAAGGATTGTAAGAGGAAAAATTACCTGACACTTACCGGCTCGTTTTCAGGTCGTACCGGACACCGGATAAGGAAATCAAAAACCGAACTGTCCGGTTAGATACTGGACGATTGTCAACACTATTGAGGACTCCTGAAGAATTTTTGCAAAAAAACTTCTGTGAAATGCTTTAATTTCCCCGCTGCTAATCTATTAGACTTGTAATATTTTTAAAAATTTTTCACATTATCTTTTCTTCTTTAAGTTTTTTCTTATGAAAAATGTATAGCAGCCATTTCATAATTTATTCTAGTCTAACAAAGTATTACAAAATAATCTAGGTTAAATTAATAATTTTTTGTTCTCTGACTTCCATACAGAAAAGTTTCCGAATTTGCGATAAAGAATCCATCGCAAATCGCGAAGATAAAGAATATATATATATATATATATATATATATATATATATATATATATATATATATATATATATATATATATATATATATATATATTAGGGGATGATAGGAGAACAGTAGAAATAAATGCAGAGATCTTATTAAACGCTTGCAGGGACATGGGTTTAGAAGTAAATGCAGAGAAAACTAAATACATGGAAGTGCGTCGGGACCGTAATACGGCAAATTGTGGAGGCGTTAAAATATTAAATAATGCTTTTGATAAAGTGGATACTTTCAAATATTTAGGATCAATATTAACAGACGAAAATCATATTCACGAAGAAATTAAATGTCGACTAAAAGCAGGGAATTCTTGTTACTATTCGGTTCAAAATCTCTTGTCGTCGCGAATTCTGTCGAGGAATTTGAAGCTTAAAATATATAAAACGATAATCATGCCTGTTGTTCTGTATGGTTGTGAAACATGGTCGCTTACTCTGAGGGAAGAACATAGACTGAAAGTATTTGAGAACAGGATCCTGAGAAGAATATTCGGACCCAAGAGGAACGAGAATGGGGAATGGCGGAAGCTTCATAACGAGGAACTACATAGTTTATACGGTTTACCATTAGGAAGACCTAGGCGCAGATGGGAGGACAATATTAAGATGGATGTCGCAGAGATAGGAATACAAAGTAAAAACTGGATGCAATTAGCTAAGGATAGAAGTCAGTGGAGAGCAGATATATATTACCAGCCTGCCAATATTAGGCTCTGTAGATGATAGCGTACTCAAGTTCTCAAATTTTCAATTGTAAGAACAAGTGGGTTTCCTTTCTTATTTTGAATTATTGTAAGATTTCCAAATCGAGAGATTTAATATTGCAACCGGAACTAAACGGCGTGACAAACATCTTGGCATTTGAAAGCGGCGCTCCAAGGATGTTATAAAATAGAGGATCCGCCCATACGTATCTTCATCTTATGAACTCAATGAAGCCGAAAAACAACCGAGCATCGTCTGAGCCGGCACCTCTGATTCGCTACTCTCGTTTCCGCCATGATTGTTGGCTCGAAACACTGCGATCTTAGTGACGCGGAGTGGGCAGAGTAGGTGTCGCGAAGCTGTGAGGTATGGCTTCACGATTTTGTTGTATGGGCAGATCCTGTATTTTATAACATCCTTGCGGCGCTCCAAGTTCTCTTTAAATGCTACTAGCAAATGAGTGGCCAGCGGTATTGCCACGTTTATTTTGTACATACCCACGTCTGTCCCCTGTCACCTGGTCGCGCTGTAGTTTGTCTCCTTAGCCATAGCCACACCCCTTTACCACTTGGCAACGTCACGCCAGAGCTTGTTTTATTCGTTTAGCTGAAATGCCAAGATGTTTGTCACAGGCTTTAGTAGAGCTATAGCTTCCAGTTGCAACATAAAGATATTATCAAAGAAGGAACTGGTTCTTGAGACGTCCAATCCATATCAAAAAATTTTTTGGTATCTGTTATCGTTTAAGCACCGAAGGACGTAACTACTATGTCAAGGTTTTGAATCTTAATAACTCAGCCTCTAATTAAGGTAGAAACATAATTTTGATATCATTGTGTTCCTGAACAATGAAGCTTGCAGCCGACATGCACTTTATGTATGTGAACAACGGTGGAGAAGGGGGTTAAAGTTTTTTTTTGTTTTTTTACGTGTTTTTTTTTGGGGGGGGAGACCATTTTTCCACCCTTGAGTGTATACTCATAAAAATTGGTATGTGAAGCAATGAAGTAGTCCACTACACGCTAATACTCTACAAAAGTACTTGTTGCTTATATGGGGGAGTAGGGAAGGGACAAAGTTGACCAATTTTTTTTTAGTTTCAGTTTTTTTTAACGTAAATTTCATTTATTTTCTGTATGGTGTTCCATATGACATATTTTCAGTAAGTTGATTTAGAAGCATAATTATTGGTTCTGTATTTTCTACGGACAATAGTGAATGGTGGGGGCGAAGTGAATGTCAAATTCAATAAATTGTTCTTCTACGATTTTTTATAGCAATTTTGTTGTGAATTTTTATCTCGCTTTGTATTGCAGCAACAGCTACCATATTTTTTATATTATTGTCATAAGTGTATTTCCTACGCATTAGCTTGATTTTGTCAGCGTATAGTGCCTGTAACTGTTGCCAGATCTCCCAAACTCTATTTTTGATATATTTTAGGATTTTTGTTTCTTCTTCTTCTTCTTCTTCTTCTTCTTCTTCTACGAATAAGGCAGGAATTGCATAAGTTTTACCTCGTTGCAATCAGTATTCCATGAGCTGTCCAACGAGATATCCATCATTACCCTGCGATAGGTCATCAGGGCCCTCTACGATTACGTTCAAATCCCTGCCCGATGTATAAAGATTACACTTTTTACTGTATAGGATTTAACATTGAAAAACAAAAACAAAAAGTACTGCTTCTTTTAACTACTCCCGGTTTATATAGAAGAATAACCTTTGAGATGGTTCTAATACTTTCGGTTTCACCACATGTTAACAGAATGTTTGTAACCTGTTGTTGGAATTTCTTAATCGATTTTAAAAATCCATTTTTCGTTCGTTTACAGTTTCTGCTCTACGAAGATCAATATTAAAACCGGAAGTAGTAGTAAATTGGTACAATTTAATGTTTTAGTAGAGAGATGTTGGTGAAGATATTATCTTTTTTTTGTTAAAAAAAAAAGACGATGAATTGATTCCATAAGACGCTTTCGCTATTTTTTTTACCATTTTAATTTTATGGCGATCCGCGTTGAAACCGTAAATATTTATTTATTTATTTATTTATTTATTTATTTATTTTTACCATATCCTATTTGAATGTGAACGTGAAACAAAAGCAAGGATAGGAATGGCGAAAGGAGCCTTTAGTAGGAAGAAAAGTCTGTTTTGTGGGACTTTGAATAAAAAGTTGAGAAAAAGACTCGTAAAGTGCTTCGTGTGGAATATTGTACTGTATAGATCAAAAACATAGACATTATGCAAAAATGATGAAAATCGACAGGAAGCTTCGGAAATGTAGGTGTGGAGAAGAATCGAGAGAATTAGTTGGGTAGAGCGGAAAACGAATGAGAGGGTGTTAGAAATGGTAGGAGAGAAAGGACAATTTTAGATATTATTAAGAAGAGAAAGATAAACCAGTTGGGACATTGGTTAAGAAAAAGCTGTATCATGAGAGATGTGCTAAAGGATATAATGGCAGGAAAGAGAGGAAGGGGACGAAGAAGGCTACAATTGATAGACAATATCAAAACAGAGAATTCGTACGTGAACACGGAGAAGTTAGTGGAAAACCGTGGAGCATGGAAACCTCTCAGTTACAGCAGAATGCCTGTGATGGCAGAATACCTGTGGCAGAGTAATGTCAGAATACCTGTGATGATAATGTTTGAATACGGGATTAATGGATGAAAAGGAATATATTCTTGGGACACTGAATGAATTCGAGTCAAACGTTTTTCGATATTTCTTTCTTATCCTATTTGCTCTAATGCTTGTCGACAGACGCAGAGATGGACATAGACATTCAATATGATTTTCAATATTTATTCATAGCCAAGGGCGCCGGGACCCCGGGCCCCCCAAGCCCATGTGGGCCCCGATGTATTTTTATGAATATATAATTTTTATATGTATTTTCATTGTTATATGTACGAGGGCAAGTCAAAAATTATCTACACATTTCATTCTACAGTTTATTCACATGAAGCTAGAGTTATACTATGCAGATCATTTTTCTACGTAATCTCCCTCCTTATCAACGCACTTGGCCCAACGGTCAACGAGCTTACGTATTCCTTCCAAATAAAAGGTTTTTGGTTGGTCATGAAGCCACTTTTGCACCGCATTTTGCACGTCTAAATCTGAGGCAAATCGGCGACCACGCAAAGCATCCTTGAGTGGCCCAAACAAGTGGAGCTAGGTCTGGGCTGTAGGGAGAGTGTTCCAATAACTCAAATTTCTGCTTGTTGATCGTTCCAATAGTGTGATGAGGCGTATGTGGCCGTGCATTGTCATGCAACAACAAAACTTTCTTCGACAACAAACAACGGCGTTTGTTGCGAATTGCCGGCTTCAGGTTATTTTGCAACATTTCACTATAACTCGCACTGTTGATCATCTTTCCCTTTTTCATGAAGTCTGCCATTATGAGACCCTATAAGTCCCAACACAGTTAACATAACCTTTCCTGCGTATGGCTCAGTTTTGAATTTTTTCTTCGTCGGAGATCCAGGGTGTTTCCACTGCATACTCTGGCGCTTTGATTCTGGCTCATAGTGATGAACCCATGTTTCATCGCCGGTGACTATTTTGCTTAAAAATGCATCACCTTCGTTGTTGAAGCGAGCGAGTAAGCGTTGACTGACCCTAACACGAGTGAGCTTGTGTTCTGTAGTAAGCTTTCTAGGTATCCACCGTGCACATACTTTATGAAAACCGAGCTCGACGTGGATGATTTGATGGGCAGAGCCATGACTGATGTTCAAAGCAGCTGCTACCTCATCGAAAGCGATTCGCAAGAATCATCTCTCGAGCTTGCTGAATGTTCACATCTGTAGTGGAGGTTGATGTCTGTTCTGCTCCCTCTTCATGCGTTACACTTGTTCGACCATTTTTAAACTTCTCGAGCCACAAAAACACACTTTTACGTGATAGTGCACTTCTCCCATATTGCGATGATAGTCTGCGATGAATGTCTGTCCCTTTGACACCCTCCGACCAGAGGAATCGGATCACTGCTCGTTGTTCCTCTTTGGTGCAAACATCTAATGGAGCAGCCATGACATATCTGCAACAGAAGGAAGAAAAATGGAGGAATTAAGATCACGCTTTCACAGCATTACCACAACAGTATAACAATAAAATATGTGAGGATAGAAGACAAATTGCGCAATGTGAGAAAAGTTATGACAAAAGTGTAGATAATTTTTGACTCGCCCTCATATTGTTATATGCATTTTTTTTTATATAAACCCCCCTCCACAGTTACAGAGAAATCGGCGTTCTTGTCCATAGCATACTTTGGAAGTCGAACAATCACAATTTAAAAATTCAACAAGAGATTTTTTGTTTTATTTTATTTTATTGATTGATTGATTCAAGTAAAGGTTTCTCTTCACGACAGATGCTATGTGAAGTGCAATTTGATCTCATTTTCAGGTTTTACGAAACAAGTACCCAGGTTGTTGGTTGAACACAGGATCACTGACGTTTTGCTGTCTCTTTAATCGCCGGGCACTTACTTTATCTTATTTTGTATGAATTACTTTTAATGAGAGCGTGAATAATGGATTCCGAACTGCATTGTGATTGTTCTATATTTGATACTAATAGCTTGTTTTAAGCACTCAAAATATCGTATATACACAGTGCAGCAATTAAGAGAAACAAGAGTGGATCTGTAAAAAGACAAATGAATAATAAGTGAAATGAACAAACTTTGATATATGAAAAGTACGAACTTCCTTTGTCCACACACATCTTTACAGATTCAAAGAGTCATGGAGTTGTTCCTCAAAGTCCTGGACTGAAAATGGGGAAACGAAATGAAATCGTTAGTTTTACGTCCCACGATTATGCCGGTTAGGCTAAAGGAGACGGTGATGATGAGAAATGAATGAAATGGTGGAATAAAGAAAGTGGGAAAATCCCTGAGAAAACCCTCGAGCACGGAGTTTGTCCACCACAAAGTTCACAAGGCGCGAGCTGGGATCGAACAAGGGACCCCCAAGCACCAGAGGTGAACCATCTACCACTGAGCCACCCACTGAAAATGGGGATCTCCTTTTTAGGTGATGGAAACATCGTTAAAAAAAACAACCTTTCAGTGTTGTCTTTAGTTTGGAGGAAAGAAAGTAATCACAGGGACACAGCTCTGGGGAATATACCGGCTGTGGTAGTAACACACAAACACTTTTTCGGAGGCCAAAACTCACAAACAATCAGTGGAGATTCTAATCTTTCCCTACGAAATGGCTCAAAACGTGCACGCAGCTTCTGTTTATTTGAATCTACCGTTATTATTTCAAAACACTTTCCGTATTCGCTCTCACGAAGTTCGATATTATTCTAAGACATGAATTTTGGTTCTTTAAAACGACATCCTGTACTTTGTTAATCTGTTCAGTTGTTCGGATGAACCCGCTTACCTCTAAGGATTCGTACCCTTACATAGGCTCTGGCAACATTGAATCTTTTCTGCCATTCAGCTGATTGTTTGAAATTTTGCACCTGTCTTCAGCAGTACCAAGACATGGACCTACAGTAAGGTAGAATCTGAACTACCATCATGAATTCAAATGCTCCCACCGGAATAGAACTAGGGACTCCGCGCACCAAAGACGCGCGCGCTAGCAAGTAGAGCAACGGGGGACTTTATTTGTGTAACTGAAAAACATAACAAGGAGAAATCAATTGTCCGAATAAATCCTTTTTAACATCTCAAACAGGGAGTAATCTACACACCCCCAACACCCCCTAACACCCCTCCAAATTTCTTTACACACACCCCTGGATGGAAAAGGAATACTTCCCCAAATCCAATTGTATCAATCAGTATCATAGGGTCTAGGGTTATTTATTACATCAAGTTAAAAAAGGTTTAGCGTTTAGGAAAGAAGGCAATATTCTTATTTATTTATTTCACTTCAAAATACGAAGCGACCTCGTTCTCATGTACGGCTTCGAGAACCACATGATCTCATTGTTTCGGGTGGTGTTTCGATCGAAACAATTGACAAAACAGACCAGCTCATACCTACCTTTCTGGGCTCCGCGGTCGTTTCCGAGAAAAGAGATTGATAAACAGATGCAGATGACTGAAATTGGCAACGTCTTGAGCGGTCATTCACCTACCTCCTCCTCAATAAGGAAAAATGTGACAATATAGTAATAAACCTATTCCAGATTCAGTTGTAAGTGCTACTCTGCAATAGGCTCACAACCAAAGGGGGGCTAGGGAGGGCCTGGCCCTCCCTTAATTTTTCATGTCCCCTTCAGACCTCAATACAATACACAATTGAGATATTTGTAAGAGAATTTTTAATGACTTGGCCCCTCCTAACATATTCATCCCCCCCCCAAGGTCTGTGGCTGGTTTCGAGCCTGCTCTGCAAGTGGTGTATCAACGGACGGGCGTTAGAAGGGTGTATTCAAAACGTTTTTAGAAATGAAGAGATCGATCGAAGTAAGAATTATATATATATATTTTAGACTGAGTATTGTGTTATGCAGGAACGCATTTGGCACTAGCTTAATTTTTTATAAAGTATATTTTTATTCACGTAAATTCATGAGTGGAATAGGGCTCATAGTGAGTAACTTTTTTAACTAAAATTTACTTTTTTTTCAAGTTGGTCACTAAAAGTTACTTTTTTTTCAAATTTGTCACTAAAAGTTACTTTTTTTGAGAAAAATATAAAAACAAATGGAAAAAGGCAGAAACTTGTTACTCATTACTCTTCTGAAAGCTTCAGTACTTGCTGCCACATGTGAAACAGTCAGTATATTCTCACTTCAGCTTTTATTCTTTCTAAAGCACAGTGGACGGTTGGTGGTTGCTTAAGCTCTCAAGGTGCGGTTGAGAACCCTTCTGTGTCTATTCTTTCTTCTATCATAATAATCTTTTAGTTTTCTCTCGCAATAGTTAACGCTCTGTTGAACGTTGTGTGTGTGTGTCTGTGTGGTTAATCATTCGTCTTGTGTTATGCTTCTTGTATGTTCTTCTTAAGAGTAGGTGATGAATTTGAATATTTCACGTTTTTGAGAACTGTTAATGCGAAGTTAAATATAATGTCTGGGATAAAGAAATTCGAAAATAGGCCAGAACTGGTTCCACTTACTCAGAAGCTTTTTACATCTGCTAAGTCTGCTTACCGTAACTACAAAGCTTACTTTGAAAACTTAAGAAAGGAGGAAGCTCAAAAAGAAGTAAAGAAGAGACAAAACAACAAACAAAGAGAGAGGTGATGGAGAAATTGACAAACGAAAAAAGGGGCATGATGAGATTTTGGTCACTTTTTCGTGTGTTTTTGGCCATTTTTGGAAAAGGAAAAACGGAAACGGAAACAACTATTTACAAGAGACCAGATCACTATGAGCCAAGGGATTATTAAGATTAGAGCATATTAAAGAAGGCAAAACAGAAATATACAAAATATTTGTAAATTGAAAACTGGATTTCTGGAAAACAACTAAATCAATGAATAATTTTCTTATGAAAGATATTCAGAGCGAATAACATAGCCAGGAAGGGGCAGGAACGGAGATTAAGAGATCAAATAATATTATAACAATGAACGTTAACAACAGGGTTAGAATATTAAAATAATGAAATTAGAACTATGTACAGTATAAATTACTAAACGAATGTGATTTCAGCATGGGACGAGGTTTTTTTTTTCGAATTAATATTTTGAAAAAATATCACCCACTAAAACTTGCTGGGGGTGAATAAATTGAAGTAATGGCAGAATTTTGCAAAATAATTACACTAATTCGTATGTAATCAATTCACGTGTAATTACTGGGTAAAATAGAGGTTAATTTCTAATACAGTGAAACCTCTCTTAACGGGCATCTCTCAATATTGGACATTTCATAAGAGGACAAACTTTCTTATTCTTCCATTCCATAAATATGTGTGGTGTGGTGTTATGACAGAGAACCCTTCCTTTTAGGGACACCTCTCATTTACGGACAAATAATCGGTTCCACCGATGTCCGTTTTGAGAGGTTTCACTGTATTATTTAGTTTCATAATAATAATAATAAATGCTCAAATGTGTAAAATTACTTTATTGAACCTACCACTGCGAAGAGCTGATATTATTATTATTATTATTATTATTATTATTATTTGTAATAGTAGTAATATAGTACTAGTACTAGTAGTAGTAGTATTGCAATAATAGCATAATAAAATATACTGTTTTCTTGTTTGAGTTTGTTTAAAAATTATATCACTATTCTGGGAGCACACCCACCTTTTTATTTTGAACACACCCCCAAGTAAAAATTTCTGGCGTACTTACTGATCTCAAATGTTTTCGTCGGAGTTTCCCCTAAAGCACGCGTGGAACTTCATATTAACACTTTGTTCTGTTGTTGAGACAGTGACGAGGTCTCGTTCCGCTCAACATTGCCCACCGGTCAATGCCACATGCAAGAGTCACCGCAATGAAGAAAATTTTCCTGCCAAAACTAACTTCGCAACAAAAAATTTCTCGTTTCCTATTTGCCACACTGAGTATAACCTAATGAATTCCAAGAAAGTCAGTAGTATGTATATACTTACCTTTGGATCAACTAAGTCATCGTCGTTGCTGTAATATAATGCAGTGGGAGTTGATATCCTCTTTAGGTTGTATTCCGGTGGAGTACTTTGATCATACTTTTGTAAATTCACTTTCCGACCATAGTCATATTTCTGGAATTTTCCTGTAAAATAAATAAATTAAAATAAACAATGCGATTGAACTCTTTAGGATATTATAAACTTAAAAAAAATACAGGGGGTAAAAGGTACGAGGAATAAAATGTTGAAGCAGAAAAGTGAATTCTAAAATTAGAAACCTTATTAAAAATGCAGTTCCTCTTCAGATTTTTTTTTTTTTTATGATATGAAGTGTGTACGTATGTATCGGGGGAATTCTGCTAGAATTTTTTTTTGCTTTATCGTTTCAAGTCCAGTGGTTTAAAATGCAGTCGAAATAATAGAGAAACCCAAAGAAAATCCATGCTGTGTGAGAGACGTCAACTAAACACTACAAATTCCTTCGTGTTCAGTTAGAAAGGATAGGCCACATATTAACGCAAGAGAATGAGGTCCATAAATGATTTCTACCTGAGACATTTATCCCTAGCTAAGAGAGAGTAGAGATAGGTAGAAATAAAGGAAATAATATTCAAGTCTAAGTCCTAAGATATGCAGAATCGTGGTATTGCATTATTTTTTCTAACTTGAAATGCACCTACCAACACTGGTACGTGATTTCTTTGTAAAACAGATTTGGTGCTTCGGTGTGCTGATGAGAAACTCGAACATTATAGGACAGGATTACACCCTTTGATACATACCCTATGATAATTGGCGAATAGATAGTCAATCGATGCATAAAGCTACATGACTTATCATACCGATCACGCAATATAGGTGTAGACAAAACAATATAGGATTACTTGACTTTTAATCGAATTCTTTCTAAATTTTTGAAGAATTTTTTCTAAATTATATTTTACATTAAAACATTTTAAGTTTTATTATCATTAATATTCGTTATACACTCATAAACGTCGAATACTTTTCATTACATTAAAATAATTCATATTCCATCAACATTACTTAACATTAGATTTCATAGCGCTGTTTCCAAAGTTAACATTAGACATTCGATATACTCACAATTAAAATCATAAAATATTGTTTCTCACCATCTTCTTAACTGCATACCAGTATCAGAAGCAAAATATTAGTACGATACACTTGAATTTTGCAATGTACATGTCGATCCGAGGTTTTGATTAATTTAGAGCTTCATATTCAATCTAAATTATTTAGCACAAACACTAATTTACACGTAAACAGTGTGTTTCAAACCAACACCGACAACGTTTGGGAGGTGATTTCTAACACCGAGATAAGACAAAAAGTACAGACCAACTTGGGTGCACAAATGCTTCCGTTTGGAGTTATAGGCTTCCGAAAACATGAAAAAATGAAATTTAAAGGTCCATAGCTCCAAAACTATGAGACCTACCGTAGTCGAGTCAAGACTTCACTTAGGAACAAATATGTGCCCTATCCAAAAGTTTCAGAATCCTGCGGTACTTCCGCAACAATTTTTATAGAGATAGTTGGTGAGTACTTCAAATTATATCCCCGTAGCCAAACCCCCTCTATAAAAATTGTTGCAAGAGTAGTTTAGGGTTCTGAAACATACATTTTTGGATAGGGCAATTTCATATTTTTTCTTTTTTCGGTAGCCTATAACTCCGAAAGGAAGCATTTCTGCACCCAGGTTGGTCTATAGTTGTTTTTGTCTTACCTTGGTGTCAGGAATCATCTCTCAAACGTTGTCGGTGTTGTTTTGAAACACCCTGTATAATCAATTCGACAATTTACTAATATTGATTACAAGAAACTTGTTTAGAATTTTAAGTTTTAGATCATATGGTACAGATCAAATTCCAGTTTTAGCATCCTAACATACCGATCGAAATTCAAATTGCCACTTGTCCAAATATCAAGTAATGCACTAGGTTCAGATTCAGTTTAGTGGCTCATTACAAGCGATGATAGCTGGTTTAGTTCGGAAATCCATACACATCGACTTCAAAAGCAGAATGCTTTTACCGTTGCAGTCGTCTGTTTTTTGTACTCATTCTTAGATATCTGTTCTGTTTATCTGTACGTAGCCAGCTATCTTTAGGATTTGACCTGTGTATGGTATCCTGCTTTTGTCAAGAAAATAACTTTGCCTTCTTTAATAAAGTGAAACGAATGTTTCCTATTCAACATGTGAAACCAATAGAAAGTTAATTTAAGAAATTAACACAACAGTTTGGAGTTGAACACCGTGGACGTCATCTACCGTAGCGCCGGGTCTCGTACCGTAGTCGCAAGATAATAGCTTGCGGAACATGTACCTCCTGCATCAGGACCTATTGCATTTCCCTGTCTCCAATTGCTCTATTATCCTGCTTCTCGTTCCGCCATCAATATGCGTTCGTTGCACCATTGTTCTCACAGAATCACTATAAACATAACACCAAACAACTGGACACGTCATCTTGAAAACACATTCACCCTATTACGTCATTCTTCTGAGTACAGTGACACTGATCGGATCTCGGTCACTTTCATCAAAGATACTTTGATGGCATATTCCGAAATGATATCTCTCACTGTACATTTCTGTGTGCATTTTTCTGAATTATCCTATGTTATGATAATGAGTGTAGTTTGCACATGTTATAAGAAGTTGTGAAACAAAAGTCAGGAGGTTAGAGTATTCATATATCAATGAATACAATGGTCATCTGTGATATGATGGCTTCATACAGAATATAGGAATAGTGGAACATCTTTATCCAAAGACTGACTTTCCAAATTAATATAGAATATTTGGCAAAATTCTATTCCGAGCAGTACAGATGGTGATCAGAAAAATGGAAACACCTGAACGAAATTGCAACTTACCAGATTAATATGGTGTCGGGCCACCTTTCGCCTTCAGAACAGCCTTGATGCGACGTGGGATGGAGGCATAGAGGTCGTGAATGGTACCAAGTGGAATTTTACACCATTCCTATTGCAGGGCATCAGCCAGTTCTGTGAGAGATGATGGAGGTGGAAATCGTCGCCGGAGTCGTGTTTCCAAGACGGACCAAAGATGTTCAATTATGTTGAGATCTGGGGATTGGGCGGGCCAGGGGAGGTGTTGAACTTCATCCCGATATTCCTCAAACCACGCTGCGACAACGCCAGCTGTGTGAATGGGTGCATTATCATCCTGGAAGATGGCGTCATTGTCCGGGGACAACATCCGGAACATAGGATGCAAGTGGTCTCCTAAAATTGCGACATAATCATTGGCAGTGATTCGTCCGCTAAGTGTGACCACAGGACCCAATGAAAACCATGATATGGCTGCCCACAGCATCACCGAGTCGCGGCTATGTTTCACAGTTGGGCGGAGACACTGCAGATCATAAGCTTCTTTAGGCGTTCTCCACACATAACCACGGACCGTGGTTGGGAATAGGGTGAAGGATGACTCATTCGACCATATCACACGTTTCCAATCCTCAACGGTCCAAGTTGCATGGTCGTGGCACCATTTGCGGCGTGCGAAAGCGTTATGGTCCCTGATGAGCGGTTTGGCCCGTGCAAGACGACCCCGTAAGTTCATGTCATGTAATTCGCGGCGGACTGTGATTGTCGAAATAGGGTGGGGGAGGTGCTGATTGAGTTCCTCCGTCACTTGCTACGCAGTGGCACGACAGTTCTGCGTGACAATGCGCTTTAATACCCGGCGTGACCTGTCACTCATGATTTTCTTCCGCCCACTGTTCCGCTTCCCCGATGTGGTTTTCCCGTGTGTTGTGTAGGCCGTCAACACCTTCGACACTGTCCCACGCGACACACCTAACACAGTAGCCACTGCCGTCACACTCACTCCACATAACCGCGCACCAACAACTTGCCCTCTTTGAAAATCTGAGAGGTCTCCCATTTTACACTACCTCCGTCTGCTGCAGCCACTGGACACTGCTGTTCCACTGCGCCTGACGTAGTATGGAGACCGACCTAACACACCACCACCAGCGGTCCGGCGCTGCGGGCGCCACGACACCACTGCCAACCCATACATCTGACGTGTTGCCAACTACAGGTGTTTCCATTTTTCTGATCACCATCTGTAAATGGCCAGCGTACAATGACAGTGCACTTGAATTCATTGGATTATTTTAAGTAGTGTTTTTGAATTGAGCGATTTTTTAAAGTGCTATTCCTACAAACATCTAGTTGGGTGACACGCTAATTTCTGGGTTGTGAGTTATAACTCTTAAGAATACTCTACTTTTTTTTATTTACATATATAAATTCTTTATAATACGATAAAAGTTTTGTTTGTTGATTATTTCTATTCGCAATGAACAATTATTTTACTAAAACTACATATTTGATCAGTGGCGTATTTAGGGGGGCTTCCGGGTTTAATCACCCCCGAAATCTTACTATAGTAAAGTATATGAAATATCTTGCAGAATTTTCACATTTTCAAGCAAATCCCCCACTCCCTACCGAAACAAGATCGTAAATACGCCACTGTGTTTGATGTTGTTCAATTCTTGTTTTAGTATTTTTTTAATCTTTAGATTTGGCAACACAGGGTTTTGTTGTGTTTACACTATTTGAGCATCAGAAACCGTGGTGCTGTTCTAGTTAATGCCAAGTTCTAGTACCTGAGTAGACGTAAGCATTGCAAATTTAATTGTACACGGTTATACTATTGTTCAAAAATCTACTATCCATATTAACATATGACAGTGTTGAATTCAGACATGTTCAAGGGGGGCTAAGCACCTCCAAGAATATATATGCGCCCTCCTAGAATGTCTATAATTACACATGCATTGAAATATTTGTCTTAATCTGTTTTTTTTTTTTTCAGAAATAAAAGTCTTAAAAGCAAATATTTTTTAAAAAAAGAAAATTAGTTTCTTCTTTTGCCCAACCTAATTGTTCTAATTAACCAAGGATGTTATAAATAGAGGATTTGCCCATATGTATCGTCATCCTATTAAATCGATGAAGCCCCTCCCCCCAAAAAAAGAGCATCGGCACGTCTGATTGGCTACTCTCATTTCCACCATCGTCTGATTGGCTACTTTCGTTTCCGCCATGATCGTTGGCTCAAAACATTGCGATCCTATTGTGCGGAGTGGGCAGAGTACGGGTGGCGAAACTGTGACCTATAGCTTCAAGATTTTGTTGTAAGGGCAGATGCTCTATTTTATAAGATCCTTGTAATTAACAAACTATGTTCTCGTATAAAGTCGAAGTTAAATAAAAACTTGGAAATTAGATACAGACGCATACAAACGCTTTACAACGTTACTTAGGGAAAAATGGCAATATGTTGGTTATTGCAACCGACCAGACAATAACAAGTTGCGAGTTTTGTTGCGACAGATTCCTGCTGCTCTATTGCAATCTACAACAGAGCCCCCCTCAAATTTTTATTGCCCCCTCCCTAGTACAAAAGTCTGAATTAAACACTGACATAAGAGTAAGTGGAGTAAGTACAATAAAAAAAATCCAAAATTTGTTGCTCTCATATAAACAATTTAGCAATTGAGTTGAAGAATAACAGTGAAGTATATACTGTAAACATTGTAAAGTGTATCTCAGAGCTCACAAAACTGACTTAAACAAACACACATGTCTTTGGAAATCAGAAAGGTCGGCCATTTTAGATTGTCACCGTCTGCTCAGTTCAATACACACTGCACTTCTACACCTTCTCGGAGTTTGCCCCTAACACACTACCGTCAACAGTCCGGAACTGCGGTCGCTACCTGACCGTTGTCAACACATCTGTCATATTTCCAACTTCAGGTCTTTTCATTAATTCCATTTATATACTTACAGTTAGTAATAGTGTATAGTTCCAAAATAATAAATTATTATATTTGGGCTACAAATAGTTCAAATCCGTTATTTTTGGAGCACACCCTCGATACTTTTTAATCTTCAGATTTGGCAACACTGGTTTTAAGTAGAGTCTTGTTAAAAGAAAATATGACCACCCACCTCTCTTTGAGCAGCTCTATATTTTTACTCACAGTCGGAATTAAATTTAAAAATCTTTTTCTTTGGCCAATGGAAATCTTTGATTAGAGCCAAAGTATTTAAAAGCTTTTTACGTACAAGTGCCAGGATATAGCCTTATGAAGCGAAGTGAGTAGCCGAGAATTATTGAACTAGACATTTTAACTTAAACTAAGCAACTTAGGTTTGTTTTCGTTAAACAAGTGTAATAATAAAATTAATAATAAATACTTACCTGATCTTATTAACTGAGCGTAATGAATAAGCATCTGGCGGGAGCTGCCAGCAGGACTATGGAACAATATACTGGGCAATGTACTCTGCAATTAGAATACAAAATAGTAAGAATTAGCTTAATTGGCTGTACTTCATGGATAAAGCACTAAATTTCCCGAGTTTACTGTGTGCGCAAGGAAAGGTGGCATCTGACAGTTGGGTAGAGCACGTGGATTATTGGAGGCGCTGTTGCCAGAAGCTCCGCAACAAACTTAAGACGTTCAACCCTCGAGAACTCGCAGCGCGGTCTTTTCCACCGCACCTATAAATATTCTTTGATTTTGTTTAGTGACTTTGAGCAAACTTCCCCTCACCCCCCTCTAATCCTTCCCCAGACTGTATTGTTGCAACACAGCACCGCTTTTGGCGTTAGTTGGTGCCCAGTGCTTTGTGTGTTCTGTCAACTGGACCTTTAGGCTTATTGCGGTCATTTCTTCCGCGCGCGAGTGCTCACGTATTTGAGTTTTTTATCTTAATATTTTTCTTTCAAATTTGTTTATTCATATTTTTTTGAGATATACTGTAAATATAACACATACGATTAACTTAATATTTTAGTGAGTGTTCTAGTTATGATTTGAATGAAATATGGATTCGAAAGAACAAGAAAGGATTGAAAAATTGCTTCTGAGTATAGAGAAAGAGGAATCTGCCAATCAGGTACTATGCCGTGAACATGGACGTACATGATACTATGTACTGTAACACATTTTGTGAGGGAAATGTTTTATTTAACTATTAAAAAGTATACAATTTATTTAAAATTATGTAATTCATTCCTTAACGTCAAATATTACAGCGCGGTCGTTTCGACCGCGTGTGAGTTCTCGCGTGACGGTCTGTGCGCGAGTGCTGAAGGGTTAACAACTCGTCTCAAGTACAGGCAATAGCGCGATCAGTGACGTTCGTTGTCTAGCAACAGCGTGAAAGAATACTGCTGTGATTGGCGAACAATCCTCCCTCTCGTTTTGTTTACAACATGTGCAGCTATCTGTCAGAAGCCTCCTTTCAGTAACTCTATAATACACTACACGTAGGATAATGACTGGCTACAAGATTTTTTTAAAAATACAGGGTGATGCATAGTTATTATATCGTTTGCGACCGACTTTTTCCTCTGTGAATACAATTCTCATAAAATAAGTAGCAGTGTAACGTGTACATTACGTGAAGGAGCTTAGTTTGTATTATGTGACATTTTCTCAATTAATACCGAACCAGAACTGGTAGTAGATTTCTCAGTGGCGGATCCAGGATATGATCAAGGGAGGGGCTCAACCATAGTTTGCCACTTTATCCAGTGTAAAGCAGAATTGAAGCCCATCTTATCCAGTGTATATCTGAGCCTCAAGGGGGGCTATAGGGGCTATAGCCCCCCTTGGATCCACCCCTGAGATTTCTTCTACTTCCGGTTTTAGTAGACACTTTAAAGAGGAGATAGAGTATTTTTTGGGAGACGTTTAATTGATTGCTGAAAACAGATTCTCGCTATCTATAACCGTTTTTGCTTCATAGCGATGAATGTAAAAATCCGAATGGAGGGACGGTGGCTCATTGGTACAGTACTTACCACTGGTGCGTGAGAAAAATGAAGTGAAATTTTTGAGTTTTACGTCCCACGATTATGCCGGTTAGGCTAAAGGAGATGGTGATGATGAGTAATGAATGAAATGGTGGAATGAAGAAAGTGGGAGGAAACGGGAGAACCCCGAGAAAACCCACGCACACGGTGTTTGTCTACCACAAAGTTCACTTCTTTGGTGCGTGGGATACCTGGTTCGCCGGAAATTGTTGATTTCTGAGGCTTCCGGTTTGAATATTCCCTCCATCAAAGGCCTCGATTCTCAAACTTTTGACCCCCTACATCGCAGCCAAAACTGATTGGTGATCCATCCATCAAACTTATCACACTAATTGGCAAGGTAAGTTAAATAACGTCGCTTGATATTAAACTTATTTCAGCAACCCTTGAAGTTTTTCCACGTATTAACCATCTAGTACTAATTCTGTCTTCTACGAAAGAATACAAATCATCACAAGAGAAGCCCAATGGACATGGGATTGGTAACGTGCGTTTTATCTAAGCAGTGCACTCCACTCAAATTACTCGGTATCTTCTTCTTCTTCTTCTTCTTCATCATCTAAGCCTTTTCCCCAGTTAGCTGGGGTCGGCTTTTGGGATTGCTGTCCTCCACCTGTTTATATTTTGTATCATATCCGCTGCTACACCTCACTGCACCATATCATTCTTAACAGAGAGTCTCCGCTTCTTCTTTGGCCGGCCGGGCCAAACCATCTCAGTCTACTTTCTTGCAGTTTTTCTACTACTGGTCTCACCCTTACTGTTCTCCCAATCACTTCATTCTTAATTTTGCCCTTCCGCATATTTTCCCCGCCATTCCGCTTCGCATAATAAGACAGGTATCACTACTAAGGATGGCCATAAAGTTCCGGTTCCACGAGGAACCGGTTCTCGGAGAACCGGTGTTCATAACCAATTCTGGAACCGGTTCAGGACCTGAATCCGAAAACCCGGTTCCAGAGCCGGATCTTAGAAACCGGTTCCAGACCTGGATCTGAAAACTTCGTTCCAGAACCGAATCTTAGGAAACGGTTCCAGACCTGGATGCGAAAACTCCGTTCCAGAACCGAATCTTAGGAAACGGTTCCAGACCTCGATCCGAAAGCTCCCAAAGACCTGTAGGACCATGCGCTTGTGCCCTCCCCGCCAAGACTCGCATGCGCCCCCAGAAAACAAATTTTGTCCACCAGTGGGTGTTTAGCCAAATGAGTTTGCCAGTTTGCCTGTTTAGCCAACGAGTTTGCCAGTTACCCAGTTTATTTAGCGAAATGAGAGAAGCGGCCACCGCCTGGGCGCTTGCCTGTCGCTTCCACCATTTCATCTAGCACACTGTTCACAGCCTGCCAGCAGCTAGGGTTTAGCGTAGGGATGGCCAGAAAGTTCCGGTTCCAGCGGAGGTTCTTAGAGATCCGATTTTCAGAACCGGTTCCAGACCTGAATCCGAAAACCCGGTTCCAGAACCGGATCTTGGGAACCGGTTTCAGACTTGGATCCGAAGAACCGGTTCCAGACCTGGGTACGAAAAACCAGTTCCAGACCTGGATCCGAGAAACCAGTTCCGGAACCGGATCTTCTAGAATCGGATCCGTTCAGACACGAAAACCGGTTCCACCAGGAACCGGTTCTGGCCATCCCTAATCACTACTGCTTTGTAAACTTTTCCTTCAAGGCGCATCAGTACCCTACGTCCATACAACACTCCTGCCGCTACTTTTCATTTCGCCCAACCGCTGCTAATTCTGCTGTTTATATCTTGACTCAAATTACTTGATATAGTATCACAAATATGGAAATGGAAACACTGACGTTACTTTGGTGGTTTGCTCATAACGATTTATGGAAGATTACCTGTGCAAATCGACTTAATTATAGATTTTCGCGGGCGAACAGAATTCTGAAGGAGCAGGGAGTAATCTACACCCCCCAACACCCCCCTAACACCCCTCCAAATTTCTTTACACACACCCCTGGATGGAAAAGGAATATTCTTCCAAATCCAATTGTATCAATCAGTATCATATAGGTTGTTTATTACATCAAGTTAAAAAAGGTTTAGCGTTTAGGAAAGAAGCCAATATTCTTATTTATTTCACTTCAAAATACGAAGCGACCTCGTTCTCATGTACGGCTTCGAAAACCACATGACCTTATTGTTTCGGGCGGTGTTTCGATCGAAACAATTGACAAAACAGACCGCTGATACCTACCCTCCTGGGCTCCGCGATCGTTTCCGAGAAAAGAGATTGATGGACAGATGCAGATTACTGAAATTGGCAACGTCTTGAGCGGTCATTCACCTACCTCCTCCTCAATAAGGAAAAATGTGACAATATAGTAATAAGGCTACACCAGATTCAGTTGGTAAGTGCTACTCTGGAACAGGCTCGCAACCAGAAGGGGGCTAAGGAGGGCCTGGCAATCCCAAAATGTTTCATGTCCAGTCCAGAGCTCAATACAAAAGCACAATTTAGATATTTATAAGAGAATTTTTAATGAGTTGACCCCTACTAACATATTCATGGACCCCAAAGCTCTGTGGCTGGTTTCGAGCCTGCTCTGCAAGTGGTGTATCAACGGGCGGACGTTAGAAGGGTGTAGTCAAGACGTTTTTAGAAATGAAGAGATCGATTGAAGAAAGAATTAGATATTTTTAAGACTGAGTCTCGTGTTATGCAGGAACACATTTGGCGCTAGCTTAATTTTTGTGAAGTATATTTTTATTCACGTAAATTCATTGAACGAAATAGGGCTCATAGCGAGTCACTTTTTTAAACTAAAATTTACATTTTTTTTCAAGTTTGTCACTAAAAGTTACTTTTTTTTCAAATTTGTCATTAAAAGTTACATTTTTGAGAGGTAAAGTGACTTTTTCGTGTGATTTATGTTTTGCATTGGCAGTTCAACGTTGTGTGAATGTGTTTGTGTGGTTCATCATATTCGTCTTGTGTTATGCTTCTTGTATGTTCTTAAGAGTAGGTGATTAATTTGAATATTTCACGTTTTTGAGCACTCTTAATGCAAAGTTAAATATAATGTCTGGGATGAAGAAATTCGGAAATAGGCCAGAACTGGTTCCATTTACTCAGAAGCTTTTTACATCTGCTAAGTCTGCTTACCGTAACTACAAAGCTTATTTTGAAAACCTAAGAAAGGAGGAAGCTCAAAAAGAAATAATAAAGAAGAAACAAACGAACAAACAAAGAGAGAGGTGATGGAGAAATTGGCAAAGGGGAATAGGGCATGATGAGATTTTGGTCACTTTTTCGTGTGCTTTTGGTCATTTTTGGTCACTTTTCAACTATTTACAAGAGACCAGACCACTATGTGCCCTGGGATTATTAAAATTAGGGTATATTAAAGAAGACAAAACAGAAAGATACAAAATATTTGTAAATTGAAAAACTGGATTTCTGGAAAACAACTAAATCAATGAATAATTTTCTTATGAAAGACATTCAGAGCCAATAACGTAGCCAGGAAGGGAGAGGAACGGAGATTAAGAGATCAAATAATATTACAATTAACGTTAACAACATGGTTAGAATTTTAAATGAAATGAAATTGGAACTATGTACAGTATTAATTACTAGACGAATGTGATTTCAGCGTGGGACGACGGAATTTTTTCACAATTAATATTTTTTTTTTGAAAAAAAAAATCACCCACTAAAACTTGCTGGGGTGAATTAATTGAAATAATAGCAGAATTTTGCGAAATAGTTAGACTACAATAATTCGTATGTAATCAATTCACACGTAATTACTAGGTAAAATAGTAGAGGTTAATTCCTAATACAGTGGAACCACTTTTAACGGGCATCTCTCAATAGTGGATATCTTCGTAAGAGAACAAACTTTCTTATTTTTCCATGCCATAAATATGTGTGATGTGGTGTTATGAGAGAGAATCCTTCCTTTTAGAGACACCTCTCATTTACGGACAAATAATCGGTTCCACCGATGTCCGTTTGGAGAGGTTTCACTGTATTGCTTAGTTTAATAATAATACTAAATGCTCAAATGTGTGAACTTACTTTATTAAACCTGCCCCTGCAAAGAGTTGATATTATTATTATTATTATTATTATTATTATTATTATTATTATTATTATTAGTAGTAGTAGTAGTAGTAGTAGTAGTAGTAGTAATAATAGTAATAATAATAATAATAATAATAATGCAATAGTTGCGTAACAAAATATACTGTTTTCTTGTTTGAATTTGTTTAAAAATTATATCACTATTCTGAGAGCACACCCCCCTTTTATTTTCAACATCCCCCTAAGTAAAAATTTCTGGCTTACTTACTGTGAAGGAGCATGACGTAGATTGATGTGAAAAAAAAACGAAGCTACAGTAGAACTTTAATCTAGTAAAGATCAATTATTTAGAACTATATTAAAATACATAATTTTAATTTGTAAATATGTATGTTTACTTACTCTGTTTAGTTGGTTCATGCTGAACGTATTTGTAAGGGAAAAGTAGAGAGCACATGCCCTTAATACTGGAGAGCCACTACCACATAAAGTACCAGCTAAAATTCTGTTTACGTAACTTCGAGAGAACAGCTCATTCATCCCGATCACTTTAGCCACAAGCTGAAACAACAATACACAAAGTATATTAGCATTATATTGTACCTGCAGTCGAGTTCAAAGAAACCCCAGTGTTCGCAGTGGAAAAAAAACAACGTAGGCGGTATGTTTTATATCGATTTTGACTCGACATACCGGCTATCTAAATGTTGAAATACAGTGAGGGTATGTTGAAATATAGTGAGAGTTTCTCTGTAGTTACAGGGGCAAGGGACATGAAGAAATTTTGATCCCCCGGCAACAACTTTCTGAAAAAATTTAAAAAAAAAATAACACGAACATGCTCAAAAATCGATATTTTATATTAACAATTTCCTGCGGGAAAACTCCCGGACCCCTCACCCAACTGAAAGGTAATCCAAACTAGGGATGGCCACAAAGTTCCGGTTCCGGCGGAACCGGTTCCGCGAGGAACCGGTTCTCGGAGATCCGGTTTTCAGAACCGGTTCTGGAACCGGTTCCGGACCTGGATCCGAAAACCCGGTTCCAGAACCGGATCTTAGGAACCGGTTCCAGACCTGGATCCGAAAACCCGGTTCCAGAACCGGATCTTAAGAACCGGTTCCAGATCTGGATCTGAAAACCCGGTTCCAGAACCGGATCTTAGGAACCGGTTCCAGATCTGGATCTGAAAACCCGGTTCCAGAACCGGATCTTAGGAATCGGTTCCAGACCTGGATCCGAAAGCCTCCAAAAGACCCGTAAAGGAGGCACAAAGTTCACCTTCAAAAATAATGCAAAGAGGACCATGCGCTTGTACTTCCCCGCCCAGACCCGCTTGTGCCCCCAGGAAAAAAATTTGGTCCACCAGTGGGTGTTTAGCCAAATGAGTTGGCCAGTTTGCCTGTTTAGCCAATGAGTTTGCCAGTTACCCAGTTTATTTAGCCAAATGAGACAAGCTGCCGCCGTCTGGGAGCCTGCCTGTCGCTTCCACCATTTCATTTAGCATACTGTTTTCATTTAGCACAGCTTGCCAGCAGCTCGCGTTTAGGTAGGGATGGTAACAAAGTTTCGGTTCCAGCGGAACCAGTTCCAGACCTGGATCCGAAGAACCTGTTCCAGACCTGGATCCGAAGAACCGGTTCTAGACCTGGATCCGAAGAACCGGTTCCAGACCTGGATCCGAAAAACCGGTTCCGGAACCGGATCTTCTAGAACCGGATCCGTTCAGACCCGAAAACCGGTTCCACCAAGAACCGGTTCTGGCCATCCCTAATCCAAACCCCCGGAAGATCCATCTCCCACATCAGACAACCCCTAAATCCACCCATGCTCAAAACATGACATTTATATGAATTAAGACAAGAAGACAAACACACATTTAAGAAAGAAACAATTCAATATGGCACATCAAAATATAAACTAGATTAACTTCTTTAAAGACACCTCATTTTAAATACAAAAGGTGGGAAAAATATAACAAAAATGTAGGTCTTGTCAACTTGGAAATTATTTCTACATAAAAAATAAAATCTCTTTGCGTGCAAAGCTATCCGTCAATTATTGTGTATAAAAATTGATTTATTAAAAGTATTTAGCGTCTATTCTCCAGTGACGGTATATCTTGATCACTGGAAAACCAGAGGCGGTATGCCTTCATTACGGAAAAATCAGAGACGGTATGGCATACCACCGCATACCGTCTCACTTTGACCACTGTCTAGCCCTTCATCTCTCTTTTGAAGGTCAAATTTTCATGACTACACGTAATGTATTATAAATTTGGACTTGACGCAAATATTCCTAACGAAAAAAAAAAAAATACAAAAATACCTTGTATGACGCGGCTAATTGGTTACAAGATCATTCGCGCTATGAAATGAAATGAAAATGAAATCATTGAGTTTTACGTCCTACGCGTATGCCGGCTAGGCTAAAGGAGACGGTCATGATGAGAAATGAATGAAATGATGGAATGAAGAAAGTGGAAGGAAACGGGAGAACCGCGAGAAAAACCACGCACAAGGTGTTTGTCAACCACACAGTTTACTTGGCGTGAGTTGGGAGCGAAACAGGGTCCCTGCACTAAAAGTGAATCCTCTACCACTTAGCTCTACCACTTACCACCTTGCTCTACATAAACAGAAAATCTTTTTAAACAAATAAAATTTACAAGAAACTGAAAAAAAAAAATTCTTCAATTGTAAACAGAAAAGGATTTTTTTTTTTCAATTTTACGTCCTGTGCTTATACTATTTAGGGCAAAGGGAAGATTATTAAGGGAAATGGATGACCATAAAAGAAACTGATGGAACGAGATATGTCAAGAAACCGATGAATCAAGAGAAAAAACCGGGATAACCGGTAATACGTCAAGTCATCGGCACCAAAACATCAGCCCAGTAACATCGACGGTACATTTCATAGACGACACTTAACATTGAAGGCACGATAATACGTCTGCGCTGATATAAAATATCGCACCCACTTTCATACCGCCTCCGCAATATCTTGATGAAGTTTCAGATATCGATGATTTCATTGTCGTGTTTTGGTTGTCGATGATTTGATTGTCGATATGTTGGTTGTCGATGAATTGGTTATCGATATTTTGGTTGTTGATGATTTGATTGTCGATGATTTGGTCTGTCGATAAATTGGTTTGTCGATGTTTTGATTGTCGATGATTTCGATATCGATCTTTTGAGTATTAATGTTATGTACTCTTGATGAGATGCATCATATATGAAATGACCTGTCGATTTTTTTTTGTACTTCGATGTTTTAGTATTCGACGTTAAGTTGTCGATGAATTCACGTGAAATCGGAAAACCAAGGTTGTATACTGGATATACTTACTTAAATGCATATCGTCGCACGAGAACCAGAGGAACCTTACTCCAAAAATTTGGTTTTCGTTTTCTTCATGTTTCGACATGATTTTGAAAGCCCCACTTGGTGTAAATGGAACGTAACGCCATCTGTTCTCCTTGTCGATCATCTGTTGTAATGTAGCTCAATTACAATCTTATTAAAAACACATCTTTCTAAGAAAATAATATTTTTGTTCTCTCGCCTGTAAACCTACGAAAATGGAGTTACGTCTCTCTGGTTCTCATGCGACGATATACAGGGTGTTTCAAAACAACACCAACAACAACGTTTTGGAGGTGATTCCTGGCACCAAGATAAGATGAAAAGTATAGACCAATCTGGCTGCATAAATGCTTTCCTAAGAAGAATCCTGAGAAATTTCTGCAACAATTTTTATAGAGGTAGTTGGTGAGTACTGCATTTCACTCATTTCTCATCATCACCGTCTCCTTTAGCCTAACCGGCATAAGCGTGGGACGTAAAACTTAAAGCTTTTAGTTTCATTTGATTACTGTATCTTCTGCCTCTATAATGAAATTGTACATAGTTGTAGTTGCAAAAATAGTTGGAAATTCGTTCTACAACTTCTCGGAAGGGATTACAAAACTCATCGAAAGATGTCAAAGTGTGTTACCATGTAGTGAATTTGAATCGGCAAGTGTCACATGCATTTTTCATTCTTCATCAGTAGAAATTAATACTGTATAGTAGAACACTCTATTGTGCTGCCAAAATGTCTTGAGCCGTGGCAAAAATGCGAACTAAAGCTCACACCCCCACACACACACGCGTTGAGCCAATAAGGGTTCAGCTGTTGCTAAGCGAGAGAAAGCGAATGGAATTCCTTCAGCTGATAGCAGCGCTTGCAACGGAAGACTAGGGATCATGTCAATGTGGTATATCTTTAGTATTCAGCACTGAATTAATGTCGTCTGCAACTAAAGCTCACACCCTCACACACCCACGCGTTGAGCCAATAAGGGTTCAGCTGTTTGTAAGCGAGAGAAAGCGAATGGAATTCCTTCAGCTGATAGCAGCGCTTGCAACGGAAGACTAGGGATCATGTCAATGTGGTATATCTTTAGTATTCAGCACTGAATTAATGTCGTCTGCAACTAAAGCTCACACCCTCACACACCCACGCGTTGAGCCAATAAGGGTTCAGCTGTTTGTAAGCGAGAGAAAGCGAATGGAATTCCTTCAGCTGATAGCAGCGCTTGCAACGGAAGACTAGGGATCATGTCAATGTGGTATATCTTTAGTATTCAGCACTGAATTAATGTCGTCTGCAACTAAAGCTCACACCCTCACACACCCACGCGTTGAGCCAATAAGGGTTCAGCTGTTGCTAAGCGAGAGAAAGCGAATGGAATTCCTTCAGCTGATAGCAGCGCTTGCAACGGAAGACTAGGGATCATGTCAATGTGGTATATCTTTAGTATTCAGCACTGAATTAATGTCGTCTGCAACTAAAGCTCACACCCTCACACACCCACGCGTTGAGCCAATAAGGGTTCAGCTGTTGCTAAGCGAGAGAAAGCGAATGGAATTCCTTCAGCTGATAGCAGCGCTTGCAACGGAAGACTAGGGATCATGTCAATGTGGTATATCTTTAGTATTCAGCACTGAATTAATGTCGTCTGCAACTAAAGCTCACACCCTCACACACCCACGCGTTGAGCCAATAAGGGTTCAGCTGTTGCTAAGCGAGAGAAAGCGAATGAAATTCCTTCAGCTGATAGCAGCGCTTGCAACGGAAGACTAGGGATCATGTCAATGTGGTATATCTTTAGTATTCAGCACTGAATTAATGTCGTCTGCAACTAAAGCTCACACCCTCACACACCCACGCGTTGAGCCAATAGGGGTTCAGCTGTTTGTAAGCGAGAGAAAGCGAATGGAATTCCTTCAGCTGATAGCAGCGCTTGCAACGGAAGACTAGGGATCATGTCAATGTGGTATATCTTTAGTATTCAGCACTGAATTAATGTCGTCTGCAACTAAAGCTCACACCCTCACACACCCACGCGTTGAGCCAATAAGGGTTCAGCTGTTTGTAAGCGAGAGAAAGCGAATGGAATTCCTTCAGCTGATAGCAGCGCTTGCAACGGAAGACTAGGGATCATGTCAATGTGGTATATCTTTAGTATTCAGCACTGAATTAATGTCGTCTGCAACTAAAGCTCGCACCCTCACACACCCACGCGTTGAGCCAATAAGGGTTCAGCTGTTTGTAAGCGAGAGAAAGCGAATGGAATTCCTTCAGCTGATAGCAGCGCTTGCAACGGAAGACTAGGGATCATGTCAATGTGGTATATCTTTAGTATTCAGCACTGAATTAATGTCGTCTGCAACTAAAGCTCACACCCTCACACACCCACGCGTTGAGCCAATAAGGGTTCAGCTGTTTGTAAGCGAGAGAAAGCGAATGGAATTCCTTCAGCTGATAGCAGCGCTTGCAACGGAAGACTAGGGATCATGTCAATGTGGTATATCTTTAGTATTCAGCACTGAATTAATGTCGTCTGCAACTAAAGCTCACACCCTCACACACCCACGCGTTGAGCCAATAAGGGTTCAGCTGTTTGTAAGCGAGAGAAAGCGAATGGAATTCCTTCAGCTGATAGCAGCGCTTGCAACGGAAGACTAGGGATCATGTCAATGTGGTATATCTTTAGTATTCAGCACTGAATTAATGTCGTCTGCAACTAAAGCTCACACCCTCACACACCCACGCGTTGAGCCAATAAGGGTTCAGCTGTTTGTAAGCGAGAGAAAGCGAATGGAATTCCTTCAGCTGATAGCAGCGCTTGCAACGGAAGACTAGGGATCATGTCAATGTGGTATATCTTTAGTATTCAGCACTGAATTAATGTCGTCTGCAACTAAAGCTCACACCCTCACACACCCACGCGTTGAGCCAATAAGGGTTCAGCTGTTGCTAAGCGAGAGAAAGCGAATGGAATTCCTTCAGCTGATAGCAGCGCTTGCAACGGAAGACTAGGGATCATGTCAATGTGGTATATCTTTAGTATTCAGCACTGAATTAATGTCGTCTGCAACTAAAGCTCACACCCTCACACACCCACGCGTTGAGCCAATAAGGGTTCAGCTGTTGCTAAGCGAGAGAAAGCGAATGGAATTCCTTCAGCTGATAGCAGCGCTTGCAACGGAAGACTAGGGATCATGTCAATGTGGTATATCTTTAGTATTCAGCACTGAATTAATGTCGTCTGCAACTAAAGCTCACACCCTCACACACCCACGCGTTGAGCCAATAAGGGTTCAGCTGTTTGTAAGCGAGAGAAAGCGAATGGAATTCCTTCAGCTGATAGCAGCGCTTGCAACGGAAGACTAGGGATCATGTCAATGTGGTATATCTTTAGTATTCAGCACTGAATTAATGTCGTCTGCAACTAAAGCTCACACCCTCACACACCCACGCGTTGAGCCAATAAGGGTTCAGCTGTTTGTAAGCGAGAGAAAGCGAATGGAATTCCTTCAGCTGATAGCAGCGCTTGCAACGGAAGACTAGGGATCATGTCAATGTGGTATATCTTTAGTATTCAGCACTGAATTAATGTCGTCTGCAACTAAAGCTCACACCCTCACACACCCACGCGTTGAGCCAATAAGGGTTCAGCTGTTTGTAAGCGAGAGAAAGCGAATGGAATTCCTTCAGCTGATAGCAGCGCTTGCAACGGAAGACTAGGGATCATGTCAATGTGGTATATCTTTAGTATTCAGCACTGAATTAATGTCGTCTGCAACTAAAGCTCACACCCTCACACACCCACGCGTTGAGCCAATAAGGGTTCAGCTGTTGCTAAGCGAGAGAAAGCGAATGGAATTCCTTCAGCTGATAGCAGCGCTTGCAACGGAAGACTAGGGATCATGTCAATGTGGTATATCTTTAGTATTCAGCACTGAATTAATGTCGTCTGCAACTAAAGCTCACACCCTCACACACCCACGCGTTGAGCCAATAAGGGTTCAGCTGTTGCTAAGCGAGAGAAAGCGAATGGAATTCCTTCAGCTGATAGCAGCGCTTGCAACGGAAGACTAGGGATCATGTCAATGTGGTATATCTTTAGTATTCAGCACTGAATTAATGTCGTCTGCAACTAAAGCTCACACCCTCACACACCCACGCGTTGAGCCAATAAGGGTTCAGCTGTTTGTAAGCGAGAGAAAGCGAATGGAATTCCTTCAGCTGATAGCAGCGCTTGCAACGGAAGACTAGGGATCATGTCAATGTGGTATATCTTTAGTATTCAGCACTGAATTAATGTCGTCTGCAACTAAAGCTCACACCCTCACACACCCACGCGTTGAGCCAATAAGGGTTCAGCTGTTTGTAAGCGAGAGAAAGCGAATGGAATTCCTTCAGCTGATAGCAGCGCTTGCAACGGAAGACTAGGGATCATGTCAATGTGGTATATCTTTAGTATTCAGCACTGAATTAATGTCGTCTGCAACTAAAGCTCACACCCTCACACACCCACGCGTTGAGCCAATAAGGGTTCAGCTGTTTGTAAGCGAGAGAAAGCGAATGGAATTCCTTCAGCTGATAGCAGCGCTTGCAACGGAAGACTAGGGATCATGTCAATGTGGTATATCTTTAGTATTCAGCACTGAATTAATGTCGTCTGCAACTAAAGCTCACACCCTCACACACCCACGCGTTGAGCCAATAAGGGTTCAGCTGTTGCTAAGCGAGAGAAAGCGAATGGAATTCCTTCAGCTGATAGCAGCGCTTGCAACGGAAGACTAGGGATCATGTCAATGTGGTATATTTTTTTAGGTGGGTACTCAGACAACAGTAAGCAGTAAGAATTGTTCCAATAGGAATGTTCGGCACCCTGTGGATAGTTCTTAAAACTAAGTTAAAGAAGTTAGAAAAACTTAGACTTGAAATAGTAATAATAAGACATGATATACAACATTTAGGTACACCCTATATTTTTTCGATTTTTTCTTGCAATATTGTTATATGGAAATCAACTTTACTTTTTGATTTTCCCTCACACATAAAATAAAATATTAGCCCCGAATGCACCTGAACATTTCAAAAATAAATTTGACTTGGTTCAAGGAACATCTACAAAATATATACTACACGCCATCTCTAGTTTACAAATCATTCTTTATAATTGAACGATTGAGAGTCAAAGTAGCGTATCTCCACTATTGGCAACAAAGAAGGAATATTTAAATTCATATCCGTTTTAAAATATCACAAATATACGTACTTTAGGTTGGCATAAGGAAAATGGTAATAAATATTGAAGGATCCCCACATCACGACAAAAGCACATGTCAACATAACACGTGTTATTAATTGTAAACAGTGTAGCATACGAGAAGCCGACACGACGGACACCGAGGAAAGCCGACAGAAAACGGACCTCACGAAAGGCCCCGAAGAGGACAGATAAAAGCCCAACCACCGAGGAGAAATAAGCATTGTTCTCCGTTGGCTTGACCCCCTATCGTGCGTCAAGCTTCGCGCTGGCCATATAGGTTGTACAGCCTTTGGCGACAGTCGGCTGACGGGAACGCAATATTATCTCTCTGGGATAGCATAGAGAGGCACGATACACAAACTAGAAAAAAAAAACCTTTTGAGAAAGTACAGATACGGCCTTATTAGAACCATGCCCCGCCCTCCCAAGAAGCCACCAGTCAGAAGAACACCAACAGAAGATGATCCAGTGCTCTGGAACGCCAAGGATGGAACAACCACACCCAGAAGACGCCCTGAATCTAAAGAAGATGACAAGCAAAGCAGAGTAGAGAAGCTTCTAGAACGTTACCAGGGGAGAGACCTTGAGGCGTTTCTACATACCTCACCGATATTCATGAAGGGTGTTTCTCAGAGATATACTGATGATGACGTCAGAGCTATCATCGCTGAAGGAATGGACGATAACGACTTCCTAGTGATAGATGATGGACCACAAATCAAAGTGTGCTTCAGAAATATGGCCACACGGCAATTATTCCTGAAAGCATTCCAACCAGAAGATTTTGGTAAGCATGTTGTGCTAGATACTTCGTTCAACTGGCCAGATAGTACCCATGACGAGGCAGAGACTTCACAAGCGCACCCAGAGGAAGAAACCAGTGTCAGCAACAACAATGCTCCAAACGAGACAGCGTCAGGAAATTCAAACCCAGAAGACAGAGAATTTCATGTAGTCCGGAGAAGAGGCAAAAAGAAAAACAAGCAACTAACAAGAGTGGAAAACCCAAAACCCACACAGGAGAGAGCCGAGCCCAAAAGGGAAGAAAACCTTCACATACAGGTGAAAAACGCTCAAACACAGGCGAAAAACCACCACACACAAGCTAAAACCAGCTTTGAACATACGGTAAATCAGGCCTCCGGCTCTTACCAGGACCAGCAAAGACGTACAGCTACCAACCAACCAGAATCCAGCAATCACGGCAAGAACAACCAATCACAGTGCAGCAGTGATCTAAGTTTCCAGAAGCATAGCAGCAAATCAGAAGACAGCAGCACACCAAACAACATAAGAAAGAACAACCAATCAGGAAGCAGCAGTGAATCAAGCACCTTATACCAGAAAAACCAATCAGACCCCAGCCTTTTTGAAAACAGCAACCAATCAGAAGCCAACACACCGTCGAAGGAGGATACACAGAGTGAAGAACCTAAGAACAAAAAGAAGACGAAAAAACAAACCATATTCACGTGTGTGATTAAAGGATTTCCCCCTAACCAAGAAGTAAAGTCACTTGAAGAAGAACTACGCAAACAAGATGTTCATTTCACATCCATAACGAGAATAAAAACAGCCAATGGACCAACTCCACTAGTAAGACTATTCTCCACCAAACTAGAAGACATCAACAAATTAATCACTCACGGATTGAAGACAGAAAACAAAACTTACAAAGTTGAGCAGTCAAGAAATCAACCGCGCCCCATTCCCTGTTGGAACTGTTACTCATACGGGCATCTCAAACACCAATGTCATAACGACAGAGTATGCAATAGATGTGACAACTCGCACACCAACCCATGTGACCTTCCACTAAACAAGAAATTCTGCGCAACCTGCAAGATGACTGGACACAGGACAGGGAGTAGCTACTGCCCTCTACGTCCAAAAAACAAAACCCAAATGAAGAAACCCACTGTAATCACAGAAGAAGATTTTACAAAAGACAAACCTTTTCAGAGCCAGGCTGCAAACAAGAATGAAAAACAAAACAAAGATGTAGAGCGAAAAAACACAAATTCACCCACAATGGAAGAAATAGAAGACGCAATAGCAAAGGCGACAAATAAAATCATAACTTGGGTAACATCAATATTAACCTCCACCACCCCACCAGAAAGCAGGCACATAATAGCTGAAGCAATCTCCAATACAACTAGAAAAATTTTCCAATCCACGATCAACATCATCCCAACAACAAACGGGCAGCTGTACATCACAAGGCCGCAGGCAGTCACTAAGAAACAACGCAGGGGAAGCAACACGAAAATCACGCACACCCAGGATGTAGGGAGATGACCAGCCGTTACCTCTGCAGACAGATGACGACCACAGCACCGACATTGGATCAAGAAGAGGCCATTGCATGTTCAAAAAAAAAATAACACAAACCCCACTAACAATACACTCCCCACTACAGACAACACAGATAGATATCACTAATAATTCAGATAGGTTTTTAATTTAACAGATAAGATATATCAATACAGACATGTTTACATGGATTTTTACCACCCTTCCAATGTGGTTTTGCCATGTAAATTCTTATGCATGCAGCATGACCGATACAGGGTTTTTTTCCTGGTTTCCAGGTTTTTTGTCCTGGTTTCCAGGTTTTTTGTCCCTCTCAAAAAACATAATAAATCTTCTCTCGCGCTTTCCTATCTTCTTCTTTACCCTTCTTTCCTTCTATCTACACAACTATAGATCCGCGGAAAATGTCTCCGTATAAGATAGAAGCCGCGACATACATCCCCAACCGACAGATGCTATAGATTACTAACTGCATGTGAGGAGAGGCATGTAGACAGATGGTTGATGCCTTACTCTCTGTCAGGGCGCGGGCTATCCTGAGGGGCGTCCTAATTTTTAATTTTTCTGTTTCTGTTTCTGACCTGGCATCAGTCAACCAACTGATCGTACCTACCTTAAACCCTGGAGGGTGCTATGAAGCGAAGGGACCATCCTAATCACAACCAATCCCTGGAGGCTGCTAGGAAGCTAAGGGGATCACCTTAAATACCATACCTCGAGAGGGCTGCTATGAGCGGAGTGAAAACCCTGGAGGCTGCCATGAAGCTAAAGGGTTACCCGTACAGAACATTATACCCTGCAAACCTTGGTCATTATAGAGACGCCGTTATTACCGAGAGTAGAAATGTAAAGTAGTGGTTATAAATGTTACGACTAGTTTTGTGGAATTTAAGAATACCTCAGTACTGCTAGAATAAAATGGTAAGGTGCAATAGATTAGAACATGCAAGCTGTCTCAAAACAACACCGACAAAATTTGGGAGGTCGTTCCTTACATCAAGATAAGACAAAAAGTATAGACCAACCTGGGTGCAGAAATCCATCAATTCGGAGTTGTAGGCTGCCGAAAACAAGAAAAAATGAAATTTAAAGGCCCAGCCTAGGTCCGAAACTATGAGATCTACCGTACTCGGGCCAAGACTTCACTTTGGAACTGATATGTATGCTATCGAAAAAATACATGTTTTAGAATCGTAAGATACTCACGGAATCATTTTTTTATAGAGAGAGTTTGGCTAAGGGCATATGATTTAGCCCTATAAAAATTTTGCGGAAATACCGCAGTATTCTGAAACATGGATACTTGGATAGGGTTCATACTAGTTCTTAAGTGAAGTATTAACCCGACTACGATAGGCCTCATAGTGTTAGAGGTATGGATCTTTAAAGTTCATTTTTCCATGTTTTCGGTAGCCTATAACTCCGAAAAGAAGCATTCGTACACCCATGTTGGTTTATACTTTTTTCCGTTTGAAGGAATCTAAGTGTCAGGAATCACCTCCCAAACGTTGTCGGTGTTGTTTTGAAGCACTCGGTATAAAATGCAAGGGACTGTGGTGCCTCAGTGGTAGAGCGCTCACTTCTTTTGCATGGGGCCCCTGGTTCTACATCAACTAGCCCCAAATGAGCTTTGTAGTGGACACTGCTTGGGTTTTGTCGAAGTTCTTCTGTATCCTTCCACTTTCTTCATTCCACCATTGCGTTCATAATCATTATCACTGTATCCTATAGTCTCGGAACAATATTGAGGGATGTTAAACTTTAAAAAACAACGTAAAATGCAAGTATAGGGAATGCAAGTATAGTTGTATGCAAGAGACAGAAGCATTAAAAAAAATACATTTTCCCTAGTTCGAATATCTTCAATACAACCACAATGGCAATAACGCCTTAATTCCAAAGTATTCTCCTTCTACAGTATTTTGTATGAAGGATTGTAAATTTAATCTTCTTCTAATGTATATCAGGAATAAAAGCTTCAAATATATGCCGACCTAAAGTAAATCTGCACTCAAAATACTTCTGGTAACCGCAGTAAGATTTCCTGAAGAAATGTCAGTTTTAGATGTAAAAGATAACAGAAACGCGATATTAAGTCAGCATTAACTCTATTTCAACTATAGCTGGAGATATTTTACTCTGGTTCTCAATGTTTCAACCATTATTAAACCTATATAAAATTAATATCTTACATCCAGAGGTTTGTGAAAAGTGGACAGTAATCGAAGTGAAAACGTGGAACTGGACAAACGAGCCACAGGTGATAACAGATTTAATGTTTTTATTTTTCGGTTGAATTGAGGCTTCTCTGATAACAGAACTAGTGCAACTGTTGTTCCCATTGAGTGGCCAATGTAATGAATCCTTCTTTCACCGGTGTGCTTCAAAATATAGTTGATCTCTGCAGGTAAGTCATAAATTCCAATTTCGTGCCAGCTGAAATGCAAAACATTATAAATAGAATCATTTATATGAGTTAATAAACAAGAACATAACACTGCTTCAATGCGCACAAAACATCTTTAATAAGTAAAACGGGTTTAAAGAAATTTATGAAAGATGATTTAGTTTAATATTCTGTGGTGGAGAAACTCAAGGTATATAAAATAACAGGTAGGCCCAGTTCGCGTTTAGCGTTCTGATTGGCTCCCTGTCCGTGACCTCATGTGGTGGGACTTTTGCCCATCTTGAAACAGTATACCAACTAGCGTATAATTGCGTATTCATTATTTTACTTGTTCTCTTGAACGATACTTCGCGATACCCAAGGATGTTATAAAATAGTTGATCTGCTCATATGTATCTTCATCCTATTAACTGAATGAAGCAAAGGCAAAAAGCAACCTAGCTTTCGCACATCTGATTGGCTGCTCTCGTTTCCGCCATATATGTTGGCTCAAAACATTGCGAACTTCATATGTAGACTTGTAGTGTGTTTGTAGTTTATTTTTATTTAAGTCGTTGTTTTCAGATTTATAGTATACAATGGTTACATGCTGCAAGTATGGACAGACCCGTATTTACGTAAGTGGTATTCTGTGCTCGAGCACAAAGCGGCAGAATTTGAGGGGCGGCAAAAATTTGGATTTTCTTAAGATTCACACTAAAGTAATATTTAAAACTACCAACCCGCAGAGTCCCGTGCAAGCGCGTGAAAATATGTTAATGTGTTTAAACAGTAGTTACTAATTAGCTAGCTTATCTGATCATTTTTAAAAAGTCATCCTCTCCCACTCGACCCCAAGGGGTGAGGATGAACTTGAACATAATGAAAACTGATACCGTTAAACTCAATGACCTCGAAACGTAAATTCAACACTAATATCTGTCGTTTTCGATTACTTTTAAAATCCCGCCCCCTCCCTGGGGAATGAAGTATGACCTTGAAGTTGAATTGCATTAAAACTCTCACTATTCATCTCAGCGACCGCAAAAATTGTGAATTGAACTCTAATATTGGTCTTTTCGATTATAATGACCCCATGTTATTCTTATGGGGACTTTGCACCCCCATATCTCAGCTTAGGTGTGACCTAGGGACCTGGAACAGGTCATTTGGATAATTTCTCTGAGAGCTTTAAAACATATTAAAATTTCATGTTTCTATTATAGTCTATCTATCTAACACCACGTCATAATCATCATTTAAAGAATTAGACCATTTAAAAGTACATTGTAAATTTTATTTGCAAAATCCCGGCTTGCTTCCTTCCTTGAGACATAAGTTTGGGCGGAGGGCAGGTGGCAAATTATTTAGAGCACCGGGGCGCACAATATATAAGGCTATTCTGGGTAATTTCTTCACACTTCTATTTGTACACCCATACGCAGGCCCGTATATATATATATATAAACAAATAGAAATGAGAAGAAATTACCCGTAATAGCCTTTCACAGGTAAGAAAATCAGCAATCATAAGATATGTATGGCTTCACGATTTTGTGATATGGGCAGATCCTCTATTTTATAACATCCTTAGCAATACTTCCACGTGACGTCACAGAGCGCAAAGTATCCTGGGGAAAATGAGAACAGAAAGGCTGAATCGAGAATCCCCTGGGAGAAACCAGAAAGTGGTTTCCGAATTGAAGGCCACCGTTATTATGGCAAGTCCAAAGCTTTCAACTACTTGTGTAAGCGTAATGGCATTGGACTATTAACATTATGATAATTTGTAAGATTAGATTATGGTATGTAATCTAATGCGACCAGAATTGTTATAATAATCTTTGTTTCCAGCTTTTCCCGTGTTTATATGGGATCGGCGTTCTAGTCTTTAATTCTTTTTCTGTACTGTCTTCTATCCTGGTGTCATCTATTTCCTTCTCCTCTCTCAGATCATTTTTGTATCTTGTCCTATATAATCTTGTCCTATATTACCTATTGCCCCCTTTTTGTTTTATTAATTATTTCCATCTTGCCAATTTTCTTTCCTATATAGTCTTTGTTTCTTCATTCTACACGTCCAAGCCATCTCAGCCTCCATTTTAAGAAGTTTTATACTCATGGGTCCTACCTGAACAACGCCTGTTATATGTTCGTTTTTTTTTATCCTGTCCTTTCTCGTCACAGCACACACCCATCTTAGCATTCATATCTCCGCCACTTCCATCTTCTTTCCCTGGGTTCTTCTGAATCTCCAGATGAACTAATTGTATGGCCTATGGGACTCAAAGATTAAATATACTTACAAAAGCTCTCCATTGACTTCTATCCTTAATCAACTGTATCCAGTTTCTACTTTTATTCCTATTTCTGCGAGATAGGTATACATCTTAATATTGTCCTCCCATCTACGCCTAGCTCTTCCTAATGCTCTTTTTCCGATTGGATTTTCTGTTAACTTTTTGAAAGCGGACCTACTTTCTCCCATTCTGGCTACATGATCTGCCATCTGAGCTTCCTCGACTTAATTATGCTTCGTTATGGAGTTTTCGCCATTTTCCATTCCCGTCAGGCCCGTATCCACGGGGGGCAAGAGGGGGCCGGCCACCCCTAAATTTTGGCTGGCCCCCATAAAATTTCACGGTAGGCTTGCAAATGAACTATAATATGGTGATGAAGTATAATACGGTTGGGTCGGGCCCCCCTAACTTCTACCAGGCCCCCACTAAATTTGGGGGCTGGCTACGGGCCTGATTCCTGTTCCTCTTGGGCCCGAATATTTACTCAGGATTTTATTTTTAAATACTTTCAACCTACAATTTCCCCTCAAAATAAGCGACAATGTTTTGCAACCATTACAACGCAACAGATATAAGTACTGCTTTTATATATTTTAAGCTTCAAATTCTTCGACAGAATTCGTGAAGACACAGGAGTTTGATCTGAACAATAACAGGAATTTCCTGCATTCAATCGATATTTAATTTTTTTGTGTACGAATGGCTATTAACCTCGCGCTTATATATTAAAGAAACCTGATGGTACAGTTCTCACTGATACGGATAGCATCTTAAATAGATGGAAATATTTCTTTGACGATTTGCTTAACATGCTACCAAAAGCTAGTGTGCGTGGAGAAAAGGAGGTACACACCGCAGAACCGTATATTCCAGAACCCAACCGAATAGAAGTAGAAACCGCTATAAAGAAATTAAAGAAACACAAATCTCCGGGTGTAGATGAAATTCCGGTCGAGTTAATTTTAGCTGGAGGCGAAAAATTTTGGAACAAGATACACAAACTCATTCTCCTTATCTGGAACAAGGAAGAATTGCCACAAGAGTGGAAAGAATCAATCATTGTTCCAATTTACAAGAAAGGCGACAAAACTGACTGTAATAATTATCGAGACATTTCTCCTCTATCAACATCCTAAAAAATCCTTTCAAATATTCTATTAGCAAGATTGATTCCATACGCAGATGAAATTATTCGAGCTTATCAGTGCGGATTTAGACGAAATCGGTCAACTATCGACCAAATATTTACCATTCGCCAAATACTCAAAATAAAGTAGGAATACAATTCCCCGGTACATCAATTATTTATTGATTTTACAAAGGCGCACGACTCGGTTAGGAGAGAAACATTATACAACGTTATTACAGAACTTGGAATACCGAGAAAGCTAATTAGATGAATTAAGATATGTTTAAATGAATCCCAAAGTAAAGTCCGGGTAGGAAAATTTTTGTCCACGAGCTTTCACGTCGAAAATGGCGTGAAACAAGTTGATGCGTTGTCGCCATTATTATTTAACTTTGTTCTGGAATACGCAATAAGGAAAATCAAAGATAGCAAGCAGGGCCTAGAGTTGAACGGTATTCACCAGGTTATGGCATATGCTAATGATGTAAATTTAATAGGGGATGATAGGAGAACAATAGAAAGAAATGCAGAGATCTTATTAAACGTTTGCAGGGACATGGGTTTAGAAGTAAATGCAGAGAAAACTAAATACATGGAAGTGCGTCGGGACCGTAATACAGCAAATTATGGATGCGTCAAAATATTAAATAATACTTTTGATAAAGTGGATAGTTTCAAACATCTAGGATCAGTATTAACAGATGAAAATCATATTCAGGAAGAAATTAAATGTCGACTAAAAGCAGGAAATTTGTATTACTATTCGGTTCAAAATCTCTTGTCGTCGCGAATTCTGTCGAGGAATCTGAAGCTTAAAATATACAAAACCATAATCATGGCTGTTGTTCAGTATGGTTGCGAAACATGATCGCTTACTCTGAGGGAAGAACATAGACTGAGAGTATTTGAGAACAAGATCCTGAGACGAATATTCGGACCCAAGAGGAATGGGAATGGGGAATGACGGAAACTTCATAACGAGGAACTACATAATTTATACGGTTTACCCAACATTGTTAGGGTCGTCAAGTCTAGGAGGCTTAGGTGGACGGGTCATGTAGCTAGAATGGAAGAAAGTAGAAACGCTTTCAAAGTCTTGACTGGAAGACCAATCGGCAAACGACCATTAGGAAGACCTAGGCGCAGATGGGAGGACAATATTAAGATGGATCTCGCAGAGATAGGAATACAAAGTAGAAACTGGATGCAGTTAGCTAAGGATAGAAGTCAGTGGAGAGCTTTTGTGAACTCGACATTGAACCTCCGGGTTCCATAAGCCATAGAGTTAGTTGGTTAGTTGTGTGGTTTTGGTCTGTTAATGTTGATCCTACACAGTAAAAAATGGTTATGTTAATTCAACTCAATTTTAACACAGGGCAGTGGTTCCACACTATGCGGTGTTAATTCAACACAGACCCGCGGTGTTGGTGTTTAACACAGGAGTGTGATAAGATTTTAATACACAACTGGTGTTGAGCAGTATTAAATTCGGATCTGTGTTAATATTTTCGGTGTTGATTCGACACCATGTCAGAGTCGGTAGTGTGGGGAAAAGTGTTGAATGTTACTTTAATCGGTGTGGCATTAACACGAAGAAAGTAACACAGTGTCTAGGTATGTTAATTATTTCGTGTTAATATTACCCTATGTCAAGTATCAATATAACACAATCCCTGTGTTATTTCAACACAATTTTCTTATTATTTCAACACATCATCTGTGTCATAATTCAAGGTTAAAGCCGTATAAGTAACACCGTTTTAGTGTTAATTCAACACCCCCTGTGTTAAAATTCAAGTTTACACCACCATATTAACACCGTTTTTGGTGTTAGTTCGACTCCACTTCTGTGTTACTATGACACCTATTTCGGTGTGAAAATAACCCTATGTGCGGTGTTAATGTAATCTTTTTTCTGTGTTTGAAAAATTTATGTTGTGCATGCTTATGCTTATGGTGGTTCGCCATCTTTGAATACTAGCTAGTAAACATGACAACGGAACATGACATCGTGTTCGGAAATAATGATAGGAACGAACTTAACGAAAAGAACTGCAATAGATTAATTCGTGAACATTATCAATTTCGTCAAGTGTTTGTGAACGCACCCTTTTCTGAAATTCTCTGTTAGAATGTTAACAGTGTGAGGAAGGAAACAAATTATAATTTTAAAATAAGAATAGTAAACCACAGAACACTTGATTTAGAAAATCTTTATAAATTCTTTTGTCGTCCTCCCCATCATTTATTGTGATGGTTTTCTTGATTGTGCGACACACAACCTTCACCAGGGGGCCGCGGCGGCTCAGTGGTAGAGCGTTCACCTTTGGTTCCGGGTTCAAACCCTGCTCCCGCCAAGTGAACTTTGTGGTGGACTAACAACATGTGCGTGGGTTTTCTCGGGGTTCTTTTGTTTCCTCCCACTTTCTTCATTCCACCATTTTATTCATTTCTCATAATCACCGACTCCTTTATCGTAACTGACAATAACTGTAGGACGTAAAACTCAAAGATTTCATTTCATTTCACAACCTTCACCAATAACTTATTCAAGAAACATAGGAAACTCTTACCTATATCCTAATAATATGATTGCTTCTTAATCGTGTTTCTACTTGTTTTCCGCTATTTTTGAAACAGTCTCCGGTGTTGACTGATGAGCTCTATAGTGCAGTGTAGAAGTGATACAGTAATACGGTGTTGTTTCTCGCTGTTGACATATTTCTTCGGAAACATTATGCAAAACAATTGAAAACACATCCCACAGTTTGCATGTTGAAATTTTGCGAATACCTGGATTTGTTTAAGTATTTCTTTCTACTGTGTTTGTCTGTAGCTTCAATTCATAAGCCTTTATAATTAGATGCCCAACATATTTGGCAATCACGCAGAAAACAACACCGAAAATTCTACACTTGTGTTGATTTAACACACAGGCTGTGTGTCATACCAACTACCGGCATTTGACACACAAATCCAAATGGAGAGTGAATTGTTCTAACTACCTGTTTGTGTAATGATTTAACACAATCGTGAGGAAGGAAACATGACGTTGAAATAACACAACGATTGTTTACAGTGTAGGAATGATTCAAAAAATGCATAAAAGAATCGCGATCTTGGCCAATCATTAGTTTCTGGATCAGGGCCCACAAAATTTTTGAACGTCCCTAAATCGAGTTTTCGTAATTTTTTTTTAAACGAAATAAGCATATCATACTGAGTTTAGTGATAGTTTGGATTTGTCTACACTATATGTAATTCTCCACATATAAAGCATACAGGAAAATTCTTGCCTGAAATATATTGGATCTTTTGATCCAAAAAGCAACAAACATTCACCAGAAGGCTTTCCAAATTGGATCAGCTTTCATATTTGGAACAAGAAAGGGAACAAACACATCTTGAAATACGGGAGCTTATGGTATTTTTCCGTAAGACACTTCGGCGCAGACAGCACATTTGAAAACTAATCAAAATTGTGCTGTGTGTGCCGTGATTACAATTGCCAGGATCAACTTTACTCAATTTAATAATTCTTTCATACAATCCAAAGGTAGGATAGAGAAAAAGAACTCTGGAAACTTCAGTTAAATGACTAGCTAAAGCCGAAATTTCACGACTCACAAACTTAATTATTCGTGTCTTACCTGAACTTCCAAAAATCATTTCCTTTCGGACTTAAGGTAGTGTGATTCTTTGAATAGGTATTTCCTCTGCAGTTAGCTAGCCATACATCGTATCCATTATCCGAGAGAATGTAAGCTGTAAAAGAAGAAGATTACATTACTGCAATGCAACAAGAAACAATTTAGGAAATTACCAATTATGATTGTAATTTGGTCAAAATGATTTCAAAGGATAGCGCGGTATGATGGAAAGAAGCGGCGACTATGAGAAAGGAGAAACGGAAAATCTTTGGATATGTAGTGCTATAGAAGAACGGTGAAAATTAGATGTGTAGATATGATGTTGCATGAAAGTGTTGGAAATGGTAGATTTTTTCAAAAAAAGGAATAAACTGAAGACAATTGAAAAGAGGACATAAAATGAATGGATATATATTATGAAACATAAGGGAACCATCTGTTAACTATGGAGGAAATGAGAAAAGAAAAATATATATCTAGAGGTAGGCAACGATTGAAATATATGTACGAAATATGGGGAAGAAAATGTGTAAGTAAATGAGAAGTCTGATTGAGAATAGGGGAAAAATGGGAAGATTCATTAAACCACTCGGGACCTAGATCACGAGGAAATGGTAAAAGATATAGGGAAAAGAAACTGAAAGAAATTAGAAGTCTTGCTCAGACTAGGGAAGAATATAAAGATTCATAAATTCAATCGGAAGATGATCACGACGAAATAGCAAAAGAAAATAGTGAAAAATATAGGAAACAAAAGCTTCAAGAAATGAGAAATCTGGCTTAGGATAGGGAAGAATGGAAAGCCTTATTAAATCAATCAGGAGGGGAGTGACGAGGAAATGACAAAAGGAAATGGTAAAAGATACATAGAAGAAATGCTGCAAGAAATGAAAAGTCTGTCTCAGGATAGGGAAGAATGGAAAGCCTTATTAAATCAATCAGGAGGGGAGTGACGAGGAAATGACAAAAGGAAATGGTAAAAGATACATAGAAGAAATGCTGCAAGAAATGAGAAGTCTCAGGATAGGGAGGAATGGAAAGCCTCATTAAATCAATCGTGAGGTGAGTGACGAGGAAATCACAAAAGAAAATGGTAAAAGATATAGAGAATAAATGCTGCAAGAAATGAGAAGTCTGTCTCAGGATAGGGAAGAATGGAAAGCCTCATTAAATCAATCGTGAAGTGAGTGACGAGGAAATCACAAAAGAAAATGGTAAAAGATATAGAGAAGAAATGCTGCAAGAAATAAGAAGTCTGTCTCAGGATAGGGAGGAATGGAAAAGTAGATTACATCAGTTGGGAGGTGGAAGACTCAAGGACAGACAAAAGTTTCTACACGTGTTTCTCTATATATTTATCTCTCCTCTCCTCCTTTACTCTACGCATTTCACTACATCATTGCTCATGAATGTAAGTGGGTATTCCGACGTTAGGCGTCGGTCAACTATAAATGACTTTTGTACATTGTACAGTGGCTAATATACCTAAAGCTTTCCGTGGCCCAAGGATGATCCAATGTACAGAAGAATCTAGAATTCCATGATGAAGAAGAACCGCAGGCCTCCGTTGCTGTATATGAGATCTTGAACTGTACGGAATCCGGTGCATCTGCAGGATGTAACCATCGTCCGTTTCCAGGTAATGCGTTTCTGATGGATACCCATGTTTCGCAATTAACTCAGGCTGTTAAGAAGAAGAAACATCATAATTAAACATCACTAAATGCTAATGCTGTCAAGAGGGATGACTTGGAACAATTTTCTTGTTTTCAATTATTAATATACTGCAGCAAGTCACGAATTTTTCTACAGCTTATGGTGTTGAGGATTTCCTACAGTTGGAACGGCTACAAAAAATCAATAAAACAGCAAGTTTTCTAATTTTTATATTTCCAAACTACGGCATGCAATGAGAAATCGTATATAACATGTATATCTGTCCAGCCGTTCCTTACCAGCGACCCCTGTAAGTAATTTTGAGTCTCCATAAGCTTTGTTGATATTTACTGCTTAAGGTTTACAGTTTTATGTGTCCGAGAAGTCCTTCCCTGATTACAGAAATTGATAACTCAGGCTAGAAATAAGATAGAAATATGACACGATCACCAACCACGGTGCAGAGACAGTTCCAGACAACATTTGGGAGGACTCCACCTGATGTCAAGAGCATTAAAGCCTGGTATGAGAAGTTCAAGAACACAGGGTCGGTTGCTGACCTTCCGAGGTCTGGTCGACCAAGAACCTCAGCAGACACGGTGGAGGCTGTGCGGCAGTCTTTTCTGAGAAGTCCTAAGAAATCGGTGCGCAGGGCCTCACGTGAATTACAGATGCCAGAAAGCTCTATCCATGACAATTTACACAAACGTTTATTGTTTCGTGGTTACAAAGTGCAACTCGTTCAAGCCGTGTTGCCCGACGACGGTACACGTCGATATGACTTTGCGGTCGAAATGCTATCACGTATTGCGGACGATAATGGTTATCTCAGACGAATTGCCTTTTCCGACGAAGCGACATTCTTTGTCAGTGGAGTAGTGAATCGCCATAATGTATGCATTTGGGGTTCAGAACCCCCCAGGGAGGTCAGAGAGTTCAGCAGAGGCAGTTCAAAGGTGAATGTTTGATGTGCGTTATTGCACGATCGAATTATCGGGCCATTCTTCTTCGCTGAGGATACCATCACATCTGCAGTGTACCTGGATATGTTGCAGCTGTATGCTGTTCCTCAGCTGCCTCAGTATCGCCCCGATGTCGTTTTTCAGCAAGACGGTGCACCACCTCATTGGGGTTTGGACGTCCGTGCCTATCTCGATAGGACATTTCCTGGGCGATGGATTGGTCGTGATGGACCAACAGCTTGGCCTCCACGCTCTCCTGACATAACCCCATTAGACTTCTTTTTATGGGGTTATGTCAAGGATGAGGTCTACCGAACACGTGTACCAGATCTTGAAACCCTGCAGCAACGAATAACTACAGTCGTTGCATCGATCCCTCCAGTGATGTTGGCTAATGTGTGGATGGAAATTGAATATCGCCTAGATGTGCTACGTGCTACCAAGGGTGCTCATGTGGAAGTGTACTGATGTGACCAAAACTTTTATAGTTTGCAAACAATTCAACACCAGTTTCATATTTCTATCTTATTTCTAGCCTGAGTTATCAATTTCTGTAATCAGGGAAGGACTTCTCGGACACCCTGTATTTTAATATCCAGTTGTTGTTGTATATGTGTAGCCTTCATTCTGAATTGTATTTTAGTATCCAGTTTTTATTGTGTGTGTAGCCTTCGTTTTAAATTGTATTTTAGTATCCAGTTTTTGTTGTGTGTGTGTAGCCTTCATTTTTAATTTACTTTAATATCCAATTGCTTTTGTATGTGTATAACCTTCCTTTTGAATTGCATTTTAATATCCAGTTGTTGTTGTTGTTGTTGTGTGTGAGAGCACGAGCGCAACAAGCCGGCTCCGTAAGCTCTGGACCTCTAATGGCTATAGCATTAGGAATTAGATTTTTGTTCTTTCGGCAGCTTCGGTCGGTGAAAGAAGCGACCTAAGTCCCAGCATTTGCATCGTAAGAAAGAGGAAAACCTTACTTGGGAAGGATGGCCTGATAAACTTTTACACTTTTTTTCGACCGAATGTCCACACCGGGAATCGAACCCGGGAGTGGTCGCCCGAGAGCGTTAGCAATTACGCTACGTGAGGCCACTCCAGGAATTCAGTTCAGTTGTACACACGGATTCTTCACAGTGATAGTGGTCACTGAACATTTGAAGCAAAGATGACTTTTGGAAAGATTACTTTTGGGAGTACTAACGATTTCCGTTTTAGCAGGCGATTCTATTGTTTTAAGTACCACGAAAAACTGTTTATTTTCAAGATAAAAATTTTCAGAAAAAAATATTTTATGACGATTTTGGAAACGTGATTAAAATTAGGTATGCTCGTCTAACTCACTAGATTTCAAATATGGTAATAACCAAAGTAATTAACTCTCTTCTATAACTATTTAAGCATTGTTAAATGAATTAACAAACTATTTATAGAAATAACTTACCGTAGTTTTGTCTATATCTGACTGCTCTCTCCCCTTAGATATGATGAATAAAAAAGGGATTAAAGTGAAGAGCAGATCGCGTAAACTGACTGCCATGTTAACTGTAAAAATCCTTGTGGAGTATCATTTTCAACAGGAGAGTCTGCAAAAGAAAGAAATTGATGGATTACCAGAAACAAATTCCAGTGAAATATATTATTTTAATATTTTCTCAGTGCTATGTACTACGAATGTCTTCAATTTTTTTTTCTCTGATGTCTTAGATTTTCTAATAATGCTACTTGTTGAACCTGCACCCTCTACACAGCGGATCATTAACATATGAGCATTAATCTCCTTGTCATTCCTCACAACATCTGTACATGTTCCTTTACAGACACAAGTGAAGGACGTCTTGATTAAAATTGACAAGGGATACCATAAAGGGAAGATGTTTTTCGATTATTTTTAATATCTCGCACTGTTTGCAAAATTTGAACCTACTTCCCGTTTTAATTTCTAATTGATGTATGATCAGTGTTTTCTTTATTCTTGCATGCAGTGTGTAATAAGCAAATACATTGCACACACAATTAATTATAATGTCAGTGATATATGGTGTTTGTTGAGCAAAACACTCGAAACAATAAAGTTTCATCTTAGACTGGAGAAATAGTTATCCTTCGTTTTTCATTATCATTTGGTCATGAAACAAAAGCCTGAGAGATATACTAACCCCGTATACAAATGTGTAGTGTTGGAAAGCATAACTCGTATGATATGATGCCTCACTTTTAAATTGTCAATACTTGCAGTCTAACCCTAAAAATGTAATAAAGAAATAACGGCCATGTATTTTGTTTTAAAATATATTCAATCAGGACTGAACAATCTACTTAAAATTTGCAATCGATCAGTGAAAACGGCATCTTTCTAAAGCTTGTGGTTTCCGAGGTACCATTCTCAAAAGAGTTGGCCACAAACATATAAACGTCAACCAACATAACTTTTCTTGATCACAAACAAATAAACCTAACATTTTAATATATAGATGTAATGAAGCGTTTAGGACGTAATTAGAAACAAAGTGCATGGTCGTGGAGGGAATGTGGTAATTCTCTCTAAAAACAGCTAATATGCTGATTGGAACGAAGGGATCGGTGTCAATTACAGAAATAGGAGGGGAGAAAATAGAACAGGCGGACTAGTTTTCGATACCTAGGTAGTATTATTAGTGATGATATGAAGTATGAACGTTAACAAAAAGCAAGGATAGGATTGGCGACAGAAGCCTTTAGAAGGAAGAAAAAACTATTTTATGCAACCTCGAATAAAGAGTTGAGAAAAAGACTCATAAAATGCTTCATGTGGAGTATTGTAGTGTATGGGTAAGAAACATGGACATTACACGAAAATGATTACGGTTCGGAGCGCACGTTCATACTAAGCTCAGTCCTTTATGACCTAGATGATGCATAAGGACGCAAGGTACAAAAACTATATCAATATCTATACATATAAAATGAAAGTGACTATGTGACGCCATATCTCTCGAACCACCCGACTCATCTCAATCAAATTTTGAACATAGTTGAGGTTCAAGCCTGGGATGCTTTTAGTTACTTGACTTTGACGGCGCAATTTAGGGGGGAGAGAGGGAAAATATATAAAAATATATAAAAATTAAAGTGACTATGTTTGTGACTTAATAACTCATGAACCAGCCGATCGATCTCCATTAAATTTACAACATAGATGAGGTTGTTTTTTTTATCATTTCTCTTTGACGGTACAACTTAAGGGAGGGAGAGATATATAAAATGATTGAAAATGATCGATATTAGTGCCGAATACATACACTGTAAAAAATGAGGTGTTGAAACAAAACAAAATAACTACCACTTTAGCGTATTACTAGTGTATTAATTCAGACCAAGCACAATCGCCTTCCGGGTATATCAGAAATAACTCGTTACTGCCTGAGAAAATTTGCATTGGTATTTATCGTTTAATATAAGCAAAACTTTGTGAAACATATTTGGCACTTTTGCCAAGTAATGAATAATGTTCTATGTTTTCTGTAATTAGTCACAATAATATTGTTGTAAACCTGTGAATTGTCTGACAACATTTACAGAGGCAACAGTTCTGGCATCTTATGTTCATATATGCTAAGACACAAGAATAACAGATAAAGAAAACAGGTGGAACCACTGCTATCTGTGTAACTGTTCTCAGATGATTCACAGGTTTACAACAATATCATTGTGACCTATTACAGAAAACATTGAGCATTATTTGTTCCTTGGCATAAGTGCCAAATATATTTCGCAAAGCTTTGCTTATACCAAACAATAAAAAAACATTGCAAACACTCACAGCCAGTACCGTGGTATTTCCGATATGCTCTGAAGGCGATATGCTTGGTGTTGAAACGGAGTCGTGTACATCGAAATCCATCCAACCTCCACGTCACGATTGACGGTACACCCCTTGCCGCTAGTCCCACGGTGACGTATCTTGGTATTACCTTTGACTCTCATCTAAAATGGTCTGCTCATCTCAAAGGTATCATTCTCAAAGCTACTAACCGCCTGAACCTACTCCGTCGCCTCACTGGGACAACCTGGGGTTTGAAATCTCACATTCTTTTAAACACATACAAAACTTTTCTACGACCTGTTTTAACTTATGGTTTTACAGCTTGGCTCTCAGCACCTGAGTCATATTACCGCCGCCTCCAGATTCTTGAGCGTCACGCCCTACGTCTTGCGTTTCGCATTCAATTACCAAGCCCCACCAGAGACTTATACGAGCGAACGCCTTTTCGGCACATACTCTATCATCTTGAAGATCTCCGGCTCAGGTACGTTGCGAAGCGATTCCAGAACCACCATTCACTACTCTTTGATTCAATGCACCACGAAGCCACTCTTCGTAAGCCCTCTGTTACTCTCCGACATTCTCCACTCTCCCTGCTCTTTACTTTGTATCATCATGTTCTTCCGCCAAATAGTCCCGATTTACTACTTTTAGAAGACTTTCTCGTTCCTACTCCACCCCCATACATCACTCCATCATATGTTGCACTGTGACCTTCCAATACTAATAGGGCTCCCCTCGTCTTCATTGCGTCCAGAGTAGCCCCTGGACAGAAGATAACCTACATTCGTCTCTCTAATCCTGTTTATGTTGTGTTGTGTTGTCAAGTGCACCTCATGGATTCATCCTGCATCACTGCTTTGCTATCACTAATGTCACAATGAATTGACAGACAGTATTCGTAACCTTTCCTGATGATTATGGTTAACGGCCATAATGACCTGTAATTAAATGCACTTAATAATAATAAAGATTATGTAGAACCTCCTTGCCCCTCAAAAATACCCCCAAATCAAAAGTGAACAGTAACTTCACATCCCAAATAAAGGGCGTAACCCTTTGGGTGGGTGCTAGCCACGGCTAGCAAAAAAAAAAAAAAAAAAAAAAAAGCTTGGTGTTGAACGTGACCTTTATAGCCGCATTTCTTTTCCAACGTTGCAATATCACCTCGAAACTCTCCGACTCTCCTACATCCGTAGCCGTTTTCAAGCTCATCATCCCCTTCTGTTTGACACAATGCATTATTTAGCACTACATCCTACGCCTTCACGCCATGTACACACTCCATTATCCCTTCTTTTCACGTTACGTCATTACACACTTCCTCCCGATGATCCCATGCTTATGCTTCTAGATGATTACACCATTCATACTCATCTTCCCCTCATTTTCCCCTCATTTCACGCACAGTGATTTCCTTTGTATACTAACTTGGGTACCCCACCGTCTTACACCATAGCCTAGAGTCCCCCTAGGCAAGAAGATAACCTCATGCGTCTGTTAACATCTCACCGTTGTGTTGTTTTGTGCATTGCACCTCACTCCATCCTTCATCTCCATCATCATCTAACTACAGAATCGTATCTTACACTACATCGTTTCTGTATTTCCTAATCTCACAATAAGCCTCTTTGCATCCATGTTATATTTCTCTCTTATTATGTATGCTATTTCCATCACTTTCTCAGTACTGACAATCTCACTTTCCATTTCATTATTATTATTTTTTATTATTGTAAAATAACAATCATAAATGTTTGTAATTAATAATTTGTTATTTTGTAATTCCTAACAACTAATGAATGTATGCATGTCTTTCATTCCTGGAATGTATTCATCACTGTATCAATATATGTAAACTGTGAACGCTCTTTCTCCAAGCCAAATGTTAAGGAACGCAAAGTTCCTTAAGTTCAGCATTTCAACGAATAAAGATATAATAAAGCACTTAGACCACCTCACGACCTTTAAACCTCAGTCTCCCTCAAACAGGGCGTAACCCTGTAAAAGGTAGCTAGCTTGGCTAGTATTAAAAAAAAAAAAAAAACTTGGTGTTGAATTGACACATAAGTAACACGCCAAAGTGCTAGTCATTTTGTGTTGTTTCAACACCTCTTTTTTTGTTGTGTAGTTTTTGGAGACGCTGGGGTAAACAGTGACACTTCTGGTGCCGTTTAAATCCAAATTTAGCCTCGCAGCTTGTGGGAGGAGGAGGGGGAGGTATATAAAAATGATCCAAAATGGCCGACATTAATGCCGAATTCATAGTTTTCGAGGTCACTGAGATGAACAGTGACACTCCGACGCCATTTAAATCCAAATTCAGTCCACAATAGTAATATTTAATTTTTATTTATATAGATTACTTACTATTTTCTGATTTTTCATTATATCTATTTTTTTTTTTTTTTTTTGTTTCTATGGATCTGAGATCGCTTCGGTAATGGTAAGAAGTGACTGACTAACGGAATATATTACTACATTTTCTTATTTTAAACCAGCGAAGCGGGTAATTGACGCTAATACCTGTATAAAATGCAATAATAATGAATACAATACAATACAATAAATATAAATGTACCTAGGTATTTACTTACATATTAAAACTGAAATGAATGAAATGAAATCTTTGAGTTTTACGTCCCACGGTTATGCAGGTTAGGCTAAAGGAGACGGTGATGATGAGTAATGAATGAAATGATGGAATGAAGAAAGTGGGAGGAAACGGGAAAACCCCGAGGAAACCCATGCACACGGTGTTTGTCCACAACAAAGTTCACTTGGCGAGGGCTGGGATCGAACCCGGGACCCCAAGCACCAGAGGTGAACGCTCTATCAGTGAGCCACCGCGGCCCCTACATATTAGCCTTGAGATTTTATAGATAATGTTAGTTTCATTGTATGAAAGCTTTTATATTTCTCAAAACAAACATTTGCAACTTTGTTATGTAATGTTAATGTGAAAAGAAGATGCTAATATATACAAGAAAACATACAAAATATTTCATAAGTCGTAATTAAAATAGTAAACAACATTCTGTTCTTTCTCTAGAGAAAATTTCCTTAATTACTGTATTCCTTCAAGAGAATGCGTATTTCCAAGTCATGCTGTTCTCTTGGGTAATTTATGAAGTCAAACATATTAAAAATTGAACACTAACAAAAACATCAGACTCATGTATTATACACTTGTAATTTTTTTTAGTATTGTATACCTACACACGCATAAATACAAATACACTATTTCAGTGGCGTATTTACGATTTTGTTTCTGGGAGGACTTTGCTAACTTTCGGCGGGGGGGGGGGGGGCTTTGCCTGAAAATGAAAATTCTTTAAGATATTTCATATACTTTACTATAGTAAGTAAGATTTCGGGGGGCTTAAGCCCGGAAGCCCCCCTAAATACGCCACTGCACTATTTGTTTGTATATTTGTCTGTTATTCAAACTATATCAAAGAGACTGAAGTCTGGAAAAGATCGTAGAGTATTTAGGGCTTTTTGATGTGTATCTATGTAAGTATTGGTCACACTTCTCTGAGGCCCATACCCCTTGGCTTTTAATGTAACCCAAAAATACCTAGGTGTTCCTAGGGTTAGGGGAGGAGGGAGGTTCAAAGGAGACCAGATGGTTAAAATTAGAGTATGTCAGGAGCCTCTGATGTTAGGAATATTAACCTCGATATGTAAACTCATTTTTTAAAAATAACTTGAGGTATACATATGACTTACCATCAGAAAATAAGAACTCTGGTGGTAAGATACCCGCTTAGAGAGTGACAAATAAAAATAATCGAAAACAACCGTCATTACTGTCGAATTCATAGTTTCCGGGGGTCACTGAGCTCATTGGTGACTTACCCGATGACATTTAAGCCCAAGTTTAATGAGAACAATGCATCAACTGGCTCGGGAATCGATTGGAACAATGTCTGTGTTATCGACAGGTGTGCTGGTATTTATTTCTACTCAGTGTCAGTTCATTATTATCAAATATTGTGCTTTGCTTGCGAAGCTAGGCACTTCTGCTAGTACTGATATACAGAAATGATTTAGTTTTTCTTTTTTATTGAAATGTTCAAATATGTGATGTAAGGGCCACAGTGCCTCAGTAGCAGAGCGCTTCCTCTGGTACGGTCGGTCTCTGGTTCGATCCCAAGTGATGTGAGTTTGTGGTGTCCAATATCATGTCCATGGAACTTCTCAAAGTTCTTCCGTTTCCCTCCACATTTTACACCTCCAATTCTTTGACAATCACTGGGGCCGCGGTGGCTCAGTGGTAGAACGTTCACCTCTGGTGCTTGGGGTCTCGGGTTCGATACCAGCCCCCGCCAAGTGAATTTTGTGGTGGACAAACACCGTGTGCGTGGGTTTTCTCGAGGTTCTCCCGTTTCCTCCCACTTTCTTCATTCCACCATTTCATTCATTACTCATCATCACCGTCTCCTTTAGCCTAACCGGCATAACCGTGGGACGTAAAACTCAAAGATTTCATTTCATTTTTTCTTTGACAATCACTAACATTCACTCGTCGTTATGTTTATAGTATGTAACGAAAGAACAAGTGCACAAGGTCAACAGAGAAACTTTTTGTGTAAGGGTAGCAGCCATTTCGGATGACATCCTGTAACTATAATACTTGCCAGTGATGGTACGTGGCCAAATTCTCAAAGTCGCTGCTACCCAACGAAGAAATCCTTTTGAGCCATGGAATTCTGCAAATATTTAGTTCGCTACCGCAGTGTGTCGCAAATCAGGAATTATAATTTGAAAAGACTAAATACAGAGAGAAAAAAAATGTGGCGAACTTGAAAACATAGGTTACATACGTAAATCCTGTAGTTTTTGGACTTAAAGTACGACTATAGATAACGTCTTGAAGCAAATATATAACTGAAAACGTATGTTTTATAATACTGTCCATATAAATGTACCATCTATACATACTTTACGTATGACTGTATACAAGCGGTAAGGTCTCATATACAGATGGACGCATATAGCTTACGAGTGTAAGATACGTATACATATGTAATATACGGAACACTATTAGATCTGAAACATCCTGCAGCTGCATGTTGAAACATATAAGGGGGAAAAGACAGTATGTATGTAGCATATGGATAACGTATGCTCCGTACCGATTGCTGTAGTAAACATAGGCATGACATATATTTGTACAGTACACCTCTGTTCGGATAATGGATTTTTCAGTGCACCTATGGTCTTGGTCTTGCACTGGAATCCTTGCTTTTGCATACCTAGTCTTGGTCTTGCTTACAAGAGTCTTGCAAGTTATGCTTTTAAGAAATCTTATGCTTTTCATAGGTAAATTTTACTGTGGATAATAATAACGGAATGGTAACGGAAATACAATGTATGTTTCTAAATGTAATATAGCTTACTTTCGTATAAGAATGATGATAGTGTACAAGATAGGCGATGACCTTTATTTTTTTTAGTGAGTACCCATGCTTCGCTACTTATAAGATAAATAACAACGTTTCATAACCTTTATATATATATATATATATATATATATATATATATATATATATATATATATATATATATATTTAACAGATCCAATATTCTACTGGTTCCCAAACTGGGGAGGCTACCCCTAAGACGCATGAAAGAAAACCAAGACGGCACAGATTACTGAAATACCATGAACTGCAAAATTATTTTCACACTCTAAAGGTGTCATTTTTTCTTTTCAACCACGATAAGCTAATCTTTATATTGAACAAACTTCCAATTAAATATTGTAATTTTGTTTTACTGATTCTAATATGTACTATATGGGTCAGAATCATGGACATTACGCTAAAGCAATGAATAGAAAAAACTGGAGGCTTTCGAAACGTAGGCATGGAGGAAAAAAAGGAGAGAATTAGCTGGGTTGAATCTAAAACGAATGAGGCGTTAGCAATCGTAGCAGTAGGGGAGAAAAGACTTTTAGATGTAATTAAGAGGAGAAAAAGGAACTGGTTGGGACATTGGCTGAGGACGAACTGTATTATGAGGGATATGCTAGAAGGTATGGTGGAAGGAAAGAGAAAGAGGGAGCGAAGAAGACTAGTAGGCAGATATTAAAACAAAATTGCTACGTCAAGCTGAAGAGACTATCTGAGGACCACCGTATATCCCAACTTCTTAGTTCCAGCAAGTGACCTGCCAATATTGGCAGAATAGCTATTATGATGATGATATGTTTAGCAACACTGGCCAAAAAAAAAGAGAGAGAGAAAATTAAAGTAATAATGATTATAATCAAATCTCTTAATATTTTAGAATAATTTGAGTGAAAACTGAAAACGACTCAACTGTCTGTCTTTTGTGTAAACTCAATTTATATAAATACTTTTGACCTACAGTATATTGAAAAAAACGGCAGATAGAAAATAACGGCATCAACTCCAAGTTATTTGAAATAACTGTACAAAATCAGTCTCACTTGTAAGTATGGATTATTTATCGTTGAATAATGTTATATCGTTCTCAAAGTATAAGCATCCGCTCTTGAAATCAAACTTGCGGTCACAAGTTTTTATCAATGTCATAAAAATGTTATTTCGACATTAATTTTATGAGTACACATTAAAAATTTCCAACGGATGTTTAAATCTCGGAGTCAAGGCCATATCCATGTAGTTGGCAACTATGGTGTACGGAATTACCGATGTTCAATACTACATTTCTCTTTAATTTTGGAAGAAGGACACCACTAATATGTTTTGAAATGAAATGAAATATCTAGTTTAACGTCCCACGATTATGCATCGAAGTTAAGGGAGATGGTGATGATGAGAAATGAATGAAATGGTGGAATGATGAAAGTAGGAGGAAACGGGTAAACCCCGAGAAAACCCACGCACACGGTCTTTGCCCATCAAAGAGCTCACATGCCGTAAGCTGGGATCGAACCAGAAATCCCATGCACGGAGGTGAGCGCTGTACAACTGAACAGGTAATTGTGCAAGACTTTTGCGCAAGAGTCTTGGTCTTGCAGGTATGGTCTTGGTCTTGCATGCAAGACTCTTGCACAAACTGCAAGACCAAGACTCTTGCGCTCATCACTAGTAGTCCGAACGAAATCTTTCATTTTAAGGTCTCACGATTATGCCATTTTGGCTAAGGGAGACGAATGTGAAGGCAAGTGACTTATGATGGAAACATTGGTGGAATGAAAATGTGGGAGGAAACGGGAGTATCCGAGAAAACGCATGAATGCGGTGTTATCTACCAGAAACTTAGCCAAAAATCGAACCTGTGACCCGATGCACCAGAGGTAAGTGCTTTACCACTGGGCTACCCTGCCCCCTCCATTAAGAACAAGAATGAATGTATCACATATAACTTGAAGAGTCATTCATTTTTATATTGTACGTAGGCATATGTCGTTATGAATTCTCTTGAGCAGAGGCAGCTCTTTTCAAGACTAGATAATGTGGTGGGGGAACGACCTATACTATGGTCTGTGCATTCGACAGGTGTATGGGAGATCAGGATGGCTCAATGGTCCAGAACTTGCTTCTGTTGTGTGAGCTTTCTGGTTCGATCTCCGGCCAAGTAAATTTTTGGTGGATAACATCGTGTCTGTGCGTTTTCCATTTTCTTCCACATTCTCATTCTACCGAATCTTCCATCATCATTCACTTGCCTTAATCATCTGGCTCCCTTAGCCTAAGAGGCATACGCCTGAGACGCTAAACTGAAAAAAAAAATCCAAATGTATGGGAGTCAAGTCCCAGTTCACATTAGGTGCCATTCTTCATAACCTTGATGTTGCACAGGCACGTAGGATATAAGGAAGCTCGAAACTCTTGAACGTAAGTTACTCATTGCCACTATGAAAGTGTCAACTTATTTCTGAACAGCCCTGTATGATACTAAAAATTTGATACATAACGTAAATCTTTTGAAATGGGCTGATTACCTGAAGCGTTACAATGACTGAAATTGACTTATCAGATATCCTAAACGTTAAATCTATATTTAAGAGTAAAAATGAAATCTTTGAGTTTTACGTTTTACGGTTAAGCCATCTAGGCTAAAGAACATGATGAATATGAGAAATGAATGCAATTGTGGAATGAAGAAAGAGGTAGGAACCGGAGAACTCAAGAAAACCCACGCACAGTGTTTGTCCACCAGAAATATCACTTTGCGTGACCTGGGATCGAACCAAGGACCTGATGCACCAGAGGCTCTATCACTGAGCCACCTCGGCCTTTTATGTAACAATAATACAACACATTTTAGCAAGAAGGGTTAATACAGAAACATTTTGTTTGTGTAGCCTCTGGCTCGATTCCTACGGGACAGAGTGCATTTCTGTGTTATCCCGTAATTTTAATATGTCTGGAAGTATTTACGATTTAAATGTTTTGAAATTGGGTCTAGAAGAGCAAAAAATTCGAGCGTATGTGCTGACCATGTATCACCATGACATTCTATAGACACACTTCGTTAGTTGATAGTGTTGCCAACTGATCGTTATTTTTGTCAGGCTCATATATATATATATATATATATATATATATATATATATATATATATATATATATATATATATATATATATATATATATATATATATGTATGTATGTATATAGGTTTAAAATGCAATTATTCTTCATTTGTTTTGGGGATCTATAGCCGCGCATACACAAAAGTTCTGTGCGCCGGATCTCAAGGTACGCATTCGATCTATTTTGTCATAGAGATTGTAAATTTCGAAACCCCAGAACGATCGTTCGTGTTAATTGTTTTTTGTTATGCGCGAAAAGTTTGAGTTATTTCGGATAGGGAGGGTACACGTAACACAGCTATACAAAAAAGCTGTGGATTCTGTGAAGCTGTGGACCCCAGGCTATGGATTCGATGTACAGTATTTTGGTACACAGAATCGAAATTTCAAAACCCCAGGACGATTGGTCGTGTGAATTTTGTTTTATGGACGCAAAACTTGTGTCCTCTCTATCCAAAATCGCTCAAATTTTTGGCCCATAACAAAAAATTGACACGGTTAATCGTCCTGGGGTTTTCGAAATTTGGATTCTGTTTACCAAAATATATCGAATCCACATCCTGAAGTCTGGTGAACAATTTTTTTATTTTTGTGTGTGTCCCACATAGCACAAGTACGTCCACGGGATGTCCGAGACTGAGCCCGCAACGGACGACGGGACATCCCGGGATATCTGAATGTGCTCCCGGGACATCCACAGGATGTCCGCGGGAGATCCAGATGTCCGCTAATATCCCGGGATACGGGATAATCAACGGGACCACGAAGGGATGTCTATTTGTTTTCCCTCGGACCTCCTGTGCCATCTGGGACGTCCCGTGGACATTTTACATGGGAATCCTTCAGGACGTCCCATGCAGGACGTCCATGGGATGTCTTCTCATTTCCCGATAATCCCGGGAACCGAATGGGATGATTGGGATCAAAATGGGACATCCCAGGGACGTAGTGTGCTATGTGTGTGTGTGTGTGTGGCTGTGTTATGAATGGGTGTCGATAATTTATTTTTTTTAGAGTTGTCAATCCTATTAGCTGTAATAAAAATATTTTTGTTAGTAAAGTGTATGTAACATTAAGAATTAAATGGACGTATCTACTTACCTTTATAAATGTGTACAAAGGAATACCAAAATGTTTCAGCTGTTAGTACACTGTTTATGAAACTGAGAATGAAGACTTTAAATTCAGTGAAAATACATTAGGCGAGAGGAATTCCACCACACAAAGAAATTGTTAGAAGCTCATGAGAATAACCTTGATAAACAATTACATAATTCATACATGGGCATTGTTTAAGATCTGGAATTAGGCCGCGTGACGCTTTTCTTTATGGAAGAGTTGGGATGGAATACATTAGATAAACTATAAAGTTTTAATTACCTCATCCTTCTTCTTTGAATCTGTTTTTAGATGCAGATGAAAAATAAAATGTAGCTATGCAAAAAAAAAAAAAAAAAAAAAAAAGAAAAAAGTTAATAAATGTCTTGGAAGGAACAGGAACTCTCAAGGAAACTGTGGTAAGTGAGAACAAAATGCTGGAATCTTCGCACCACAACTTTTATTTTTTCAGCGGGGAAGTATTTTTTCCTTAAAAAAAAAAAAAAAAAAAAAAAAAAAACTTTCAAACCATGCCTTGCATACGTACCGGAAATCTTATGGAGCAGTTATATTAATCTATGTATCTGTTGGTGGGTATCAGTTTGAATGTAGATTCCAGGGCCGGCTTTACCATATGTGCAACACATGCATTTGCACGGGGCAGCAAAATCTGTCATAACTATATTATTTAAAATAAATTATTTCTTATTTGAAACAGACTTCATGATGATGGTAGTTAAATTTACTAAGCTGACCTTCTATTTGAATACTACATTCATAAATCATGTTTAGATCGTATTAGGTTAAGGTCACATGGACAGTGCTAAAGCAAATGGTCAAACAAATCCTAGCATGAATTGCTTGATTGTTGTGAAATACAAGAACTCGATTCTCGAACAGTAACGAACACTTGTTCCATTTAGTTAGTTATCACAGTTTTGATGTGAAAACTAGTCTTGTCTTTGTCACAAACAAGTTCCTCATCATTGAAGATGGAAACAAGTTTTTTTTTTTTAAATTAACAGATGTTGAAGGAAAATCAACAAATAAAGATAAAAGGACTAGTTGCACTCAAATTGCAAACTGATACTTGAATGAAATTGAAGCTTGATATTGATTCGATTTACGTGCAAAACGAATACAAACACAAAATATGCAAAACTAGATATATTATCAGTTATTCTTCTCCTTCAATCAATGTTACTAATCACAAGGAGAATCATATTAGTAGAGACCGGATGTTAGGCAAAATGCCTATTCTTTAATATTAAAGATATGATCAAAAATAAAGTTTTAAACTTTATATGGGGGATTATAGTTTCGATTTCAGCCCATTTTATTTTGCCTATTTTGCCTATTTTGACCTTTACTGCCTAATATTGCATATTCTATGCATTTTCTTCAAAATAATCCTTCATTGGGAAAATATATAATTTATATAAAATAAATAATACACACATATATACGTGTATTATGTGTTTAAAAACACAGACACGTGGTACGTTACTATATATATATATATATATATATATATATATATATATATATTATATATATATATATATATATAAGGTGAACTTCAAAGATATGCGCATACTTCGGAAGGTGATTAATTATATCAAGACAAGACAAAAAGTCCTCTTGTATTTTATTGAATTCCGTCTCGTGTACGAGTGACAGTAGTGCCAACTTGAAATTGAAAATCGAATCTTGACAATTGGGACGGAACAGATAGATGTGCACATACTTTGAGAGGTGATTCGTAACATGAAAAGAAGACAACACGTCCTCTTGAATGTCAAGAATCACCTCCCGAAGTATGTGCACACTTTTATGTCTCGTTCCAATTGTCAGGATTCGATTTTCGATTCCAAGGTGGTCCACTTGTCACTCGTTCACGACGCGGAATTCCACAACATGCAAAAGGATTTTTTCTCTTCTTTCCATGTCACGAATTATCTCCCGAAGTATGTGCACATCTTTCAGGTTCACCCAGTATATATGGAATTCATAACAAGCTTTGTTTTGTAACTGTACCAAAAATCTGCTTAAAATATTTTTCGTATAAACGCAAATTCTGCGTTCGAGCATTATGTGACGTTTATCTGAATTCGTACACTTTGGGTGGTATATGTTTCTCGTTGATTGTGTTACCACCTGGTGGTACCGAAAGTAAGGGAGTAGAGGAAGAGGAAGAAGAAAACAGAGAGAACTGCTGACTTGTAAACCGAAGTTAGTGTAAGTGTGTGTGTGTGAAGCGTGAATCAGCAAGTTTTGCTGATCATAGTATTATCTCGACGCCAAAATTCTTTTTAATGATTTAAATTACGTTATGTTTTAGAAAAACTAGAACTGTCTTCGAAATCCCAAAAATGATCTGTGAGAATAATAATGCAGATACTAGTGTTTTTCGCAGGTGTTGTGTAAGTCATTATTAAAGTAAATCAGCCCCAAGTAGTACTTTATAACAAAGGGGGCGTGATCGAGACTTTGTGGAAGACAAAGGACTCGGCGGGTGGTACTTGAGGACAAGGGAGATATAGTAAGCGACTAACACAAAAACTGGGCGAAATAATTCTGTTCTTCAACAGAAATCACCACATAATGCTGTCACTGTGTTCGCTTGGAATGACTGTCTGTTAAATTCTCAATATCGGAAGAAAGGACGGTTTTCGTGAGTGGATTCGACGGATATACAGTTTTACAACTTAAATTGTGATCACACCTATCGATTAGCCATGGCGGACAGAAAATATTGAAGTGAGTAGTAAAAGTATACTTACGAATTCATTACGAGAATGGGGCGATAAATGTATAGAAAAACTTGTTTGTCTCAGGTACGTTTGTTCATTTCCAATAAATAGCACTGCTATACGTAATTTTGTCAGTTTTTCTTTCACAGATTGCATGACGTGACGATAACGTGACTGTTGGATAACTTGTGTTCAATTCATGAAAGTAGGTGATGCTCTCGTCTATTTTCGTAATACGTCTTAGGTCTTCGCCCAGGTGATCCGTCCGAATCTGGACCGTAACGGTGAGGTGTGTCGCACCTTCCTCGAACGATCGTCGCGGGAATAAACTTTCCGAGCCCACAAATAAAATGGTGCAAAGCTGTATTATTTGAGGGCGAGGAGTAGGGAGTTCTCCGCGGAGGCCGGTTGAGGATGGTGTGCACCACGCAGCACTATGCTGCTTGAACCCAGAACCGTAATAGTTTTTATGTATACAATAAGAGAAATTAATAACAAACAAGTATATTTCAATATTCTTTAAACATTATATATGACTTGAATCTATTTTTTAATGGTATTGAGTATTTATCTTCATTATTTCGAGTTACATTTTAGTGCCTATTTTACTGCCTATTTTTGAAAATTTTAGTGCCTATTTGCCTGCCTATTTTCCAGGTTTTTAGTGCCTAAACATCCGGTCTCTACATATTAGGGTGACGGAAGGATATATGATATTCCGAGTTAGAAACATAATTGCAATTGCAGAACATCTTAAAGCTACTTTTATGCTATCAAATTTATGTAAGAAACATGTTTCAGAAAGGCATTGAATAGATCATTTAGGTTTTATTGCATTTACCGCTCCCAGGTTCTGTACAGAAAATTTCAGTTTAGTTGAAAATACCTGGAGTTGGTAATACTGAAGTACGTTACCATAATCGAAGTCAAATAAAAGATTGTGAGAGATGAGGATGGGTGTAGGGAAACAAGTGTTTGCACATGCGTATTCTAATCTTAACAGAAAACGATTTACCAGATATCCTGATGCTTATAGCAGCTCTTGGACTCCCAGAGAATCTGACGTTCTACAGGCAAGGAAGAAAACATGCATCTGAGCGACGCTTATATACTGTATAGGGCTTTCGCTTGTCTGGAAGAGGCGAGAGATCCTTGCATCCAGAAGAAATTGCGGTGGAAGTAATAGAGATACATTTAAGTGTAAACGAATAATTTATATGTATCTTTTCTTGTGAACAGGGGATGTTGGCAACCCTGGCGTTCACTAACGCTACGCCACTGCTACAGCGTCCCGGAAATAAATCCCACGTTCCTTGTTCACCCTCACCATAGAGTGAAAACAGTAATAGATAATGCAAAGTGGTTTTTGTTATATGGGTTCAGCGTCTCAAGAAGAGATTCCATATCAGCTTTCATCCCTATATTGAAACCGGAAGTGGTACTAATTAAAACCGGAAGTGGAACTAGTTAAGTGGGGTTACGAATTGGATCTCTATGGTTTGGAAATCTATCGGAGCTTTATAAGTAATGTTTTGTTCTGTAGAGTCTAAATAAAACTCATAATTTAGACTGTTCACCTTTAATAACAAATTAATGTCTTATAAAAATCTTAACAAAGTTTTTTTGGTAAACCTCTAAACCGTTTTCAGTGTTCAATAAAGTCCTCAGGACACGAAAATGGCCTCGGAAAAGGTTCAAACTGCCAGGTAATGAGGATAACTCCTTCGCTCAGTGCAATCTCAGTAATATGTTTTGTTTAAACGATGTCTTCTTTGCTTATAGTAGATTCGGGAGACAGTTGAAGGAGTTCTCAGTAGCTCATGGCGGCCCTGGGAGAAAGGTGTTGATAGGTAAATGATCAACTTTCAACTTATATTTTGCTCCTCTTGACGTCTTATATGGCACTCTTCTTGTAGATGAGTTCATGAGGAGAGGGTCGGCTTACTTCGTAGATCTTTCGATTTTAGTTCGTGTCTTCGTGGTAGTCGCTAATTGTCGCCTACTATTGTTTATGTTTTGAACATAGTAACACATGTTCGTAGTAAAACCATGTGGTTATAGTGTGTGTGTGGGACTGGGAATGGCGCCTTACAATATTATGAAACAGAACTCAGTTGTTTAAAAAGAGCAAAGGTTACTAACATAATCATTACAAGCGTACATTAAAAAGAGATATTTTATTATATGCTATATACAAAGTTATGTACGATATACATTGATATACAAACTTATACATTGTTATGTACAATATAATTACATTAGTTTTTCATGGGTACTGCTTCATGATGCTGGTGATTCTATCATAGACCAAGGTGTTGGCATCCTTCGCCCAAATGAAGTCAATGTGAGTGAATGCAGCGAGTGGTACTCGGAACTTTCCGATTAGATTCGGCAGCTGCTGAGAGAGCCAATACACATCCTGAAACAACAGGAAAAAAACTAATATTCAATGTTAAAAAAAGTTTGCATGATTTATCCTAACCTACTTCCCGCGTACAAGACAGGATTCTCTTCTTTGCGATGTTGCCACGTTAGATATTATAGGGGAAGATACAAAGGTTAAAGATGTGAAAAACAAACAAAAAAGCTAGGATGTTTCGGTGTAAAACATGTAAAACAAACTATAAATGGAAAATATTTATTGGAAATATATAATTACTACAAACAATTAGCAAACTATAATTACTACTTTTTCACATATCTTGTGTATACTCGTAAGAAGAAAATATGGTACCCACTTCTATGTTTTTGATTCCTACTTAGAATTTAATCAGATAATGTCAGTCTTTATTGATAATTGTAACCCTTACTTCAAGGCAAAATTTTAGAAGTTTCCATGTATTGTAGCGAAAATATGTTTAAAAACGAGGCGGATTACCAGATTTCCTTTTAAAAAAAGGAAAAAAAAAAAAAACTGTACACATATGTAATCAAGCTAAGCAGCTGGCGAATGCAATAGGGTTCGATATATGGATTTCAAATCCTTCGGTCGTTTCCTCAGATTGGGCATTTTATGAATATAAAATCGGAAATTAGAATATTGGGCCCGTGGAAATTGTCTTTTTTCTCCTTTAGAAGCGGAATTTTCGAACACTGTGTAAACCTAATATGTGCTTATTTCTAATGAAAAACCTATATGCCGAGTTTTATTTCACTAGCTTTAGGAGCTTGTGACATACTCTATTTCTGGCATATACCCTCTTTGTACCTCTTACCCTCTTAGGGTTCACACTTCAATTAAAATTAATAGTGAAAGCTTGACTCGAGCCAAATGCTAACAATGATCAAAAATTACTATCAAACAGTTCAACCGACATACAACGTCATATATCTATCTATCTATCTATCTATCTATCTATCTATCTATCTATCTATCTATCTATCTATCTATCTATCTATCTATCTATCTATCTATCTCTATACCTATATGAGCTCCTCCGTGGCTAAGCGGTTAGTGTACGCTCCTTTGGCGTAGAAGATCCGGGTTCGATTCCCGGAGGGAGCTCATGTGGTTCGGATTCCAAGTTAATCAGTAGGTCCACTTCTCATATAGCCTCGTTGCTGAAAGGGACGCTAAACTAAAATCAACTCAACTCGATACCTATATATATATAAAAATTAGTGGTCGTAATGTGTACGTATACTTACCTCAGGATCTCCAAATTTATCGCTGTCACTGTAGTGAAGAGATACAGGTGATGTCACTTTACTCAGATCATACGTCGGAGGAAGAAGTTGTCCATAGTGTTGGAGATTTCTCAATCCATAGTCGTACTTCTGAAATTTCTCTGCAATTAAAAAGAAATGTACGTCTGATTATATTGTAGATAACTAATTTATTTTCCTATACTTCCTTGTTCTTTTAGAAGCTGATTAAAGTTTTAAAAAAAAGAACTATACCAATTACGTTCCGATACAAACTGTTTCACATTTTAAATTATAGCGCTGATTACGGTTAGGATTTTGATAATTTTGCATCTTTTTCCTTGATGAATAGATAGGTTGCTCGTTAGGATTCAATTTTGTTTCACTAAAAATTGTGTGATTTAAAACATTTATTTTGGTATTTCTTTGATTTTTTTAAAACCAATATATATATTTCTCCCATTTTTGACGTATTTACATGTATTTTTAGCGTTTGTAGTCATTGTACATTGTAGTCATTAGAAAGTTCATATATTGTGAACCTCTCATCCCGTATATGATCATTTTATCATTATTATTTCCTTTGTTATAGGTACTGTAAGGAGATATGGCAGAGAATCTAAGAAAATTCGAGAAGAATGAGCTTCGAAGTCTCATCACGTTTTTTGTCCTGCAAGACAAATACTCTATGGAAATTCATAAAACTTCGCAGGATACTTTCGGGGTAAACGTTCCTGGATATACAAGAATAGCGAAGTGGGTGAGATGTTTTAAGGCTGGTCATCGTGAGACTGAAGATGAACCTCTCTTAGGCAGGTCTTCAAGTGCAGTGAACACGGAAAACATCAACGAAGTGCATGACATGATAAAGGAGGATAGGTACTCCCATGCGCAAAAAAAATTGCGCGTATACTGTAACTCACGATTTTTCGCAATTATTTCATTTTCCTTATGTTTATGGGTAAAATTCAGTTATTAGTATGTGGACATAATAAAAAGCAATCCATCTAAGGAGATATTTCCAAAAAATATAATAAAATAATAAAAATATAAGCAAAAAACAAAATTATGTTCGGTTTTGTGTATACTGGCAATAATGTTTTCGAGGGAATTTTTGGAGTCGCACAGCACGATAGTAGAGGGAATTACAGAATTGGTAACAGAACAGGGGGAGAATTGAATCAAGGAACAGTGGAGTAAAATATTGCATTTATTGGCTTAAATCTAGGGTGTAAATTGTCTGCCAAATATAAATTAGCTTCTGTAACCAAGATGTTTTACGGAAATATATAAACAAGAGAAAAACTGTTGTCTTAAGTTTGGAAGTGACATGCTCTATAGCCATGAGCATTTATTTTTTTAAGAAAAAGGTAGGCAAGAAAAGAAAGTCTGTGTGGTCAAGTGGGTAGAGTGACGGACTAGTAATTCTTATACTGTTTTGACCCCAGATCGAATCTCATCCGATCCTGTTCATTTTTTTTTTTTTACGAAACATTATAGAAGTGTATAATTTGTATGTTAATAAAAACTGAAACAATACAATAAAGAAATAACTTTTTGTTTCCTCTGATGACGTATTCATTTAGAATTAGTGTACTATTAGTAATAGCCATTGCTTTCAGTTTATGCTGTTATATAGCTTCTTTTATCATTCTCTTTTCTTGAAAAAAAAAAAAAAATACAAAACAAAAAAAGAAATTTGTCTCCAATAAAGTATGAAAAATATATATAGACAGAAACAGACATCTTAGTATCAAACGTGATTTATCGTGATGAAATAAACAAGTTTCCCGTTATTAAAAAAGAAAACTATAGAAAATCATTGAATTTGGTCTTTAGGTTTTTAGCATGCTATATATATTCTTTATAAGACTATACTTTATAAGGCAAGATGTGCGATCATACCCACAAATTTAGCTAGTGGGTGAAAGATGTTTTGGGCACAAATATTTTACAGGTCTAGGTGCATGAAACACCAATACGCCATGGTCTTGACCTTCGTTTATTTCACATTATTAGCCGACATATCATACCTGGTAAAAAGCAGTATCAAGCGGCATGAAAAACTGCAAGTTGTGGTCTTAGTCTGTTTTTGATGCTCCTGACTCGATCGCCTAGCACGCCCGTCTATACCTTGAGTCATACGTCTGTCATTCAGTGCAGGCACATATCCAGCGTTACTTTTCGGAGGGGGCCCGACACGAAAACTCGTAAGCACGTAATTCTAATGTTTCAAAAATATCAATAGTAATAATAATAATAATAATAATAATAATAATAATAATAATAATAATAATAATAATAATAATAATAATAATAATAATGAGACAGTTCTGTTTTTCTCTTAAACATTTCTTACTTTTCATTTATGAACCGGTCAAACTGCATTCTAACACAAACGAAATAAAAAAAAAAAAGATCTAGAGACATGTAAGGAAAACTGTCTGCTACGTATATCACATAACAAAAATAACAAATGGCAATGAGTGTATCGTTCTAATACAGTAATGTTATAAACAGAATGGAAACGAAATTGTAATCCCATTTAAAAGTATTCTTTAATTCCACCTGGTATCAATGGCATTACGGTATATTCTTACAAGTAACACTTCCCAAGTGTAACACTCCGATTTTGATAAAATTTGACAGGCAGATACTACACATAAAATAAACGAATACATGTTTGTTTTTTTTAATTTTCTGCGGAAAAACGGTTTTAGGGGGCAAAAGCCCTCACCCAAAATTTTGAAAGTTAACGCCCGAAAGACAAAAAAAGTGGACCAAAGTGAACGAAATTGTGCACAGATATGGCAGACGTAAAATGAAGGAATACGTGTTTTGTATTTTCCTGGAAAAACGGTTAGGTGGGGCACAGACCCCTCCAAACCTTTGATCATGAAATATCAAAAGTGCTAGTAACAATATGTCTGATGTGTGTAAAGGACGAAGAATTCCAACGACACTTTGTGTATGGACAATACGCAAAAACTAAACGAATACCTGTTTTTTATTTTCTGCGGAAAAATGGTTTTAGGGGACAAAAGCCCCCATCCAAAATTTTCAAAGTTGACGCCCGAAAGCAAAAAGAAGTGAACCGAAATGAATGAAATTGTGCAAAGATATTGCAGACAAAAAATGAGGGAATACGGGTTCCGTATTTTCCTGAAAAAAAAAAGAAAAACGTTTGGGTGGGACACAGACCCCTCCAAAACTTTGATCGTGAAATATCAAAAGTGCTAATAATAGTATGTCAGAAGTGCTTAAAGGACATGAAGAATTTGAACGACACATTGTGTAGGGACAATACGCAAAAAACAAACGAATACAGGTTTTTTTTTCAGCGAAAAAATGGTTTTAGGGGGGCAGAATTCCCCACCCAAAATTTTGAAATCGTGCATAGATATTCTAGACGTAAATTGAGGTAATTGTGTTTCGTATTTTCCTGGAAAAAAAGCGGTTGAGTGGGGAACGGACCTTCTAAGCTGTTGATTACGAAATATTAAAAGTGCAAATAAGTATACATCACAAGTTCCTAAAGAGTATGGAGAATTGCAACGAAACTTCGTATAGGGACAATTTGCAAAACAATAAATGAAATGCGTTTTAATTTGTACGACAAAACAGTGTCTAGAGCCCCTCCAAAAAAAAAAAAAAAAAAAAAGTAAATATTACCGTAAAAGTGCAGGAAGGAATGGACCGAAGCAAATGAAATTGTGTGTAGATATTGTATAGACTGTATGTAAAATAAGGACTTTCGTGTTTTTAAGATGTCCCTATCAATTTTGGCACATCAACAACAAACAGGAAATTAATCGGCACTTGTTTTTGTTTATGCAGAAAAACATTATAAGGGTTAAAGTTGCCTCGTCATATACTAGAAAATACGCTGTTTGTGCTTGTTGTTGATCTGCCAAATTTGAAGAAATCTGATGGAGACGCTTGTGAAACACGAGAGGCTTTATTTTTCATATCCAATATCTACAGACAATTTCATTCGCTTCGGTCCTCTCCTTCCGACACTCAACGCCTCGGCCCACTCAACAGTTTTTATTTTTCTTTTCAGGAAAATACGAAGCACGTATTCCCTCATCTTACCTCTACAACATTTGTGAACAATTTCATTCAGTTCGGTCCATTTCTTCTTCCCTTTCTTGCGTCCAATTTCAAAATTCTGGGTGGGACCTTTTGCCCCCTAAAACCGTTTTTTCGCAGGAAATAAAAAAGCCGTATTTGTTTATTTTTTGCTTATTGTACTAACACAAAGTTTTGTTCCAATTCTTCGTGTAAATTTAGGCACTTCTGGCATACTGTTATTAGCACTTTTGATATTTCATGATCAAAGGTTTGGAGGGGTCTGTGCCCCACCTAAAAGTTTTTTCCAGGAAAATACAAAACACGTATTTTTTAATTTTATGTCCGCAATATCTGTTCACAATTTCGTTCACTTTGGTCCACTTGTTTTTGCCTTTCGGGCGTCAACTTTCAAAATTTTGGGTGAGGGCTTTTGCCCTCTAAAACCGTTTTTCAGCAAAAAATAAAATAAAGAAGCACTTATTTGTTTATTTTATGTGTAGTATCTACCTGCCAAATTTTATCAAAATCGGAGTGTTACACTTGGGAAGTGTTACTTGTTAGAATTATAACAACAACGCATTGTCCACAGTTTGGACACTGACTCAAAGTAATCTGACATAAAAGAACCTCAAAAGGGAAAAAGTAGGTTTATTAAAAAGTGCTTGAGGTTTGGTAAGGGACAGCTTCCAGGACCTCACGCTGGATACGTCACTGAGTCAATGCATTGTATTTGTTTCTTGCAAAACATGATAATTAGATGCGTAATATGTAAAATTATATCATAGTTTGACTTTTAATAGGTCTTTCCTTAATACATCCATATTATCCGGCGTTCTGCCTGCCTGTTTCATGTCGGATAAGCGAAACTCTACTGTATTTTCAAAGATAGCATATACACAGGGGCTAGAGGTCTGCACGGGCCGGAATTTTTAGAACGGACCCGGCCCGTCCCCTTTAATTTATAATCTATAGGCATTAGCGGATTAAGGGCGGAGCCAATGGAGCCCAGACTACGGGGCCCCAACCTCAGGGGGCCCTTTAAAATCCCTCTGTTTAATACTAAAATATAGTAATCAACTTATTATATTATAGGCTTCAGACCGATGCTATTTTTTTCCCCGCTCGTTACGCTCGCGGTATCGCTAGATTTAAGTCTTTCTATCAGCAGCATTTACCTGTTAATAATGAATGCAATTATTTAATTGTTAATAATGAATTAAGTAAACTAATTATTCTAAACTTGGAGCACATTCAAATATTACAGCATAGTTCTCGGTAGTTCCATAAGCCTATGAGGCTGTGGAAGGCAGAAGAGAAAATTTATGCACTGGAACTATTCTTAACATAGGGCCCCTTTAAAACAGTCGGTTCTAGGTCTCCAAAAGCCTTAATCCGCCCCTGTCTATAAGCAATATTTCACGAAAGCTGGTATTTTTTAACAAATGTGTCCATCATCAAGTTTTCATAAAGTAGTCCCTTTCTTCTTTAAGTAATTTCAGAGCCCACGGTGTTTCAGTGGTAGAGCCTTCACCTCTGGTGCATGGAGTCCTTGGTTCGATCTATGCTGGCGCCAAGTGAACCTTGTGCTGGACAAACACTGTGCGTGGGTTTTCTCGAGGTTCTCCCGTTTTATCCCACTTTCTTCACTCGATCATTTCATTCATTTCTTATCATCACTGTCTCCTTTAGCCTATCCAGCATAATCGTGGGACGTAAAACTTAAAGATTTCATTTCAAATCATTTCAATCAAAAAACAGTTGCAGGAAGTATGTAATTTCGAATAAAACAAACTACTATATACAATTCTGAGTATATTATTCTTTTATGAAATTCTCGCGAACCTTATTTCTAAATCGAAGGGTAAGAAGACTAAATTCACTCTCTTATTATTATAGATCCATTTCAATTGAAGCAGTTGGAATAGTTGAAAAAAAAAAAAAAAAAAAACATACCCTATATTCCAGTGTGCCACAATCGGTATAACGCGGCACACTGGTGTGTCCAGCAAAGTGAACTGTGTGACGCAAACTTTTTCCTATTATTTGCAAGAATATTTGTCGAGCTTCTGTTATTTATTATTATTATTATTATTATTATTATTATTATTATTATTATTATTATTATTATTATTATTATTATTATTATTATTATTATTATTATTATTATCATTATTATCAACGATTCTTCCATGGATCAGCTGTCTGCATACGGTTAAGCAACCACAAGTATCACATTGAGGGAATGAGTATAATTATTTACTTTAATAGTAATACAAAATCTATTTGCTTGTATATTCTACCGGGAATAACTGCATCCGTCTAGAAAGCTAGGACTAACAACAAAGGGATCCGAAGTTGTGACCACACACCGCCCCAAATCGTGAGTGCCACAAGTTCCCTTCTACGCCTTAGCACAATAAGGGCTGTTGCGTTCAGGGAGAGAGAGAAACAACTTAATTCCATTGCAGTTATATGCTTATTAAATGTTAACTTATATTTATAAATTATGTAAGTGATCGTATCGTTTTCTGTTTATTATTATTAATTCTTATTATTATACATTTCTTATTACGTTGATTGCCATGTGTATGGAATTCCATACACACGGCTCTCCTGTGCAGTAGAGCGTGATTATTTTCCATACGCAAACAATGTAGATATTCCAAGTTTGTTGTGTTCGTTCTATAGCTGTGTATGTAATTAGATACATATGGCGTAGAAATCAAAATTTAATGTCCATGCTACGTATATGCAAAACCATACACAAAGACAATGAGTTTGAGTTTAACGTCTCGCTCAGTAACGAAGCTATATGAGACGTCGGCCTACTGATTAACGTGGACTCCGAAGCACGTGAGCTCTCGCCGGGAATCGAAGCCGGGTCTTCCATGCCAAAGGCGCGTACGCTAACCGCTTAGCCACTAAGGAGCTCATGAACAGAGACATTTAAAACAAAGGCGAAAACAAAGATGTGTGATGTGATTTTGAGTTTAACGTCCCTTTCAGCAGCGAGGCTATATGAGACGTGGGCCTACTGATTAACGTAGAATCCGAACCACATGAGCTCCCGCCGGACGAAAACAAAGGCCTTCGGAATTGACAATAATCGTTTCGACATTTCAGTCGCACCTACATAATATTAACAACATTTTTACGATAATTTCGTAACATTGTATTATTTCTTTTGTTGATTAGCTTGGTTAGGCTTATTTAAACACTATTTTCTTTGCACCGACGTGTCACATCTCTTGGATGAAAATACACTAGCTCTCACTGGAAATCAAATCCAGAACCAATGCACTTGAACCATTTGACCACGACAAGGCACATTTAAAAAGAAGTTTCGATTTTGTTCGGAAAATTGTGATTAGGTGTAACATTAAAAAATATATTTAAGAAAGGATACGGAGCAAACGCACTGTACTTTCTCGCTCGAATTTTTTACACTGACTTATGTTAGGCTGTAACTATTATTGAAACTTTTATTTGGGAAATTGCGAATAAAATAATGTTTTGGAAAACTTTGCTAGAAGAAACTTTGCCCAAAAGTAAAGTACCCATTGGTCATATTTTCGTTAGAAATAACTTGATCCATATATTAGAATTATTAAGGATATAATTGTATGTGAACTATAAGCAAAAGCGTCTGAGTAATTTCTGAGAAAATCATGAAAAAAGTCACCCCCAAGAATAAATTATCCCTTGTGGATCTTTTCAGGACAAACGAGCTATGCTATATTGTTAGTGTTTTCGTAAAACATTTATTTATGAAATACGAACACAATCGCCTAAGTCGTTCTTGAGAAAATCGCAGGGTAAAACTTACTGTCAAAAGTAATATACCATTTCTAGTTTTTCCGGATGAGGGAATTATACCATATAGCTAGGTTATTTATATCACATGTTTTTATAAAATATGAACAACAAACATCTCCTGAGTGTTTTTTAGGAAGGTCATCGTGAAAAGCTTACCCCCAAAGGTAAACTCTTCTATCTGTAATTTTGACAGTATATCGAGTAATTTTTAAGCAAATCATTGGGAAAAAAAATCACTGTCAAAGTATCTCTTTTGGATTTTTCTTTTCGGAACAAGCGAGTTATACCATATTGTAAGATTATTACAGAAAATATTTTACTGAAATTAGAACAAATTTGTCTCAGTTATTACTGAGAAAATTGTCCAAAAAAATTCAACCCTTGAGAAAACCATTTCTTCTGTATGTTATCGGAATAAACGATTTATGCTGTATGTTAGTTTATTAATGAAACATTTCTTTACGAAATATGAACAAAATTGCCTGAATCGTTAATGGGAAAACTATTGGGGTAAAGCTCATCCTAAGATTAAGCTACTCCTTCGAACGAGTTGTTTGTTAGGTTATTAATGATACGTTTATTTATGAAATGTGATTGAGAAAATTCTGCAAAAAGAACGCATACCATACAGTAAATTACACCATATATATTTTTTCAGAAACATTATTCATATGCGGTGGAGATTCGTTAATAAAATATATATTTATAAAAAGTAAATAAAATCGTCACAGCTTTTTTTACTTGAGAAAATTCAATTGTTTTAAATTTTAATCCTTCAGTAAATTACCCTTACTTTTAGATGTCGAAGGACATAAAATTCGAAAGATAGTATGTTATTAAAACGTTATGTCTAGAATTCGGTCCAGATACGTTGAACAGTATGGCCTCTATTTGAGTGCGTGTAAAAGCGTGACGAACTGAGAGACGAATAGATGGACAGACATCGAAAAATCATTTTTTTGATATGTAGGAGCCATGTAACTTGAATTCATTGAAATCTGGTATTCGGTTTTTATAACCATAACCACACTTTCTTCTTTCGTCGCTCGAACGTGAAAACGAATAGGCCTACACCGACACGTAATGTGATAATTTCTAATCCCAAAAATTTAATTTTTTCTGTTTAATGTGTTGTCACGCTAGAAAAAGAAGCTTATGCATGTTCATTTTATTATCATAATTTTATTATCAGTTTTTCACGCTACTGTATAATTCGTCGGAAGCATTCGTGCTATTCACAAAGAAGCATTCTTGATTTTTTTTTTTTTACACAGACTTGCATTTGTTGCACTTGTTGATATGAAACAAAAGGGGAGAGAGAGAGAGAGAGTCAATACTCTAAAAAGGAACACACACACACAGAAACACTAGAACAGACAACGAGCTATGGCTGTGATTGTGTTCGTCACGCTGTGTGTAAGCTGCAGGTCGCGCTTGTTTTGTTTTTTATAGACACACTCGCAGTGAGTTGAAGTTTGAAGTTACTTCTGCTGTGTTTAAAAAAAAAAAAAAAAACGGAGAGGGAATGATTAAGCATACCATACCATAAACTAAAAACAATCGCTATTAGTAATAAATAGTAAGCTAATTCTGAATAAATACGTCATCAGAAAAACCAAAAGTTATTTCATTATTATATTGTTTCGGTTCTTATTAACATAAAAATTATGCACTTTCTACAATGTTTTTTAAATAAAAAAAATTGAACAGGATCGGATAGGATTCGATCTGGGGTCAAAACAGTATAAGAATTATTAATCTATCACTCTACCCACTTGACCACACAGACTTTCTTTTGTTGCCTATCTTCTTCTTAAGAAATAAATGCTCATGGCTATAGAGCATGTCACTTCCAAACTTAAGACAACAGTTTTTATGTTTGTTTATATATTTCCGTAAAACATCTTGGTTACAGAAGCTAATTTATATTTGGCAGGCAATTTACACCCTAGATTTAAGCCAATAAATGCAATATTTTACTCCACTGTTCCTTGATTCAATTCTCCCCCTGTTCTGTTACCAATTCTGTAATTCCCTCTACAATCGTGGTGTGCTACTCCAAAAATTCCCTCGAAAACAATATTGCCAGTATACACAAAACCAAACATAATTTTGTTTTTTGCTTATATTTTTATTATTTTATTATATTTTTTGGAAATATCTCCTTAGATGGATTGCTTTTTATTATGTCCACATACTAATAACTGAATTTTACCCATAAACATAAGGAAAATGAAATAATTGCGAAAAATCGTGAGTTACAGTATACGCGCAATTTTTTTTGCGCATGGGAGTACATATCGATCAAAAACATTGCTGTGTGGGGGGGGATATCGCGTGAGCGTGTGGGTGTCATAATAGCAGAATATTTGGACATGCGGAAGGTTAGTGTCAAATGGATCCCAAAATGTTTGAATGCTGACCAGAAGAGAACATGTGTGCAGATGTTATAGGAAATTTTGCAAAAGTTTCAAAACCCTGGTGATTTCTTGCACAGTATGGGGACAGAGAGTAAAACATGACTGCACTAGGGGACGCGGTGGCTCTCAGGCCCCGCCACGTGAACTTTGTGGTGGACAAACACCGTGTGCGTGGGTTTTCTCGGGGTTCTCCTGTTTCCTTCCACTTTCTTCATTCAACCACTTCATTCATTTATCATCATTACCGTCACCTTTAGCCTAGCCGACATAACCGTGGGACGTAAAACTTAAAGATTTCATTTCATTCCATGACTGCACCACTATGATCCAGAGACTAAACAGCAATCCATGGAGTGGCGCCACAGTGGATCTCCTCGACCGAAGAAGTTCCAAACCCAAAGATCAGCTGGGAAGGTGCCGGTGTCATCCTTATCAAATATCTTAAAAAGGGTGAAACCATCAATGCTGGGGTTTATTCCAACTATTTAATTGAGCTGAAGGAAGCTCTGAAAAAAAGGTTGGTGAAAAGTGAGCAGTGGTGTTCAATTTCTCCAGGACAATGCACCCTCCCACAAGGCTCATTAAACCATGCAATTGCTGGTGAATCTGGGCTTCATCTGTGTACCTCACCCACCCTACTCACCTGATCTGGCCCCCTCCGACTATCACCTCTTCCTACAGCTCAAAAAGCATCTCAAAGGAAAACATTTCCATTCGATGAGGCACTCATTGCGGAGGTGGAGGGCTTGTTTGCACAGCTGGACAAGACCTTCTATTTGCAAGGGTTAGAAATGTTGCAACAGCATTATGAAAAATGTATTAAGCTTCGGGGGAAATACATTGAATAGTGTATTAAAATGGTTCTTCCAGGTGATTTCATCAACTTTCCAGTCTCTCCTCGTATTATTAAGATTTGTGTGATGCATTTATCTGTACTGATATTTCTTTGAATAAAGTGGAAGGGGGCAAGGTGGTTCAGTGGAAGAGCGCTTACCCCTGGTGCCTTGGTTCGATCTCCGGTCAAGTAAGTTCGTTGGGTACTCCTGTTTCCCCCCCATTCTCATTTCGTCAATTCTTTCATCATCATTCACTTGCCATGATCTTCTATCTGAGATTTCATTTCATTTCATTTTGCTTTAGGCTATAGGAAATTGATGATTAATGAAGAGTAATGTATATGAAATAATTACTGCAAAGCTATTTTTTTCAGGTAAAGGGAGAACCCGGAGAAAACCCACGGGCACGAAGTTGTCTACCACATACTCGATATTGAACCACAGCCCTTCGCACCAGAGGTGAGTAATATACGTAGTACTGGACTACCTTACCCTAGTATTATTATCATCATTATTTTATGTGAGAACACAGAATACAAATATCTTTCTAAGAAAGAAGACAATAGAGCGTTTCTATTTCAACTGTGCCCCTTCTGGCGCTGCTGTCGATGTGTGTTTCCCCATATCTCCCTCGAAAGAGGAGGGACTAGTTGGTGTAACCGAGATCCTTCAATAGGTGGATGTGGACAGGGTTGCCACATTGAATTATTTCATGTGCTTCGCTGTCCTCTATCTTGTTAGCCATTCTAAGTAGCATACAATGTTCACTCGCCAAGACCAAACGACTGAATGACAAACTGGCAACACAGCTGAGGTCATTCACTTCTTTCCCCTAAGCAAAGAGTTGGGTTCCTCAGCAAGGGGGTTGGCAGGGGTAGAGCTGAAGTATCTTTCACATATTTTCCGAGGGAACACTTAAAATAAAAAGGCTGTAGTAGCGGAATGAGAAATATGATATTAAAATAAGCCTTATCCATTGGACAATTACAAGCAATCTTCAGACAGATTGATAACTTGTGTTTCTACATAAATATCAACGAATTATTGGTACTTACTTGCTCTTATAACTTGTCCGTAATGGATGAAGTCTTTCACTGATGCTCCTGCTGGTGTATGACCCAACATCACTGGAATAAGGGTCTGGAATAAATAGATAGAAAGCTGTGAATATACTGGTATAGACTGTACTGTATAAGGAAAAATGCTTTTGTGACTTAATTGATTTATATAAAGTTCAAATTAAAGTTAAACCTTATATCAGTTTCAAATTTCGAAACGTAAATTCATAACAAACTAACTCTATGACTTAAAGGACCCAGGGGTTTATCGCCACAGAAGCAAAAGAACGATATTGGATTCTATCCTATAATAAACAAATACAGGTGAGATTAGTTTCCCGAAGGTCTTGCTTTACATAAGCATACTATGTTTCCATATTCTTCTAGGTTCCTTTGATCTTGCATGATGCTGTGTGGAGTTCAGTGATGAAACAGATGATGAACTTCGTGACCTATGACCTGGAAGTTCTGGAGGCAGACAGACCCACGACCCACCAGACACAGTAATCTGGACAGACCCATGACCCGGAGAGACAATCAAATCTCGTCATTCACATGGGGAGTGTTCCGAGGCTACTAATACAGTTTTCTCTTCTCTTTCTGTCTTCTCAATAAATATAGTTTGTCGCTTTTTATTTGCGTCTGTGCGTGTCATAGCACTGTACTGAAAGATAACTACAAGGTTTAACTGAATGTACATGCGCCAGAATTACAAGGAAAAAAGTATAACACAGAAGTGCATTGATTATAAAAATCGTGAAATAGCCGATAACACTGCATAATAATTCGTCAATGTGATCTTACTGCGGACTGTGCATACCGGTGCGAATATGCCCGATATCTAGTGAGCCTGTCAAACGTCTGCCTACATACCGTACAACTTTTTTTATACCATTGTATATTTTACATGGTTTGTAAAATTACCTATGTATTACAGTAAAATATTTTACTACAGTCATAATTTTACTACTTTATCACAGTATAGCGTACAATAGTCTTTTTTCTCCCGTTTACCTATTATCCGGGTTTCATTTATTCCGAATAATCGGTACTCTCCTCTACATATTTTTAATTAAGAGCAACCGTCAAAGTTTAATCTAGTAAACGGATAAAACTTATCGTTTAAAGTAGGCCTGGGTAAAGTATCACTGAGCCCAAACAGTGATTTATTAAATCCCTTTGTATACTTTATGTTCAGTAACCATTGTATTATTTCTCAGTGAGGGAAGGCGAATAAACATGAAATTGTGTTTTAAATATTTGGGACACAGTCTCTTAATTAAGAAAATGTCCCATCGGGAATCAAACAAATGAATAACCAAGCTCGAGTAATGGGTATCATTAACCCAGTATGACATTCTCCAGTAATGTTGCGGATCTGACATTTTCGTTGCTTCCAGGTTGTCGAGGTTGTCCAGGTTAGACTGAGTCTGAAAAGCGAGACCCGGACAACTTGGAGCTGGTATTTTGACTGCTTCTGGGTTAGACTGAGTCTGAATAGTAAGACCCAGACGACGTGAAGCTAATATTATGGCTGCTTTCGGGTTAGACTGGGTCTGGAAACCAAGATCCAAACGACGTAGAGCTGATATTTTGATTGCTTCTGGGTTGTCGGGTCTGTCCGCTTAAACTGGGTCTGAAAAATGAGCCCCGGACGATGCGGAGCTGATATTTTGGCTGCTTCCGGTTGTCGGGTCTATCCGGTTTGAAAAGCAAGACCCGGATGACGCGGAGCTTGTATGTTGGCTGCTTCCGGATTGTCGGGTCTGTCTGGATTAGACGGGGTCTGAACATCGAAATCCGGATAAATGTCTTGATTCGGTAACCCGTGATCATTCCAGCAGTGCTGTGCACTCGCCAAATGCACCTGGTTTTCAAGCCCTGGTCATGGTTGGGAACGAACATTAATTGTAGGTACAGTCTTGGTGCTACTTAAAAACACAAAACACAAAGTCTTATAGACCTACCCAGAGATCTCTTACATAATGGTTTTCAATAAGTAGAACTATATGCATCCTATAGTTGTTTCCTTCTTGCCTTGGATGCGCGCGATCCCGAGTTCGATTCTCGGTAGGGACACTCGGTCCAAAATTGTAAAATGCTTATTCAATCCAGTCACCCTGAGTGAAGTTTTCCTCATTTATCCAGGCAAATGCCGGGATGGTATTTCACATAACGGTCTCAGGCGTTTCCTTCTTTCCCCAATTCCATCCTTCCTCTCTAATTCCCCGGGCAGTGAATTACGTGACGAAGCTAACATAGCCATATATGCCAAAAGCCCAGAGATCTAATTCCTAATTCAAGTAGTTTCCCTCTTAGGAGACTTGACCTGATAACCTGTAACCAGTGACAGTAATTTCTCCAGTAACCAATTTGTTCGGTCTTTTTAGGTCCTAAAGTCTTCCTCAAGAATTATTTTCCAGCACTGTCAGCTATGTTCATACTGTCTTGAATGATCAATTTTAGTGCTTAACACTCGTCTTGTCAAAAAAAAAAAAAAAAAAAAAAAAAACTTTTACTCATTTCTGTACTGCTTTGGTAATAAAAACTGAATTTCCTGTATAAATTACTTCTCATTTAGAATTTGAGTTCTTATAATGATTTTAAATTTTCAATATTTTTTTTCTCGCCGGTCCTAAAACTTTAATAACACATTTGCTTCATAGCATCACCGTATCCACATCTCTGTAGCATAATAATACAACGAAAAACTCAACAAAACAAAATAATCAAGTTTTTCGGAAGTCAAATGATTTCACATTCTGACTCCCGTGATAAAAATTGACAACTCTGTTCGTTTTGGTTGGTTTGTGATTTATAATTTAGTGTCCCCTTCAGCACTGAGGTCATATCAATATGAGACGGGGACCAATAGTTTAACGTGATACTCGACCCACAGAAGTTTCCACCTTGAACCGAAGAAAAAATCTGTCTATCACCTTGCACTTTTCATTTTACTGGTACAGAGTTAACCATGATTTTGGAAGGCTTGAACTGTTCTGACAAGAAACGGATATGAATGTGTCATTCGGACATCCGAATAAAACCTAGTCTATTCGATAAACATAACAAAGATATATTCATGCACAAAAAATTAGATGCCGTGGACGACGGAGTAAGTCCCTGGGGCCCACTAACCCTGTTAGTATAAAGAAAATCGTAGACCTGCAGTGAAATAGCTATAGCATCAACACTGTTCATTGGAAAGTCATGGTTTATAGTTCATTCTGTTCAGCATGAAACCAAATGCATCTCGAAAAATATTATAAGGGATAAGAAAATGTGTGCACCAAGTTTTGTATTGATAGACAGAATTGGCATGATGGGAAAGCTTTATTGGTGTACAAGGTTTTCTCTCATATCTATTCCATCTATCAATACAAAACTTGGTACACACATTTCTTATCCCTTACAGTAGTTTTCAAAATACATTTGGATTTTGTGCTTTTACCCGGGGCCATTCTAGAGGGGTCCAAAGATGATGGGACAGAGTTTTGGAGGAAATTTTCTCAACATTTTTCCTATTTTCTATCTTCAAGTATGTTATGGGCTCCAATACATAGCACCTCTGGAAAGCTTGTTTCCTGGTGAACAGAATGAACTATAAACCATGACTTTCCAATGAACAAAGTTGATGCAATAGCTATTTCACTGCGAGTCTACGATTTTCTTCATAGTAACAGGGTTAATGGGTCCCAGTGACTTACTCCATTGTCCATGGTACCTAACTTTTTTGTGCATGAACATATCTTTGTTATGTTTATCGAATGGACTAGGTTTGATTCGGATGTCGGGATGACAGGTTCATGTCCGTTCCTTGTGAGAATAACAAATACACAGGAGTGTTCCTCATCTTTATAGAAATACGAGTTTCGTATCTGTCGTGTTAAGTTTCTCTACAAATAGTAATGAACTGGCTAGCTGAGATACGAAGTAAAGCAACTTTCATCTGAAACTGATCGTCCTACGTAACATTGTCATCCAGTTGGCAAATGGAAAACAGGAATTTAATTTCCCGAAAGTAGATTTCTTTTGCCTTTTCAACTTTTTGATTTACAAAATACCTTGTGAAAATAATACTATTCGATCCATACATAGTATTAAAGATTTCTGCACTTACTCTATTGAGTTCCTGACTATCCCAACCAAACATAAGGAAAATGACATCAGCGCACATTTCCTGAAACACCTCTTCATTTCTGCAAAGTACTTCACCTAGAAATTCGTTGAGGCGGCCATTTGGAAGGAATTCGTCAATTCCCAGCAGCTGACTTAGGAACTGGCACGAAAAGAAATTTTCTATTAAAATTATATTCGCGAGTATAAATAGTAAAAAGGGCTCTTTTTTACAAAAAAAAAAAAAAAAAAAAACAGTCAAAGACAATACATACTTATAAGAATATACAGTGAGGATAATTGTCTAATTCTAAAAATATGAATAAATTTAAAGCTAGACTACAGAGCAATATTTATGAGTAATTAAACTTGAAATAACAATTAAATTCTATTTTGTATTCTAACGTGCTTATCACCTGTATAAGTTATACGTGGGGCACACTATATATTTTGAGATGCCACGAAACAAGAGGAGTGAGAGCTGGCAACACTGCATCAAAATAAACATAATCCTTCAGGAGTAAAGTCCTGACGCCATTTGCGTTGCTGATGTCACAAAGTGTACGTGGTACAGACAATATCTTAGCTAAACATCCAGCTAGAGGAGCAACGTACGGTTACAGACACTTGGTATACCGCAAAATGTTTACCTGCAGTGCTTGAGTAAGTTATTATTCGCGGGGTAATGTTGCATCACGACAATGCATCGTCAAACACGGCACAGCAAACAATAGTTTTCTTTTTACATGAAAATAAGGTGAAAATCATTCCGCATCCGCCCTACTCACCTGATTTGGCCATGTGTGAAAGTGCAAGCTTACGGTGAAAGTGCATTACCTCGAACAACAGTGTAAGCTCAAGCATGCTTGTTCCACAGTCAACAGTCGTGGTACCCAACGGGCACAAATACAGGACAAATGAAGTTGATCGTGCATTATTTATAAAACACTACCATATGAAATTCCCAACACTTCACTTAGTTTACGTAATGTTATTCTTCGATCTTCACGGACAATCACAGCAGCAGTATTGATGTTTCTTTCTGTCACAGCATAGGCCGAAACACTAGGTCCACCTTGCGTAACGCATGAACCTCGTCCTTCTTCGAATTCATTGAACCATCGGAACAATGTTGCTCGAGGTAATGCACTTTCACCGTAAGCTTGAGCTTTTCGTATGTTTCAGAAGCTGTATGGTTCAAGTGAAAACAAAGCTTTATTGCTCCATACTGTTCTTCTCGTGTAACCTCCATTGCATGCATATAACAAGCACGTTGTGAGGCGAAATGGAAGCAGTGTCTATGTCTAAAACACAGCGGATTACTCCCAACCTACCGATCGACAATGCTGCCACCTAGTGAAACTATACATGAAACACAATTCCACCGGCATTCAGCAACAAAGGAAACTGCGGCTCAATAATCATCTCAGTCTTTCTTGATCAGGCATCGTATATTAGAACTGCAGTGCAGTATTAAGTACAGTATTTACAGATGTGGACAAATTACGAGACGCATCCAGAAAGTGAGTTTCCCACGCGTCCCATAGCTAGAAAATCGTATGTTGCGAGAAGCGACTACATGTACGTGAGAGAGTAAGGTCCTAGCATGCCACATGCACTAGCGGAACTTCCCTAGTGCTCTCAGTACCATCGTGGCAGTGATTGAAGATGGACGTTCCTATTCCACCTCCTGCCGCGTGTGAACTGCGAGCAGACATAAAGTTTTTCAATGCATAGGGCATAGCATCGATTGAAATCCATCGTCAGTTGTATCGTTGCAAAAGTGTCAGTGCTGACCCTATGGGCCTTGCTTTGTGCTCTAGAGTCAGTTGCTTGAACACAAAACTTCTTGATCAACAGGCACTCCGTGACATTGGTGTGCAATAAGGAGCGGAAAATCTGTAGGAACTGCTTGCTCATGCCGTTAGGCCTATGGACCTGGCACAGCTGACGATGGATTTCGATTGGTGCTATGCCCTGTGCATTCAAAAATTTGATCACTGTTCGCACTTCACACGCGGCGGGAGCTGGAATAGGAACGTCCATCTTCAACCACTGCCACGACGCTACTGAGAGCACTAGGGAAGTTCCACTAGTGCATGTGGCATGCTAGGACCTTACTCTCTCACGTACACGCAGTCGCTTCACTTAACATACTGTTTTCTAGTTATGGGACGCGTGGGAAACTCACTTTCTGGATGAGCCTCGTATTAGCAATTTTGTGAAATTCATGCAAATTTGTTGATTTATTGTATTTCGTAAATTTTGCTGAAGTGATCTAGTCATTTGTAAGACAGCGCATGACAATGTTATCACTGAGCAACATTTATAACTAGTTACGAATTTTTACATGGCAGTTGAGTGATGATTCATCCAGTAATCTGATGCAACATGATTTCACATGGTTTTTCAGGGGAGGAATGTTTGAATGGAGGAAAAGCCCAAGGGGCAAGTAAATTTATCTTAGGAGATAAAATCACTGATAATATTCAGTTTAAAATCTTTCTTGATAGGAAAAGGAATTACTCGAGAAGTTACTGGTTCATTTACGAGTTTCTTGTGTGCGTATAGGGTGGTTCAAGTGTGATTTAGTGTGTTTTCTTGGAGAGGCTTCTTTAAATTGTTGTGAACTGTGGTTTTGGAGCAATAGGTACGAGAAAAGATGTGTCGCCAAAGAAACAAGGGATAATTCCGACTCTGTTGAACTTGAAAAGCATCTCCAAGTTGGAGATTAGCTGAAACGTAGGGGCCAGTGCATCATATGTTGCAAGATTTGCACAAAACTTACGGAAAGAATGCATTGTCACCAAAACGTAAAGGTGTTTTCGGTCGAAAATCATTCCTATCAACCTATGCAAACAGACTGCTACTAAGGGAATCAAGAAAAACGAAATTGCCTAATAACTTCTACACAACTACAGGGAATGCTTGCAAATGCTGGTGTCCATGTTTCATCGAGTACTGTTCGTCGCCGATTGTTTGAGAAAGGGCTGGAAACCAGGCATTCCGGAAATCAACAACAACTGACTCCGGCAATGGTGAAGAAACGATATCAACAGGATTTGACTGCAGATGATTGAGAAAAGATGTTTTATTTCTCATTTGAGTGTAACAATACATCATTTATCATTTAAGTTTAATTGGATAGGTTGCAAATATACAGGTTGCCAGTATTTTTGGTTACTGAACGAATTTTAATGTGATACATGTGGACTTCAGTAATTTTAAAGTCATTGAAATATTGCCATTTTTCCACAGGTTGATGAAACCATAATTTCTGTAGAAGAGGAAAACTCGCAGTATGTGAGAAGAACCGAAGGTGAAGTCTTTAAGACAGATTATGTAAGACAAAGTGTGAAATCTCCAACACGAGTGATGGCATAGAGCTGCATTAGTGTGAAAGGAACGGGACGTCTCTATGAATAGAAGGGAACACGAACGCAGGGCAGTATCAAAAACATCATAGAACATATTTTGCCAAAGTTGTGTGAATGGTTTTCGTGTGGTGACCCGATTTTTATGCATGATGGTGCGTCGTGCCACAAAGCTAAGGATATTTCCAAGTCTTTGGAGAAGAAAAGCGTCCTAGTCCTTCCGTGGCCTGGGAACAGCCGCGATATGGACGACACAGAGTTTCTGGGACCTTCCTGAAGAAAAAAGTTACGAAGCAGTATCCAACTTCAGAAACCAGCTAATAGAAGTGGTGAATAATGTATGGCACGGTGACCCAGAAATAAAGATCTTTTGCTGCACGTTAATAAACGAGATACCAAAACGAATCCAGGTACAATGTCAAGTCAAGGGTTTCCATACAAAGTACTTAAATACTGTAACAGTACGTAGAATGTAGTGGGATACAAAATTATTTAGATATTAAAACGTTTACAGACGTATTCTTGTTTTAATTTGCGATTTTCTTCGATTTTATGAGAAAATTCTAAAATTGCTAATACTTTGTCTACGTCTGTAGTTGTGAGCTCTGGGACCTGCGCTCATTCCCTAGTGTAACGAGAGTTCTTTTATACCTTCGATTCAATGTGGCTCAGAACCCTATCCAGCCTCTGTAAAATAGGTATTAGTGATAATGGTGGGCACAAAACCGATTTTTCGGTTTTTAGAAAATGTGAAACCGGTATTTGAAAAAAATTTAAAAACTGGATTTCCAAAACTGGTTCGATTTTCTTTCAAAAACAGGTTTTGGAAAACTAGTTCTGTTTACTATCAAAACCTTTTCGCTTCGTTGTTAGGTTGAATGAAAATGATTACCGCCAGAGCAAGAATAGATACCGACTTCGACAAAGCAGAAACCCCAAAACTCTTTTGGAGAAATTGGAAAACGGTTCCGATTAAAACCGAAACCAGTTTCTCTCAGTTTTCAGTTTTCTGATTTTTACAAACTAATTTCTGCTTATTTCTTTCTTTCTTACTTTTTTAAAATAAAAATATATTTTGGACCATCCCATTAAAGAAATAATAAGTGTAGGTACCAAGGCCAAACCGAGGACTAACATGGTGCTCTCTATATGATCTCTATTAATTGTAAAGATACGGAAAATTCACTCTATTCCGGTTTTCGAAAAGCTTATCCAGTATTACAAGGACGGTATGTCTCATAAAAATGACTTTAACTTGGTTCATGCTAGCGTGTTAAGGTAAGATGAAATTCAAGAAGACATTTCTTATTACTTAAATTGTACTTACGGATAGCGAATCAATGAAAGGAACCAGAAGACGAATAGGACTAGTAGTGTGAGTCAACGTAGCAACGGGAGCCATCAACATCGAAGCCTTGATCTTCTGATTGTACTCTGGTCTCTCAGACAACATCACGAGGTTAGAGGTTGTTCCCATTGAATGTCCAATGTAATGCAACTTCTCTTGTCCGGTCACGGACAACGCGTAGTCGATTTCAGCTGGAAGATCGTAAATTCCAACTTCATGCCAGCTGCAACAAATAATAATAATAATAATAATAATAATAATAATAATAATAATAATAATAATAATAATAATAATAATAATAATAACTCTATGGCCTATGGAACCCGGAGGTTCAATGCCGCGTTCACAGAAGCTCCCCACTGACTTCTATCCTTAGCTAACTGAGTTCAGTTTCTACTTTGTATTCCTATCTCTGCGAGATCCAACTTCATATTGTCCTCTCGTCTGCGCCAAGATCTTCCTAATGGTCGTTTTCCGATTGGTCTTCCAGTCAAGACTTTGAAAGCGTTTCTACTTTCTTCCATTCTTTCTACATGATCTGCCCACCTGAGCCTCCTAGACTTGACAACCCTAACAATGTTGGGTAAACCGTATAAACTATGTAGTTCCTCGTTATGAAGCTTTCGCCATTCCCCATTCTCGTTCCTCTTGGGTCCGAATATTCGTCTCAGGATCTTGTTCTCAAATACTTTCAGTCTATGTTATTTCTTGCGAGTAAGCGACCATGTTTCGCAACCATATAGAACAACAGGCATGATTATCGTTTTATATATTTTAAGCTTCAAATTCCTCGACAGAATTCGCGACGACAAGAGATTTTGAACCGAATAGTAACACGAATTATTATTATTATTATTATTATTAATAATAATAATAATAATAATAATAATAATAATAATAATAATAATAATAATAATAATAATAATAATGAATAATTTAACAAATTTAAAATTCTTATTAGGATTTGACAAGATTCGTAGGTGTAGTTTTACATGTGTTTTGATTAGAATAACTACCCAGCATTGGAAGGTATGTTTTAATTGCGTTTAGTTGATTGAATGACTGATTTCATTTGTCAGCACCGAATAACTTCGGATAACATCAATTAGATTTGGTAACATAAGTCACTAAAAACCTGCATAACACTGGCTATCTCACGTGGAACCGACCAACGTATTCTACATGAAGACATGAAACTGTAACACATATACAGGCTGACCCAAAAGTAGGTATACACCCCTGTATTGGTCAAGCATAACATTCTAGCTTATAGGTTTATTTGCTTCGGCTGTTCCGAGCTTAAGATATAAGTATAAATACATTAGGAACAAATGATAAAGAAACTAAGTCTACCTGATGGATAACAATGAGAAATTATATAAAAAGTAATGAGTTGATCAGTACGGGACTGTATACCTACTTTTGGACCACTATATATATTCTCTTTAAAATATATATTACTGCTTTGGTTAATTGGGGTTTTATTAACAATTCTACTTGATTACTTGTATCGTGTGATGGGCTACATTTTTACCACTTGGATAAGTAAGTTCTCAGACATCGCTCTTTATTCTTTATTCATAAAATAATAGATTTTACACATAAAATTTTATACTAGGCTATACTCAATGTACGCTTTATTTTTTTAACTAGTTTTGTTTATCAATAGTTGAAACATGGCGATGGTTAAACTAAATGTCAAAGCATGACTAAAGCATAGTAACAATCTTGTTTTGTTTTGGTGTAAACTTGTTTATAAATATCTTGATTGATTTAAAAGAAGTACATAATTATACTGAATTTGCCAGTGCGCATCTTTTTACACACTCCATGTTACATGCCGGCAATAATGCAGTAGTTTCGTATCAATGATATTAGAGTTAATCGAAACTATATTGCGATACATGCCATTAGACGTTACCTGAACTGCCAGAATTTGCTTCCGCTTGGATCCAACGTGGTATGATTCTTCGAGTAAACGTTTCCTCTTTCGTTACCTAACCATACATCATATCCAAGATCAGCCAGGATAAAACCTGAAAAAGATTGACTACTTTATGAACGAGTGTAGTAAATGTGCGTTACTCCCTCATTAATTAAATATATATTTTGCAAATACCATATTCATGTGAATAATACGAGGAAATACTTCTACACTGATCGGATATATAGTTTGTGCACAAACAAAACCAACCTTTTTTCTGTCGCAGTTCTAGATCTACGGGTAATAATTTATAATACAACGTAAGAGGAGGGCACTTTCCCTTTTGCCTCCTCGTAATAATGGGAAGCGACTAACTCTTTATTTTGGTATAATATTAGACTTGTTGATAATCCATAAGTGGTACTCTCCTCAATTTTATTGTTGATAACAAAATTTTGTTAGTTTCTAATTCTGCTATACATTAATAATTGTAACAAGACGAGATGAACCGAGTTTAGAAGTTTCTGAGGTGCTAAAGCTGTGCCACAGTGTTTATTGCCAACTCGAGCCCTTTCCTTACCTAGCTTAGCCACCAAATACAACGATCTTTATCCCTCAAATGGTGGGCAAGTGGAATCCCAGAATCTGAGTATATTTGCATGAATCTTTGCTTGGATATATGACAATGAAACATACATACATCTACGGGTCCTAGAAATCGGCGCAGCTAATAACCACTTACGCCTCTCGCGACATTTTTATTCTTTCAATCAAAAGAGAAAACTATGACAATTACTCTGTAATTGTTTTAAGATGATATTCATGTTAAGTTCCCGTTCACAGTTACTGTTGTAACAGTGCAATTAGTGACATAATTAAAGTTGGATTGTGCCATTTTCAGTGGAAAATTTCCCCAAATCTCATAGGTGCAAGCTAGGCCTACAAACTCGCTTGTATGCTCCTCTGGAGTTTATGATTGGTCTTCTATGGCATTCAGAGCGGATCGGAAGAAAATTAACTGAGAACAAGACTCTGGCAAAAGAAAAACACTACAATAAGTCAAGAGTAGGCACTTCTTGTTGACAGAGCTTCCTGAAAAACAGACAGCTGCATCACGGTTGCCAAAAACTTCCCCCGTCCGGAAATAAGAACAAACACTCCTGAGAATGTGTGTATGAAAGGCAGGGTCAATTACAAAACTGGACATCTCAATGATTGTACGGTGCCGGAACTGAACTTAGTTAAAAACGTAGCTTCGTTAAAAACTTGAGGCCGTAAATATAGCAACGGGCTGACCGCTGAGAGAGTTCCTGCGTTTATCTTTTTAAGGTAACATCACGAAATGTGTGCTAGAAATCTTTTCTCCGAGAACAACATTCATGAGTATGCAAAACTAGAACTTTAAAAGCGAGCGGTGGAGTTGGAAAGATCCATGGAAGCGTGAGGATACAATTGACTTTTCTCGGGTACTAGTAGCCCAATGCCCGAGATAATTCATCGTCGACTAGCGATGAAGCGTAGTTGTGTTAGGTTTAGGGAGGCTAGTGCCGTATATGGCTGATGAGGCCAGCCCTAGTCGTCAGGTGTAATGAAGACCTACTCCCATTAGTGGAGTTGCATCCGTACACTTGATTTGAGATTTTTCCGAAACATAGAAACTGATAGATTCTCCACTATACCACTAGTGATAAATAAAGTGTTGAATATTTTTATTTTTTAGTTTTTTAAAAATTTTTGATGAATTTCGGGTTTGATATTTGAAACAAGGCAGCTTGTCACATCACATCTCTTAGTAAGTAGTTTCTGACTCTGACCAGAGTAAAAATTATTGTATTTTATATTAAGACAAAGCGGTTCCCGACACTATTATTACACGTTAGAAGTTTTAATTTCCCCCACATTATTGCTAACAATACTTTGAGAAGCAAACAAGTAACGTCAGCTCATGAGAGCAATGGCTATTGACCGACGGAATAGAGCATTCTAAGAGTTACTTATCGAATGTAATAAATTGTTAAATTTGAATTTTGCATTCAGAGTTTGTCCAGCGTAATTAACACCACTTCTTTACTCAGGTTTGAATTGAAGTGTACTTTCATGAAAAATTCTCTGTGTTTGACGAAGTACAGAGAAGCAATGCAAAGACACTTAACAACCCCTATAGTGATTCTTGGTTATCGTAAAAAGGGATCTCAGGTACTAGGATTTGCGAATGACTCGATCTTGTTGGTCAATAGGATATGGAGACTCAAAAACCGAGTAGTTCATAGTGAGTTCCCACCAAACTTAAAATTCCCGGTTTCTCTGGTAGTGAGAATCCCCCAATGCCTCAAAATTCCCCATAATTTATAATTAATCAATGAGAGCGCTCTCACATTTAACAGCAAGTAATTTCTTTGCGAGTCATTTCACTAAAAACATATAGCACAAACATACTTAAAGAAAGACTGCTGAAAAACAGTGTGTGGAGCGTGTGTATAGATGTGAGGCGTAAATCGCAGGAGAAGAAAGAATGCAGAGAACGTAAATTTTCAAAATGTAGTGGTATGACGGAATGTTGAAAATTAGGTTTTGAGTGAAAGTGTGATTGAAAAGGTGGGACAAAAACCGAATATACTAAAGAAGATGTAGTGTAAAGAATTTTGTTTTTTTAAGGGCAAAGCTAGAAGATTGTACACGGGAGTTTGGACTTTCCAATCATCTTTTATTATGAAGTTATAAAGTTTTCTCTTGTATACAATAAGTATTACAAATAAGTATAAGTGCCCCTAATTGTTTGCAGGTTTGTTCGTGAAATTATACGAGCCCAATGACCTTGCGTCTTAGGGCTTGTTGGATGTCCCTCTCGATCACCAAGCGTCTTAAAGAGTTGGTAGTTAGCATGCGTCTTGGAGAGTATAGAACAGGTGTTTCTCAGTGACCAGGCGCAGGCACGTAGCCAAGGGGGGGGGGGGGTCCGGGGGGTCCGGACCCCCCCCTTCGAGACCAGAAATGAAAAAATTAAGGAAGGATAAAACAAAATGAAATGACAAAAAGAAGGATCAGCGTTAAAAATTAAAAATAAAACTACAGGAGTCTTTTGCTTACTCTTTCTTATGAGGAGCTTTGTATTACTTGCAATATGGTGGCGAGGTAAGCGAGATATTCTGGAAGAGTCAGGGAATTTGAAATTTCAAGAAAAGTTATAGAATTCTCAGAATTCCTGCTACTAGTCAGGGATATTTCAAGCTTTCGAAAGCATAAGTGCCGTTGTGTAACAGCGTGGACATTTTTAATAATAACTTTTCGTCATCGCATCCTTGCAGTATCAAACATGTTATTTAAGGACAATTTTCTGTTGATCCTTTAACCTGTCATTTGGAACCGACATGTCGCGACAGTAGTTGACGGAATAATAAAAACAAAAAATACGTTGAAAGAAAGTTTTGTTAGCATTTGATTCAACAGAGAAAGGAACGCATATATTGTAAAACTAGTTGAATATACACATGCTTCGCACAGGGCTGTATTTGGAAGTCAACGCCTGTGGGAATATGACCATTGGTCTCAGCGACCGCGAAAACTATGTATTTGATACTAATATCGGTCATTTTGGGCTATTTCTTTACATGTCTCAATATCCACCCCCCGCTGACTCCCGGCCCGCATACTTGCAAGTCATCGCTAATGGAAGTGTCACCATTGATTTCAGCGACCGCGAAAACTATGGATTTGACACTAATATCGGTCATTTTGGATTACTTTTACATGTCTTGGTATCTCACCCCTCTCCGGTGACCCCCGGCCCGGAGCCGCATAACGTGAATTTAGAAGTTAATGCGACTGGAGTTTCACCATTGATTTCAGCGACCGCGAAAATATGAATTCGACACTAATAGCTCAAGTGGTAGAGCGTTGGCTTCGCATTCGGGAGGTCGTGGCTTCGAATCCCGCTGCCTACCATACTGACAGGTTTTCCAGTTTCCCTCAGTCCTACCAGGCAAATGCCGGGATGGCACCTACTAAACAGGCCCTGGTCGATACCTTCCCAAATCCTTTCCATTGTGATTGTTGTTGGATATTCAATGTAAAATGGCCTCTGAGCTGTATCTGGTGATTGTTAAATAAATAAATAAATAAATATCGGTCATTTTCTACTACTTTTACATGTCCCGGTAAACGCCCCCTGAGACCCCCCTGGTTTGAATTTGGACAAAAACGTTTAACTTTGGTCTGGAGCCTGGACCAAGGTATTCGTGACTAAAATTTGGTAACTCTCGGACAATTTGTCTGGTTCCCAAGCCGGTTCCGGTAAACGCTCCCCCTGATACCCCACTGTTTCGAAATTTAAAAAAAACGCTTCGTCTTGATCTGGGGCCTGGGCCAAGGTATCCCTAACCAAAATTTGGTAACTCTCGGTCCACTCGCCTGGTCCCTAGGTCGAACACAGACAGACAGACAGACAGACAGACACACAAACAAACGCTTTATTTTATTTATATTAGAAGATAGTTTACAAGACAGTATTCAGTGTGTACTTTTTATAATAATTGAGGTCATAACGAAAGGAAAATTGTTAAATTTGAATAAACAGGAGAAGGTCGTAAATCCTGCAAAATCTTTTTCAATCCTTTTTTTTATTATTTTGCTCGAAATTTCTTCATAGTTTGTTATTAAAATACTTGCCAACATATCCTCATTTTATTGTCCTAACAAAACAATATATGTTGATAGTAAAGTAGTTTAGATTGATCGAGCTCCTGGGCCTTCAGAATTTCATGCCACTCCCCCCCCCGTTACGAAATCCTGGCTAAACGAACCAATATATGTTCCAGTAAAATAGTATAGAGTGATCGAGCCCCTTTTGTGATGACCACATTATTCCATGTCACGGACTCCCCCTTTCACGAAATCCTGGCTACGTGCCTGGCAGGCGTCTTAAGAGTCTTCATCCCGGTGAAATTAAAATACCGCTAATTTTACAGTAATTATGTGATATCTTTAAATAGATAAAAGATAATCGAAATGTGGAACAAGAGCGTCCTAGACAATATTATTTTACATGAGAAACCGTTATCACGAATCATTTATCTGCTTTCGATTTCGAGCCATTTTGATAGTCGGCATTTATTTTCGCGTTTCTAAACAGCTGAAAACGGAAAGCTACTAGGTGACTTGTGATAACGGCACCTCACGCAAAATTATATTGTCTGGGCCCTCTTGTTCCATATTTTAATTATCTTTGATCTATTTGAAGATATCACATAATTACTGTAAAATTAGCGGTATTTAATTTCGCCGGGATGAAGACTCTTAAAGAAGAGGTTAAGGAGCTTTTAATGATCACGTGTTTTAGAGAGTTGGTGGTTTGATCAGCTGGGTGATATTGATGTCTTCTGTGGTGTCCTCTCTCTTTTTATGTAGAAATGTTGGTGACAACTTGAAATTTCGTAACTTGCATATCGTTGGCTATGCTGGACGACTTCTTCGTGGTTCTCGACTGAAGAGTGTTTACATCTAGCACGTGATGCAGAAACACGAGTAACCTTACAATAGGATGATTGAAGACATTGTGAGGCATGGAGGAATCATCCTGTTAAGAATGAACAGAATAACAGAAGGAAAATTACTCATAGGAAAGCAGCGATTAAAATATACGGTGAAAAGAAGAGCAATTAAAAGAGAATGAAAAATGTCGCTCAGGGCAGGGGAATAGGGCAAGCTGCGTCAAACCAGTTCGAGTGAGGACCAAAGAACACACACATATTCCTGTTCATATACTAAAAATAAAACACAGTTTAAACATTTTTAGAACAGATTTTGAGGATAATTGAGCAAACAGTGTTTAAAAAGCGTGCTTCGCGTGTCCAAAAAGCGTTAATTCTTAAAACAGTGTGTAATGTGACATATTTAAAACACTCCGAAAGCAAAATTGTGATACATTTTGCAAACATATCTGGGACATACTTGGAAAACACATCTTAAAGGGGGTGTATATGTGCAATGCATGGGTGTTCAAAGAATGTCGATAATGTGCAAAGTGTCCTAACTGTGTCTAAAAGTCATTTCTGTTTGGAAACTCAAACACTTTGGATACATTTAGAACACTTTTAAGTACTTTCTGTTAAGCACTATTAGGACGTATTCTAGACATTTTCCTGCACTAATAGAATACTTCAAGACACTCTTTGACACATTAAACACTGTTCAAAAGTAGTGGTTATAAAAGGTCAAAAATGTATTCAAACACACTGCAAAAAATAAACTACTTTTAGACAAAGTAGAATACCATACACATTACCGATACTCTTTGAACACTTCCAGATGACACATATTCACCCATTGTAGATACTGTGTTGTCCATGTATGTCCCAGATGTATGTGCAAAATATGCAATATGTATGACATCACTTTGTTTTCGAACTGTTTGCCGAGAAGAAGTGTTTTAAATGTGTCATTTTAGGTACAGTTTTTTTTTTAGAGAATTAACGCTTTTGGACACACAAAGCACACTTTATAAACACTATTTCATCAACTTTCCCTTCAATATTTGTATTAAATGTGTTTAAATGGTGTATTATTATTATTATTATTATTATTATTATTATTATTATTATTATTATTATTATTATTATTATTATTATTATTATTATTATTATTACGGTGCAATGTTTTATTTTTGCAGTGTAGTTCAGTGGTCTACATGACATTCTGTAACTTACAAAGAAATAAGAAAATAAGGAAAGAAGACAAAAAGGGGAATGAGACGACTACCTTACAAAAAGAATAACTTACCTAGTGATTTTCCTGGGCCTTCGATTATGAAGTCTGCAGAACTTTCCATGACTCCAGGCTGAACTAAGACGACAGGTTTTCCATCAGCTGCTGGAAAGCTTGGACTGAACGGAATTCGATGCATCTCCAATATGTAACCATCTTCCGTCACAGCATGATGGATTTCAGCAGGGTATCCATACTTCTCAATTAATTGAGGCTAATTTTTGGTACAGAAGATAGAATTATGAGAACATTTCTAGATATGTTTTCAAAAGAAAGTTATTTAATATAAAATTTCAGTAATTTTAAACAAGAAGGGACATAAATCGTACACGGAATCCTACATTGTCACGATTTATTTCTGTGGACATATTTCTACGAGATACTCATGAGCGGAATTAGGGATTGTTTGCTGGGGAGGCAGACCTCATTTTCTACCTTTATGATCATCTTATAGGTGACATATTTGTTTTTGGTGAAAAGTTGGGGATACTTCCCCCCATACTACCTAAAATTTCCGAAAATTTCCTCATCATAATCAGAAAACTTTCTTAAAATCCTCATTTCCACCACTGCCTTTAAAGTAGCAGACTGTATCGCGTTCAAGAACTCTTGGGATTCCGCTGGATCTCTTCGATAATCTTAAAAGATCACATTTTCAATTGACATTTCATTTTAGAGAAAAGGTAGAATTCTCAAAGGGCTAGATCGGTCGGTGGGGATAGTAGCCGGTTTTTTTTTTTTTTTTTTTTTTTTTTAATCTGAACAAAATTATCTCGTTGATCGTCGTTCAAAAGGTTAGGAACAAGTTCGTTTCAGTTCGCTGCAGTTTATTTTTTCGTGCTAAGTTCATCTGGTATGACATGTGCCGTATGTCAATCCAATTCTATGACAAACATGACCTGTCTGGCTTCTGTCCTGAAAGGTTACTTCACGTTCTTCCGCGGTCGTTTCCGGAGTGACACTCGCAGTGGCGTATTTAGGGGGGGCTTAGAGCTAAAGCCCCTCCCGAAATCTTACTTACCATAGTAAAGTATATGAAATATCTTGCAGAATTTTCACATTTTCAGACAAAGCCCCTCCCGACAGTTAGCAAAGCCCCCCCCGAAACAAAATCGTAAATGCGCCACTGAGCACATGATATGATCTACTCGAATATTTGTCATCCTCCATTGACTCCCGGGAATCTTTGAAACACATAAACCACTCAAATGTTCTTACTTGGTTTAAAGCTTTCTCACTGCAAGCCTCCTTCAGTATTCGGTGAGGTATTCAACTATAGTTGTGTTTAGCGTGTGTTTACTCCTTCAGCACGAAAATAAAGTTTGGTCTGGCTTCAGACAGTTCAAATAATCATTGGCACTAATTCGAGCTTTGAGAGTAGTAATAACACCAATAAAATAGCATGCAATTCACTAGCCCACGCAAGTACTAAATCTCTGTTATGTTTAAGAATGAGAGGTAGGCAGTGGGGAACATAAGCTTCTTTGGGGAACATAAGCCTCCAATACATAAAGCTAGACTATTCCTCGAAACGAGGAGAAAGGTTACTCTCGGAACATATAACTTTCTTTCAGTCATCGATGGTCTATGTCTTATGTCCTTGGCAGCTCCTCTTTGGCACTAACGCTTCGACACATTGTGGAAAATAAATCAATGTTTCAACATGATTTGGACATTTTTAAGAAACGACTTTCGTTCATTTCTAACAATGTTCTGAAGTTTCATCAGTGAACAAAAAATGTCTAGAATGCCTTTTAACTTTGTTGACAAGAATTGGCCTAAGAGTGTTCAAAATGTATCTGGAATGTGTTCAAAATACTTACCGTAGTCTTTTCTTCGTCAGGAACTTCATCCTTTGGTCTTGCTACAAAACCCAATGTTTGGTTGAACAAGAGAAAGCAAAGAACAGCTTTTAAAAGTCCCTTCATGATGACATATAGATGAATGACTCACGCAGGAAGTGACTAAATCTGAAACAAAACCAAAGTACAGGTAACTTTATGATTTGTTCTCGAAAATTGTTCATATGTATGTATACCTACGAGCACATTTTTTCGAGTATAAGGATCAGATACTAAGATTACAAGGCCGATATTTCTGAAGTTTGGTTTGTTACAGAGAAATGAGGTGTGTGCGGTAAATTTAAGACATGGAGTTGGCAACTGTGGAGAGTTTCAGCCATCCGCCACTTGCGGCGCTAGTTGTAGGTAAACACAAATGGCGACTTGTTTGGAAAACTGGTCTCGCGAAGGAGTACGATCAGTTAGTTGTATGGAGACCACGTCGAAAAATATCCTAGTACTATCTGTTGGATGCATTCTTGTATGAAGTAATACGTACACGTTTCACTTGCAGACTTTGTAACCTTACTTTCCGATCAGCCCTCGTATTATATACTGTTTTCACCTTAAGGCACATGAAAATAACAGATTGTTTACTCTTTAGTCTTCACTCTTGAATGTAACAGATTGTTTACTCTTTTCTTCACTCTTGAATGTAACAGATTGTTTACTCTTTGCTCTTCACTCTTGAATGTAACAGATTGTTTACACTTTAAACTTCTTATCTGTTTACTCATATTTGTTGATAATAGGTTTTTTTCACCTCAACTCATTCCTATCAATGCAACAATTTACGCATTTATTCTTGAAGATGAATTAGGACGAAAAACTTGATATTTCTCATTGTAATCTTTTATACACCTAATGCACTTTCCTGAAAATAATTTAGTCATTATAATAATTGCTAACAATTAATGCATAGAAAGTTATTCAATAATAATAATAATAATAATAATAATAATAATAATAATAATAATAATAATAATAAACTGAGCTAAGTAGTTCAAGTGGTAGAGCGTTGACTTGGCATTCTGGAGATCGTGGGTTCGATTCCCGTTGCCGACCATCCTGACTGTGGTTTTCCAGGGTTTTCTTTAGTCCTACCAGTCAAATATCGAGACGTATCTACTAAATAAGTTCTGGCCGATACCGCTCCAAATCCTTTTCATTGTTATTGTTGTTAGATATCCAGTATAATATGGCCTCTGAGCTGTATCTGGTGATTGTTAAATAAATAAATAAAAAGACATTCTAACAGCTAGTTGGAACATGCGATTTTTCACATCTCATAATAGACATTTTCAATCGCATCTCATAATAGACTACGTAAGCTTTAAATTATCTAATAGTTAATTACATGTTTTGTTATTTAATGGATAGTTTATACCTTAATTTATACACAGTGTGTCTACTAAATTTTAAAACTGGCATTATCAGAAAATAATGCAGGAGAGAATTATCTTGATTGGCTGCTAATTTTCAATATATGACTCTCCTTGTTGTATGCAGCCAATTGTACGGCTGTATAGTTGCTGGATTCCTTTCTGGAAGTCCTCTTGTCGGATAGTGTTGAGTTTCTTCGTCACAGTCCTTAGGATGTCCAAAATTGAGTCAAAATATTGTCCTTTCAACGTGGAAGAGTGATTCATAACCAGTTATGATTTTCTTAAAATATTCTGGATCATCTGATCTTAACGAACAAATATGTATCCAAGTACCATTCACTAAATTGCTCATTGCTTCGAAAAATACATTTTTTTTTTGTATGACAGCGAAAACAAACGTCTTAAGCAGATCTCCTATACAGGCCCGTAGCCGGCCCGAAAATATAGGGGGGCCCGGTGGATGTTAAGGGTGGGCCCGATCCAAAAATATTAGTTCATCGCATATTATAGTTCATTTACAAACCTACCGTGAAAATTTTAGAGGAGGCCAGTAAAATTTAAGGGGGGGGGTGGCCCCCCTAGACCCCCTCTGGATACGGGCCTGCTCCTATATGGAGAGTTAGTGCTACCTACCACAGATTTGTTAAAGAAAATTTCCACCTCCGATGTACTGGCAATGTATGTAAGTAGTTTTAAGAAGTCTATTAATTCTGTAAGACAAATGTAATTATTTCCAATAATTTTATTAACCTATATAATTTGTATAACGTATATACTACGTAACACTGTAATTCGGGCTGTGCCTGTTGTGTTATATGTCATAAAATCAATAAATCATCTTCAGCCAGTTAGACCCACTTATGACATTACGATACCCGGTCTTCTTTTTGTTTTGTTTGACTGTGGGGCACAAATCTTCCTCTTCTGTTGATCTTGTTCCACAATCTTCCGAACAGTATTCTTACCAATGTGCAAATCCTCCGCAATCATCCCGAGGGACTGGCGACGATTTTTAGGCAGCTTTTCCCGCACTTTTTCAACATTTTCGTCATTTCGAATGGTTACTGGACGGCCAGATCTAAGGTCGTCCGTGACCACCCGCCGACCATCACAAAAACGATGATGCCACACAAAAATGTTCGGTCGAGAAAGATCATTGTTGTAAGCTGTTTGAATCATATCCACGGTTCAAGGCCGCCGATTTCTCTGTAAATTTGGGGGAGGGGGGCATTCAGATGTAGAAGGCATATATGAGGATTTTAAGACAAATTGAATTCAAATTATGCCAAATATTGTATATTCATAAAAAAAATGCGGGAGTCCACATGAGCTTTGGGGGGCCCGGGCCCCCTCGATCTTCCCAGGATCGGCGCCCTTGCCACGGTCTCCGGACTATTTTGACAAATTTTATACAAAACTTGATGCCCACTCTCTGCTCTACTTTACTATCCATGACGATAATAATAAAAAAATCACTGAAATCACTGTAACTCACAAAACTCGGAACACAAATTCGTGAATTCTTCACGCAATGCATAACACACTCGGTACTAAAAGCTACAAACAATAACCGCTTGGTGGCTCCAGTGGTTATCTTACAGTGTTGTCAGTCTTGACATTTAGTACACACATTGTGTATAAATACAACAGATTTTATTTATAACTGAATTGTACAAATACATATAGATTCTTCTTGTATGAAAGAGTTAAATTATTAACTAAAGTATGTTTCAGTAATTAAATTTAAATAAAAGTCTAGTGAAGTGTGTGCTTTCGTTCTGGTGCATGAGGTCCCGAGTTTTATACCTAGTGTGAGAGCATCGCCTAGACCAGTGGTCGGCAAACTTATGACGCTTCTGAACTACTGTATCGTTTTTAAATCCTACTCTGAGCTACCAACTAAAAGAATTGACAATTTTTTTTTAAATCTTACATTTATTGTCTATAAACTTACTTACATTTCAGGTAAATATGAAATCAAATTATCCAATTTAGCAAATGTCTAATATATACACGAAAAACATAACGTTTAGCAAATGTCTAAAATACACACGAAAAACATAACGTGCACAACCCCACACGTATACAATCAACAGTGAGATGAGGCTGACAGTGACAATGACAGTTGCACGGCAGAAACAAGCAGTTGTTGTCGTCAGCGCCCCCTGTCGTTAGCGTCAGCTCAAGGTTAGTCAACCGGAGCGTTAACGCGATTTACGCCTTAAAATGTCCTGTGACCTACTAGTAGTTCGACATCGACGGTTTGGTGATCAAATCAAACCAAACCAAGGCACTTGGCGTAACGGTCCGATTTGTGGGCCTGAGCCGCTCCACGCCATCTGTTAGCTACTGGTAAAATTATGTTCAGCCCAGGGGCGGATCCAGGACGGACTTCTGGGGGGCGGTGGGTTGTAATACTCCTACTTAGAGCTACTTTTAAGAGCGTCAAAAATAAACTATATATTTTAGTTATATATAAAATAAAAAGTTTCCTCTTCTAGGGGGGCGATCGCCCCGATCGCCCCCCTGGATCCGCCCCTGGTTCAGTCTACCGACGAACACGTGATCAGCACACAGCGTCGCCTTATCGCTAACCAGCATATAGGGAGCTTTCTAGGCTTAGTGGCCGTCACTTGACTCCCCAGTTTGCCTCACGACCCTGGGTGGACGTACCAGCCGAGAATTGAAACCGAGACCACTCGGACTTGAATCCAACGCTCTACCCACAAGACTACGATGTTCCCTGTGCAACAGGGTAGCCTAAAAGTAGGTATACACCCCAGCATTGATCAAGTATAACATTCTAGTTTATCGCTTTATTTGTTTCGGCTCTTCCGAGCTTAAGATATAAGTAAAAATACATTAAGAACAAATGATAAAGAAACTGTCTGCTGATGGATAACAATAAGAAATGATATAAAATCCAATGAATTGGTCAGTATGGTACTGTATACCTACTTTTGAGACACCCTGTATAGTGTTCTCACGATACAGATAAATTTACCAAACAAATATCTGCCTTTTTTTGACATTTATATAAAGTTTGCCTGGTTTGTAGAGTTTGCTTATCACTAAATTATCATAATTCAGCTCTATATTAAGAGTTCGACCTTGGTGCAATTTCAATTGCTGATACTTAAAGCAAGGAAAAACGTTGGTTTTATGAAATTAATTGGAAGATTTTTGCGACAATATTTCTTACCTTCAGATCAGACGTGGACAGTTCATTCGATCGGAAGAAAATAATGTATAGAATGCCTTTTATACGAAGCTTTAAGCTGCAAATAAGAAATATGTGACCAACAAAACAACACTTAAATGATATGATGTCATTTGATGCAGATAATCTATCTTAAAATGTTTATGAAGTTTTTGTATTATAAACAGATGAAAGCTTTGATTTTGTTGAAGTAATTACAACGTGATTCAAACCACTTATAGTATATGTGCTTTGTATGTAAAATTTCCGACAACTATAAGAAAAAAAATCACGTTTACTATATCTAAGACCATTGACTTATTTCTCGAAAACATTTTTTTTTCGGCAAGTGCAAGCGTTTGTAGATCAGCAAAATAATAATAACGCGGTCATTACATGTTGTTTTATCTTTTTCAGCATTTGGGTTAACAATTATTTTAATCTTTGATATGATAATCTTAATCTAAATATAGAATACAAACAAAATTACTTAACATTAAAGATCGCTGCTGAAAGTAATGTGTAACGTAAAGCCAAAAGCGATACATAGTAATTGAATATTTAATCAGCGGAGCAAATCTGTTTTCAATATTGGGGTAAGACGATTCCGCCAATAATTTTTAAGCGATTTAAAATATTTATGAAGCTGAAAAAACAATGCTGTGGAGGATCAGAGAAGTAGAGTTATCTTCAACATTAGGAGATGGGCAGATTTGAGGCTTATTCTGGGGGGACATCAATTTCATCTCACTTTTCTTTGTGGTAGTCGGGCATAAATCATCACATTTCTCCCCTAAAAACACATTTCAAATTGGATTATTGGGGAGCAGTCCTCTTAATTTCAAGATTGGGTGCGACATGTCCCCCTCATCCCCGGGAATTTACTCCGATGTATTTAATGATAAATTTTATCTTGGAAACGTGTCTAGTGACTTCCTGAAAATGAGGCCAGTCAACTGTTCTCGAGTGTAAGAGTGAGATTTAGCTAGATTTGGCTCGAGAAAATTTAACTCCGAGTAGCACACATTTTAATCACGCTCGAACCTAGCCATAGGAGCTAAATACTCGGTTCTGATTGGTTGGAGTTATCCGTTTCTCACCAAGTAGCATATAGCCTATATAGCACATATCAAATGTGAAAGGAGTCGGGCCTTACAGCCGAGCATGCTAGCGAGGGGACTGGTAATGACATTCGCTCTTGGCGTGTGTTCAAACCCAGCCCAACGAAAGTTTTTTTTAAAGTTCTTTTAAATATTCCTAACACTTTTATCATTAATAATAAGATGAAAATAATACTCATTTGTGCTTTACGTAACATATAATACTGTACATGAGTTGTGCTTTTCCCCACCATTTACTTAGATATTTCTTATACCCCTTGTAAACAATGACGTTATAAACCAACAGGAGAATAAGAAGTGGGGCCCTCGCGAAGCGAGGGGTTATAGGGGGTAGTGAGTAGTTAGAGAAGGGGAGGTGCCAGAGGCACCACGAGGGGGAAAAGTTAGGCATTGCTTTCCTTGACTTTATTCATAAAGAAAGTAATTTACTTACGCTACGGAATATAGCTCAGCGAGCAAAGGGGGTTAGAAGCCCCGCATGGCTCAGTTTATTCCACCTTTCCCCCATGATAATACCACGTGACTTTACTTCACACTCGGGTGGTGTAACTTCGGTGTAAATCTAACCTCACCTGCTTCCTTGTGAGCAACTTAAAGACAGGTGGCTAGGGTAGCGCGTGAAATAATTATATGCTTCGGAGTTATATGAACGGTATCATAAAATTATGTGAATCAAACTGTTTTCGATGTTTTCGTCTTCTTTGGTCACCATTCTGCCGCTCGCTTTCACACAGCTTTTCATTTTTCCCTATCCTAGACCAGATAGTTCATTTCCTTGTAGTTCTGTTTACCTGCATCTTTTGTTATGTGGTACCACACAGATACACACACACACACACACAGAGAGAGAGAGAGAGAGAGAGAGAGAGAGAGAGATTGAGAGTAATTAGTGATGAGCAAATGCGAGACCAAAACCAAGACCCGGGTTGTCTTGGTCTTGGTCTTGGTCTTGCACCTCCAGTCTTGGTCTTGGTCTTGCACTGGAATCTTTGGTCTTGGTCTTGCACCTCCAGTCTTGGTCTTGGTCTTGCACTGGAATCTTTGGTCTTGGTCTTGCACCTCCAGTCTTGGTCTTGGTCTTGCACTGGAATCTTTGGTCTTGGTCTTGCACCTCCAGTCTTGGTCTTGGTCTTGCACTGGAATCTTTGGTCTTGGTCTTGCACATCCAGTCTTGGTCTTGGTCTTGCACTGGAATCTTTGGTCTTGGTCTTGCACATCCAGTCTTGGTCTTGGTCTTGCACTGGAATCTTTGGTCTTGGTCTTGCACATCCAGTCTTGGTCTTGGTCTTGCACTGGAATCTTTGGTCTTGGTCTTGCACATCCAGTCTTGGTCTTGGTCTTGCACTGGAATCTTTGGTCTTGGTCTTGCACATCCAGTCTTGGTCTTGGTCTTGCACTGGAATCTTTGGTCTTGGTCTTGCACATCCAGTCTTGGTCTTGGTCTTGCACTGGAATCTTTGGTCTTGGTCTTGCACATCCAGTCTTGGTCTTGGTCTTGCACTGGAATCTTTGGTCTTGGTCTTGCACATCCAGTCTTGGTCTTGGTCTTGCACTGGAATCTTTGGTCTTGGTCTTGCACCTCCAGTCTTGGCCTTGGTCTTGCACTGGAATCTTTGGTCTTGGTCTTGCACATCCAGTCTTGGTCTTGGTCTTGCACTGGAATCTTTGGTCTTGGTCTTGCACCTCCAGTCTTGGTCTTGGTCTTGCACTGGAATCTTTGGTCTTGGTCTTGCACATCCAGTCTTGGTCTTGGTCTTGCACTGGAATCTTTGGTCTTGGTCTTGCACCTCCAGTCTTGGTCTTGGTCTTGCACTGGAATCTTTGGTCTTGGTCTTGCACATCCAGTCTTGGTCTTGGTCTTGCACTGGAATCTTTGGTCTTGGTCTTGCACATCCAGTCTTGGTCTTGGTCTTGCACTGGAATCTTTGGTCTTGGTCTTGCACATCCAGTCTTGGTCTTGGCCTTGCACTGGAACCCTTGGTCTTGGTCTTGGTCTTGCACCTCCAGTCTTGGTCTTGGTCTTGCACTGGAATCTTTGGTCTTGGTCTTGCACCTCCAGTCTTGGTCTTGGTCTTGCACTGGAATCTTTGGTCTTGGTCTTGCACCTCCAGTCTTGGTCTTGGTCTTGCACTGGAATCTTTGGTCTTGGTCTTGCACATCCAGTCTTGGTCTTGGCCTTGCACTGGAACCCTTGGTCTTGGTCTTGGTCTTGCACCTCCAGTCTTGGTCTTGGTCTTGCACTGGAATCTTTGGTCTTGGTCTTGCACCTCCAGTCTTGGTCTTGGTCTTGCACTGGAATCTTTGGTCTTGGTCTTGCACCTCCAGTCTTGGTCTTGGTCTTGCAATGGAATCTTTGGTCTTGGTCTTGCACTGGAATTTTTGGTCTTGGTCTTGCACATCCAGTCTTGGTCTTGGTCTTGCACTGGAATCTTTGGTCTTGGTCTTGCACATCCAGTCTTGGTCTTAGCCTTGCACTGGAACCCTTGGTCTTGGTCTTGGTCTTGCACCTCCAGTCTTGGTCTTGGTCTTGCACTGGAATCTTTGGTCTTGGTCTTGCACATCCAGTCTTGGTCTTGGCCTTGCACTGGAACCCTTGGTCTTGGTCTTGGTCTTGCACCTCCAGTCTTGGTCTTGGTCTTGCACTGGAATCTTTGGTCTTGGTCTTGCACATCCAGTCTTGGTCTTGGCCTTGCACTGGAATCTTTGGTCTTGGTCTTGCACCTCCAGTCTTGGTCTTGGTCTTGCACTGGAATCTTTGGTCTTGGTCTTGCACCTCCAGTCTTGGTCTTGGTCTTGCACTGGAATCTTTGGTCTTGGTCTTGCACCTCCAGTCTTGGTCTTGGTCTTGCACTGGAATCTTTGGTCTTGGTCTTGCACCTCCAGTCTTGGTCTTGGTCTTGCACTGGAATCTTTGGTCTTGGTCTTGCACCTCCAGTCTTGGTCTTGGTCTTGCACTGGAATCTTTGGTCTTGGTCTTGCACCTCCAGTCTTGGTCTTGGTCTTGCACTGGAATCTTTGGTCTTGGTCTTGCACCTCCAGTCTTGGTCTTGGTCTTGCACTGGAATCTTTGGTCTTGGTCTTGCACCTCCAGTCTTGGTCTTGGTCTTGCACTGGAATCTTTGGTCTTGGTCTTGCACATCCAGTCTTGGTCTTGGCCTTGCACTGGAACCCTTGGTCTTGGTCTTGCACCTCCAGTCTTGGTCTTGGTCTTGCACTGGAATCTTTGGTCTTGGTCTTGCACATCCAGTCTTGGTCTTGGCCTTGCACTGGAATCTTTGGTCTTGGTCTTGCACCTCCAGTCTTGGTCTTGGTCTTGCACTGGAATCTTTGGTCTTGGTCTTGCACCTCCAGTCTTGGTCTTGGTCTTGCACTGGAATCTTTGGTCTTGGTCTTGCACCTCCAGTCTTGGTCTTGGTCTTGCACTGGAATCTTTGGTCTTGGTTTTGCACCTCCAGTCTTGGTCTTGGTCTTGCACTGGAATCTTTGGTCTTGGTCTTGCACCTCCAGTCTTGGTCTTGGTCTTGCACTGGAATCTTTGGTCTTGGTCTTGCACCTCCAGTCTTGGTCTTGGTCTTGCACTGGAATCTTTGGTCTTGGTCTTGCACATCCAGTCTTGGTCTTGGCCTTGCACTGGAACCCTTGGTCTTGGTCTTGCACCTCCAGTCTTGGTCTTGGTCTTGCACTGGAATCTTTGGTCTTGGTCTTGCACCTCCAGTCTTGGTCTTGGTCTTGCACTGGAATCTTTGGTCTTGGTCTTGCACTGGAATCTTTGGTCTTGGTCTTGCACATCCAGTCTTGGTCTTGGTCTTGCACTGGAATCTTTGGTCTTGGTCTTGCACATCCAGTCTTGGTCTTGGTCTTGCACTGGAATCTTTGGTCTTGGTCTTGCACATCCAGTCTTGGTCTTGGTCTTGCACTGGAATCTTTGGTCTTGGTCTTGCACCTCCAGTCTTGGTCTTGGTCTTGCACTGGAATCTTTGGTCTTGGTCTTGCACCTCCAGTCTTGGTCTTGGTCTTGCACTGGAATCTTTGGTCTTGGTCTTGCACCTCCAGTCTTGGTCTTGGTCTTGCACTGGAATCTTTGGTCTTGGTCTTGCACCTCCAGTCTTGGTCTTGGTCTTGCACTGGAATCTTTGGTCTTGGTCTTGCACCTCCAGTCTTGGTCTTGGTCTTGCACTGGAATCTTTGGACTTGGTCTTGCACCTCCAGTCTTGGTCTTGGTCTTGCACTGGAATCTTTGGTCTTGGTCTTGCACATCCAGTCTTGGTCTTGGTCTTGCACTGGAATCTTTGGTCTTGGTCTTGCACATCCAGTCTTGGTCTTGGTCTTGCACTGGAATCTTTGGTCTTGGTCTTGCACCTCCAGTCTTGGTCTTGGTCTTGCACTGGAATCTTTGGTCTTGGTCTTGCACCTCCAGTCTTGGTCTTGGTCTTGCACTGGAATCTTTGGTCTTGGTCTTGCACCTCCAGTCTTGGTCTTGGTCTTGCACTGGAATCTTTGGTCTTGGTCTTGCACCTCCAGTCTTGGTCTTGGTCTTGCACTGGAATCTTTGGTCTTGGTCTTGCACATCCAGTCTTGGTCTTGGTCTTGCACTGGAATCTTTGGTCTTGGTCTTGCACCTCCAGTCTTGGTCTTGGTCTTGCACTGGAATCTTTGGTCTTGGTCTTGCACCTCCAGTCTTGGTCTTGGTCTTGCACTGGAATCTTTGGTCTTGGTCTTGCACCTCCAGTCTTGGTCTTGGTCTTGCACTGGAATCTTTGGTCTTGGTCTTGCACCTCCAGTCTTGGTCTTGGTCTTGCACTGGAATCTTTGGTCTTGGTCTTGCACCTCCAGTCTTGGTCTTGGTCTTGCACTGGAATCTTTGGTCTTGGTCTTGCACATCCAGTCTTGGTCTTGGTCTTGCACTGGAATCTTTGGTCTTGGTCTTGCACATCCAGTCTTGGTCTTGGTCTTGCACTGGAATCTTTGGTCTTGGTCTTGCACCTCCAGTCTTGGTCTTGGTCTTGCACTGGAATCTTTGGTCTTGGTCTTGCACCTCCAGTCTTGGTCTTGGTCTTGCACTGGAATCTTTGGTCTTGGTCTTGCACCTCCAGTCTTGGTCTTGGTCTTGCACTGGAATCTTTGGTCTTGGTCTTGCACCTCCAGTCTTGGTCTTGGTCTTGCACTGGAATCTTTGGTCTTGGTCTTGCACCTCCAGTCTTGGTCTTGGTCTTGCACTGGAATCTTTGGTCTTGGTCTTGCACCTCCAGTCTTGGTCTTGGTCTTGCACTGGAATCTTTGGTCTTGGTCTTGCACCTCCAGTCTTGGTCTTGGTCTTGCACTGGAATCTTTGGTCTTGGTCTTGCACCTCCAGTCTTGGTCTTGGTCTTGCACTGGAATCTTTGGTCTTGGTCTTGCACCTCCAGTCTTGGTCTTGGTCTTGCACTGGAATCTTTGGTCTTGGTCTTGCACCTCCAGTCTTGGTCTTGGTCTTGCACTGGAATCTTTGGTCTTGGTCTTGCACATCCAGTCTTGGTCTTGGTCTTGCACTGGAATCTTTGGTCTTGGTCTTGCACCTCCAGTCTTGGTCTTGGTCTTGCACTGGAATCTTTGGTCTTGGTCTTGCACCTCCAGTCTTGGTCTTGGTCTTGCACTGGAATCTTTGGTCTTGGTCTTGCACCTCCAGTCTTGGTCTTGGTCTTGCACTGGAATCTTTGGTCTTGGTCTTGCACCTCCAGTCTTGGTCTTGGTCTTGCACTGGAATCTTTGGTCTTGGTCTTGCACCTCCAGTCTTGGTCTTGGTCTTGCACTGGAATCTTTGGTCTTGGTCTTGCACCTCCAGTCTTGGTCTTGGTCTTGCACTGGAATCTTTGGTCTTGGTCTTGCACCTCCAGTCTTGGTCTTGGTCTTGCACTGGAATCTTTGGTCTTGGTCTTGCACCTCCAGTCTTGGTCTTGGTCTTGCACTGGAATCTTTGGTCTTGGTCTTGCACCTCCAGTCTTGGTCTTGGTCTTGCACTGGAATCTTTGGTCTTGGTCTTGCACATCCAGTCTTGGTCTTGGTCTTGCACTGGAATCTTTGGTCTTGGTCTTGCACCTCCAGTCTTGGTCTTGGTCTTGCACTGGAATCTTTGGTCTTGGTCTTGCACATCCAGTCTTGGTCTTGGCCTTGCACTGGAACCCTTGGTCTTGGTCTTGCACCTCCAGTCTTGGTCTTGGTCTTGCACTGGAATCTTTGGTCTTGGTCTTGCACATCCAGTCTTGGTCTTGGCCTTGCACTGGAATCTTTGGTCTTGGTCTTGCACCTCCAGTCTTGGTCTTGGTCTTGCACTGGAATCTTTGGTCTTGGTCTTGCACCTCCAGTCTTGGTCTTGGTCTTGCACTGGAATCTTTGGTCTTGGTCTTGCACCTCCAGTCTTGGTCTTGGTCTTGCACTGGAATCTTTGGTCTTGGTCTTGCACCTCCAGTCTTGGTCTTGGTCTTGCACTGGAATCTTTGGTCTTGGTCTTGCACCTCCAGTCTTGGTCTTGGTCTTGCACTGGAATCTTTGGTCTTGGTCTTGCACCTCCAGTCTTGGTCTTGGTCTTGCACTGGAATCTTTGGTCTTGGTCTTGCACCTCCAGTCTTGGTCTTGGTCTTGCACTGGAATCTTTGGTCTTGGTCTTGCACCTCCAGTCTTGGTCTTGGTCTTGCACTGGAATCTTTGGTCTTGGTCTTGCACCTCCAGTCTTGGTCTTGGTCTTGCACTGGAATCTTTGGTCTTGGTCTTGCACCTCCAGTCTTGGTCTTGGTCTTGCACTGGAATCTTTGGTCTTGGTCTTGCACATCCAGTCTTGGTCTTGGTCTTGCACTGGAATCTTTGGTCTTGGTCTTGCACATCCAGTCTTGGTCTTGGTCTTGCACTGGAATCTTTGGTCTTGGTCTTGCACCTCCAGTCTTGGTCTTGGTCTTGCACTGGAATCTTTGGTCTTGGTCTTGCACCTCCAGTCTTGGTCTTGGTCTTGCACTGGAATCTTTGGTCTTGGTCTTGCACCTCCAGTCTTGGTCTTGGTCTTGCACTGGAATCTTTGGTCTTGGTCTTGCACCTCCAGTCTTGGTCTTGGTCTTGCACTGGAATCTTTGGTCTTGGTCTTGCACCTCCAGTCTTGGTCTTGGTCTTGCACTGGAATCTTTGGTCTTGGTCTTGCACCTCCAGTCTTGGTCTTGGTCTTGCACTGGAATCTTTGGTCTTGGTCTTGCACATCCAGTCTTGGTCTTGGTCTTGCACTGGAATCTTTGGTCTTGGTCTTGCACATCCAGTCTTGGTCTTGGTCTTGCACTGGAATCTTTGGTCTTGGTCTTGCACATCCAGTCTTGGTCTTGGTCTTGCACTGGAATCTTTGGTCTTGGTCTTGCACATCCAGTCTTGGTCTTGGTCTTGCACTGGAATCTTTGGTCTTGGTCTTGCACCTCCAGTCTTGGTCTTGGTCTTGCACTGGAATCTTTGGTCTTGGTCTTGCACCTCCAGTCTTGGTCTTGGTCTTGCACTGGAATCTTTGGTCTTGGTCTTGCACCTCCAGTCTTGGTCTTGGTCTTGCACTGGAATCTTTGGTCTTGGTCTTGCACCTCCAGTCTTGGTCTTGGTCTTGCACTGGAATCTTTGGTCTTGGTCTTGCACCTCCAGTCTTGGTCTTGGTCTTGCACTGGAATCTTTGGTCTTGGTCTTGCACCTCCAGTCTTGGTCTTGGTCTTGCACTGGAATCTTTGGTCTTGGTCTTGCACCTCCAGTCTTGGTCTTGGTCTTGCACTGGAATCTTTGGTCTTGGTCTTGCACATCCAGTCTTGGTCTTGGTCTTGCACTGGAATCTTTGGTCTTGGTCTTGCACATCCAGTCTTGGTCTTGGTCTTGCACTGGAATCTTTGGTCTTGGTCTTGCACATCCAGTCTTGGTCTTGGTCTTGCACTGGAATCTTTGGTCTTGGTCTTGCACCTCCAGTCTTGGTCTTGGTCTTGCACTGGAATCTTTGGTCTTGGTCTTGCACCTCCAGTCTTGGTCTTGGTCTTGCACTGGAATCTTTGGTCTTGGTCTTGCACCTCCAGTCTTGGTCTTGGTCTTGCACTGGAATCTTTGGTCTTGGTCTTGCACCTCCAGTCTTGGTCTTGGTCTTGCACTGGAATCTTTGGTCTTGGTCTTGCACCTCCAGTCTTGGTCTTGGTCTTGCACTGGAATCTTTGGTCTTGGTCTTGCACCTCCAGTCTTGGTCTTGGTCTTGCACTGGAATCTTTGGTCTTGGTCTTGCACCTCCAGTCTTGGTCTTGGTCTTGCACTGGAATCTTTGGTCTTGGTCTTGCACCTCCAGTCTTGGTCTTGGTCTTGCACTGGAATCTTTGGTCTTGGTCTTGCACCTCCAGTCTTGGTCTTGGTCTTGCACTGGAATCTTTGGTCTTGGTCTTGCACCTCCAGTCTTGGTCTTGGTCTTGCACTGGAATCTTTGGTCTTGGTCTTGCACCTCCAGTCTTGGTCTTGGTCTTGCACTGGAATCTTTGGTCTTGGTCTTGCACCTCCAGTCTTGGTCTTGGTCTTGCACTGGAATCTTTGGTCTTGGTCTTGCACCTCCAG